>NC_063333.1:76093374-76206275 GCF_021869965.1 Rhincodon typus
CCTAGACCCTTCATCAGAAAATCATTTTCTGATGAAGGGTCTAGGCCCGAAACGTCAGCCTTCCTGCTCCTATGATGCTGCTTGGCCTGCTGTGTTCATCCAGATCTACACCTTGTTATCTCAGATTCTCCAGCATCTGCAGTTCCTACTATCTTCAATAAACCTGCTAATGTTTGCTCGCCTGACTGTAGACCATAGGAAGTGGGTGTGGATTACAGATTATAGTCATCTGCATTACAGTTTGGATTGGGTTGTGAGACACATGAGAGGGGGAGAGTCTTATGCATACTTCAAATTCTAATTTACACAACTTTCAGTGGACTTGTTCAGTCCATCCCCTAAGTACCAATTACATGTTCTTCTAACAGTCAGATCCCTGCACATTAACAGTTATCAATTGTGTCACCTTGCTGCTATTGATATTAATCATTATTCACTGAGCTTGATAGTAATATATGATGTTTTTCTAAATAACGTTGATAGTGAAATGGTCATATCGAGTCCATTCAATTGCAATGGGAGTTTGTTATGTAAAGCAAGTCAAGAAGGTCATATAAACTCCCATTGGGGAGTGGATAGGGTAGGACAGGGGAAACTGCTATCTGATATATATTTGGTCATGTCACACCTGCTGACAGGTGGATTGGGTTGGATTACCAATTACACTCATGTGCATTGCTCAAAGATTTACAAGGTTATTATCCACAAAAATAGAGATTTTGTTCCTGCTTGCAGTGACTTCTGATACAGAATTTAAGCTGCCCTGCTTCTTTGCACTACCGTTCTAACTGTACGACAGATGTAATATGATTAATGATGCCAGGTTATAGTCCAACAGATTTATTTGAAAACACAAGCTTTGTAGTCGTGTGATTTGTGACCATGTCCACCCCAGTCCAACACCGGCACCTCCACATCATGATTAACGATGACTGTGATCCTGACTTTTGTCCTTTATTCCCCAGCAGAATTTTTTTTACATTCCGTAGGAACCAGGATTCCAGCTATCTGATTTGCATATAATCAGTAGCCACTGTAAATTGCCTATAGAGGGGGTCCATTGTACAATGTGAATCTTTGTTATCCAATCTGCAAGGTAATATTTGGAAGATTAGGTGAACAGAAAGTGACCTCGTTTTCTTTGCATTTGCTTTTCTTTTAAGAAGTAATGCTTCCTTTATTACAATGACTCTAAGAACATCCTTTTAAAATTGTTGAACCTCATAAACTGTTACATTAAGGCTTTAAATTTTGAAATAGACACATGAAATTTGTGAGCTTTAATGAGATATTCTTTGCCCGCAGTCAGAAACCGACCCACATCATTGGTTTCTCAGCATGATACCTCTGAATTCTTGTCTATAGGAGATTTTATTATGCCCATAATAATGTTAGCCATCATCAAACTAATGACTAAAAGGCTCAGTCCTTATGCTCGCTTTAAGTCCTTCATTGACACTTACAGCATACTAACAAGCCTCTAAATAATACAAAGAAAAGAAATACATTTGTTATGGAGAAAAGCCGTTTGGAAACTTCATTTTTGTAAGGAAGTTTCTTAAACCTGTAGCTTATCAAAATTTAAATTATCGGATAAAGTTGAGATTCTCGGGGATCCGTCTTTCAAGTCAGGACTCTAAGATTATGTGGGAAATTTAGATTTTCACTGACATTCTATCCTTTTCTGAAGCATCCAAACCATGAAACTAGATTTCTGCCTCCTCAGACACTGACAGATTTGTAGTGTTAGCAGTATTTTTAAAAATCCTTTTAAATGTTTTCCAGTTTAACACAGATAACAATTCAAACTCAAAGGTAATTATTTTCTGTCTTTAGCAAAATGAATGTGGATCATTAGCTCATTCAGATTAGATGAAGTCGCCAAATTTGCTGTCAAAATGATGATAAGACTAATGACACTCACTATTGTTTATGGAAAACACCACAGTAACTTCAGGTAAGATGGGATATTGAACACAAGAAAACAGGAAGCTTTTGTTGGAGATGCTTCACAAAAAGTAGCATCTCATTTTCCGGATTCCCACTCAAAGGCATTGAGGTGCCAGTAGTGAGGTGAATGGTAATGAGCCCCTTTTAAGCCTCGTCACCCTCCATGCTTTCTCATGTACTGTAACAACTCTTCAATCTCCTCTTTGTCCTTATTATCTGAGGATGCCTTATGTCCTACTATAACATCATTGGATAGGACATCCATACTATATGGCTTACACATGGTTCCAGTCCCAAAGAAGATGAATAACTTTTAAATGCTACCCAAAATGGCCTAGCAAGTCACTCAAATTATACTAATCTGCAACAGAAGAGTCAAAAAAGAATAAAACTAGACAGACCACTGAGAATCTGCCTGGTCACTGGATATCAGTACCAGCTTGTTTATATTCCAGCAGAGCAGCACAGTCCAGTAAACCATTGCTGGGGAATTTGAACCTACCCACTAGAAAGCTGCAGGCATCTGAATATTATATTTTATTCATTCCATATTACTTAATAGGTAGCTACATTATATCTGACATACATGATAGTCTCTTGTGAGACATTAGCCTCTATTTAAGACTGAGTTCGCAGAACTGCTGCTGAATCTGATGCACACAACAGACTTCACTAGACACTGGTGCAACGCTGCAACACTTGCCTCATTTCCAGGAACTGTCCTTTGTATCCTAATGGGTGGAGCTTATCTCTTTATGTCCTTTCATCAAAGCTTTATCCCTTCAAAAAGAAGCACTTGATGAGAAGGCTGAATCACTCATCGTTAACAAAGGGGAACAAGGAACATTTTCAATCAAAAACTAAGGCATACTAAGTGGCTGAAAACTAGTGGTAAATGAGAGGATTAGGATGCTTTTTCAGGATAACTAGAAAGCTAACAAATAGGGAGAAAATTGATCATGAAAGTGAATTAACAAGAAATATAAATACAAACAGCAAGACCTCTTAAAGGTATATAAAAAGGTGTACTAAAGTGAGTGTGGGACCATTGGAAGATGCAATTGGAAATTTATAACAGGGAACACAGAAGTGACAGATAATTAAAAATAATATTTAGCATTGGTCCTCATTGTGGACATCTCAAATGTATCAGATAATCAAGGTGCCAATGACCGGAAATGTCTTGTAACATTCTCTACCATGCGGGACAAACTATTTGAAAAATTGATGGAACTGAAGGTAGACAAGTTGCCAGGACCTGATGGTTTGCATCCGAGGGTTTTAAAGGGAGTGACTTCACAAATATGGTCAAAATATTCCAGAACTCACTGAATTCTGAAAGATTTCTAGTGGATTGGAAAACTGCAGAAGTGATGCCCCTGTTCAAGAAGGAAGGGAGACAAATAATAGGAAATTATAGACAGTTAGTTGCTATCTGTCATTGGGAAAGTGTTAGAGTAGATAATTGAGGCATAAGTTGCGTGACCTTACTTCAGCAGGACATTAACCCAATCAAACAGTATCAATGTGGTTTTATGAAAGGGAAATAATGTTTGATAAATTAGCTGGAGTTCTTTGAGGATATAACAAGCAGAATTGATAATGGGGAACTGGTAGATGTAGTATGTTAGAATTTCCAGAAGGCATTCTATAAGGTGCTACATAAAAAGTTACTGCCCAAGATATGAACTCACAGCATTGATTTGTGATTGGTTAATGTGTAGAAGACAGAAAGTCATGATAAATGGATCTTTTTCAGTTTGGAAAATAGAACTAGTGAAGTGGGAGAAGTATCAGTCTAAAGTCCATAATTATTTACTAGAAGAATGCTAGTCTGCTCCATGGTAGCTTTGGGTGAACTCAAAGCTCCAATTGTATTGCAATTTTACTTCCATTGTCAGAATCATAATTGGAGTCATTTGCCATCTCTTCGGTGAATATTCCACGTCTCTAAGCGGGTGAAAAGATAGTGGAGGTGGAAAGCTAAGTAATTCTGAGAGTTCTGGAGAATGTAGGCATCAAGGCTTCTCCAAGGCTAATGAGCACACACCGTAGGATCCATCAGCAGTGTCACAGCCCAAGTTGCACATTAAAACAACGAATTCCCTTCCTGTAATGAAAGTGGCTATATGCTCTTGCTGTGAGGAGCCCTCTTCACTTTGTTGGCACCTGCTTGTGATGCTCTACACAGCCTCCTTCCACTTCCTCATCACAAAGTTGCTCATGAAACTAGACAAGGGGTAACTGCTGACCCCTATGTCTGCACCCACCAGGCTCTTTCCACATTCAATTCTTGTCAAGGTGAGACCCCTTTCCTTAATGACAATTCATAAAAGATGTGAACACTTACCGTCTGAAGAGCCACTTTGCTGGTGCCTTCACATCCTTCTCAGGACCCCCTCCATTGATCCCTGAGTGAGTGATTAAATAGCATCATGAGTGCTTCACCCTAAATCGTTGACTCTTTAACTTCCCTCCTCCAACATTGTTGTCACATTGCATCAGCATTCCTATAAAGCCAGAAATCCTGATCCCATGGCTACAGTTTGTATCAATGACTCAGCTGCCACCCTTACAACCTTGAAAACCAGCTCATGCTTTGAGCCAGTTTACCCATTGCAATCCTTCTGATGGGTGTGTACAATTCTGTTCAACTGGTTCTGCAGCAATATGAAAGAACTGTCAATTGCACATTTTGAAAAAGGATGCACTATTCCCATACAGGCTGTTTTCTGCAGCTGGTAAAATGTAGCTCTGGTAGAATGAAGTTGAAGATCTGCTCCAGCACCACCCCATGTAATTTACATTCATTAAATGTACAGGATGACATGTCATTTCATACCTAACATGTTCAGCAACTTATAGAGAAAGATACCATCAACATTAAACAGGGAAGAGAAAGTCAAGGTAATAACATAATATTTTTTTCTGGCTTGTTACCAGAAAATCTGGGTCATTTATGTTCTATAATTTCAGGACATATTGACCTTTTGAAATATTCTGATGCCAGCTTTATTGGTCTTTGAAAATCTTTCCAAATATACATCATTGTTCAGAGAATGTTTATACTGACATGTCATGTTCACTGACCACCTGGCCAAAAGTTTTGACATTTATGGTGAGGGATTCTACAGACTCCTTCTACAGACCACTAGTTACCTTGATGCACTATGTTCAAAACGATCTCTTGTTTTCTAGAAGAATCTTCTTTAGTTCCTAAATCATGAAAAAATTGCATAAGTGTGTCCATAGATCTGCATGGCTAAAGAGTCCCCTTATATATTGTACTTAAAACACTATACTGATATTTTGTTTATAAAAGAAATAGTATCACAATGATTAAGTTTTTAGCAGTAAAAATCAAGTAGTTGTCTTGATTAGTTTAAATATAATAAGTACACTAGCTGGATTCTAACAGGTGCTCCCATAAATGTATTATAACCTGATCTGACTCTTGTGCATGTGGGAAACTTTGATACTTCTGATAGTAGCAACCTACTTTGTTACTCGGCACTTTTATAAACGTGAAAGGCATCAGTTAAAAGCTGACTTGTGCTGTCGTGTCAAATGATATAACTGTCTTTGCTGTGTTCAATTGCCATGGATAGCTTTTCAAAGGAAGTAGATTATGCTTCGGTACATCACTACTACAGAGAGCATTCTTTAGTAATTGTGAACTATACCGAAACATATGGCACAGCAATGATAAATTAGTGGCATGAATCATATGGCTTTTGATGGACACTTGTTCTTTTTATGTACAAAACATCAATGTAGTTTAAATTTACAAAAGTACATTATTGAAAGGGGAAGTGATTGCATAGTCGTATTATTGCTGAAATGTTAATATAGAGACCAAGGTAATACTCTGGGGACCAGGTTCAAATCCTGCCATGGTGGAATTTGTATTCAATTGAAAAAAAGTCTGGAATTAAGAGTTCAATGATGACCATGAAATTATTATTGATTGTTGGAAAAAACCCACTAATGTCCTTTAGGGAAGGAAACTGCCATCCTTACCTGGTCTGGCCTGAATGTGACTCCAGACACACAGCAATGTGGTTGACTCTTAACTACCCTCTGGGCAGTTGGATAGGGGATGGGCAATAAATGCTGTCCTAGTCAGCAATGCCCTCATCCCATGAATGAATAAAAATAAGTCACATATCAAGGTTACATTTCCAGGATGAAATGATCACATTTCAGAAAATGGCTGGAGAACTGGTATAGGAGGGAGGGCATCAGATTTCTGAAGTACTAGGAACAGTTCTGAGAAAAATGGGACCTCGACAAACTGGATGGGTCACACCTTAGCAGAACTGGGGCATATATCCTCACGAGCAGATTTTATAGTGTTGTTAAGCTGAATTTTGCTTGTTTGAGAGATGGGAACCTAAGGAGTAACCCAAATTGGAAAGAAGTAAAGTTGGTAAGTGAAAGTAGAAAAGCCATTAAGGAGATTGAAAGTAGGAGAAACTGTTTCAATTATGGAATGATGCCAAAAGGACAAAATTAAGGGCCCTCTACCTGAATGCACATGGCATAATGGTAAAGGCACAAATAGAAGTAAGTGTGTCTGATCTTATTGCCATTGCAAAGGCATGGCTACATGGTGACTAGGTCTAGGAATTGAATATTCAATACTGTTCGACATTTAGGAAAGAAAGACAGAAGCTGAAGAAGGTGGAGTTGTGCTGATAATAAAGGACAGAATCAGTACAATAGTTAGGAAGGATCTCACATCAGAAAAACAACGTGTAGGATCTGTTTGGGTGGAACTAAGCAAAGGGCAACCATGACTGGTTGTAGCTATTAATAGGCCACCAAATAGCAACACTAGTGTGGGGCATGGTATTAATCAGGAGATGAAAAGAGAATGTATCACAGGCAACACAGTAATCCTGACACCAGCTCAGATGCTGAGATTGCATTTACGTTAAAAGCTGGTGTAGTGTTGGATCAGCAAAGATGAGCCACCCAGCATGAGTGAGCAACAACTAGGTATTGGATGGTGTGTGCGCCAACTCACTGAAGAGCAAGGTTTCAGGCAAGAGATGCCATAGGGTTTTCAGAGGAGCTCTTCAAGGAAAATGCTGAGAATGCTCACACATAGTGAGTTGCTGAGTGCATTGAGTGACTTATCATGCAGTCTCCTGTTACAAACAATGAGAATGGAAGAATCTGGCTCCAAGTTGGCAGAGGACATTACTCAGCGTTCTGCATTGTCTGCTCGATCTCCCTGTGGTGCCGCTGACCTAGAGACACTGCACCTGCTGCCCTTCTAGCTGTTGCAGATTCTCATTGGACAGTCACCAGGGGGTGTTGACAGGCTTCTGCCATCTCTGTGAAAATGCAACAACACTCCTCATCAAATCCAAGAAGTCATCATAACACATCAAAAAGCACCCCAAAGCACTTTCAGCAACTTTTCAACAGCACAAATTATTCTAAATTACATTACCTGCAAGTTAAGTGTCCAGGCCTAAAAGAAACATGAGGATAAGTGCAACTTGTGAATAAACAGCAAGTTTCTACATTTAGTTTCCCATCATATCAACTGGTAGGGCAACGTGACACTATGATATAACACAATCAACTTTTTTTTCTGACACTCCATGAGGATGTCCATGCAGGCACCTTTCCTAAGATGGTGTACTATGCTGGAAGTGGTTGAAGACCCACAAAGGCTCAGGAAGGGGTTTAGCTTCAGTCTGGTACTGCTACTTCCAGTGGTGTTATTGTCTTGAATTTTAAATCCATAGACTCTAACAGCACAGGAGTTTATTTTGCCCATTGTGTATGTGCAAGCTCTATGAAAGAGCTATCCAATTATTCTCACTCTCCTTCTATTTTCCCATTGGTCTGTAATTGTTTCCTGTACAATACAAACCCCTCCAATTATAGTGGATGTGTTCATGGGAGCACAATGTTCTTGCCGTATTCGATAGTTTGTATACTAGAGTAGTGTTATTGCAATGGATGTTCATTCAGCATTGGTTTAGGTGTCCATACCTGACGTGTATTCAATGGATAGGATTTAATTAACATTACTTTTTCTTTGTATGAACTGCAGTGTGGTGAAAGAAAAAAAGGTTAGTAATCACCATTTAAGACTTCCTCACTATTGCTCACTATTTGATTATTCACTGCATCTTACATTTTATTCAGAAATTATTAATTCTAGATTTGAATTTATCCACCTCTTTGCATTTTCCCTCCATTGATAGATTATTCAGCATCTCGAACCAAGATTTTCGCCTCGTCTGAGGTTATGATTTCACTCAGTTTCTAAATTAGATTCGGTAGAAGCTCTGGAAGATCATCACTATTCTTAGCAAGAATTTCAATGAATTGCCAAGACATCCATTCCTGCCAGAAATAAGCAAAGGACTGAAGATCTTTTAACCAACTGTCTTAAAATTTACGTTAATGCTATGTTACCTCTTTCTGGCCAATATAAGTAACTGTTCATTCTAAACAGGAAAGTGTAAGTGGCAGGGACTATGTACATCTGATTCCTTTTTGAAATTTACTTTTGAAATTTCTCCCTTCACCCTCTTCAGCTAAGCTATTTCAGAGCAAAGCAGCTCATTGTGTAAAATAAATTCTCAACAGCATTCTCCTAATTCCCTTTTCAATTGTCTGATAATGTATGCTCAGGTAACAGAGCCTCCTGCCAATGGAAACAGTTTTCCTATTTTTTCTGTCAAAGTCTCTCATAATCTTCATTACCTCTGTTAAATCCTCCCCTAAATTTTCTTGCTGTAAGGAGAACAATCACAGCTTTTCTAGTTTGTCCACGCAATTGAAGACTCTAATCCCTGGTACCATTCTATTACCCATGCATTGAAAAAGCTTTCAAATCCTTCCTACTGTGAAGTGAAAATTGCGAACATTACTCCAGCAGAGGTGTAATCAATGATGCAGCATCCTTCACAGACGTTACCAGTCCTCAGTGTTTTCAACTGTTCAAGAGGCATTTCACCACCAAGTTCTCCAGGGCAATTAGGGGATGGGCAATAGTTCTTGGCATAGACAGTGATATCCACTTTCTATGAGTTAATAAGAAATAACCAGGAAGTGGCAGAAAACCAGGGGTGGAGCTACAGCCAAGACCACTTTTGACATTGAAAGGAAGAGGAAACCTTGGAAAACAGCAGGGTGACATAAGTACGAGTGCAGACTGTGGAACGATAATGATGGAATGATGGTGGAAGTGATTAAGGTGGCCCAAAGGCAGCATTAAATGAAGCACAGGCATTTTGCACCTAATTCACATTAAATCAAAGTAACCAATACTTTAAATGTCAAGATCTCCACCATGTCAACCTAAAACCAGGGGAGGTAATAGCCTAGTGGTATTATCACTAGATTGTTAATCCAGAGACCCAGATAATGTTCTGGGGACCAGGGTTCAAATCCTGCCATGGCAGATGGTGGCATTTGAGTTCAATAAATATCTGGAATTAAGATTCTAATGATGACTGTGAATCGAATGTTGGAAAAAACACATCTGGTTCACTAATGTCCTTTAGGGAAGGCAACTGCTATCCTTACCTGGTCTGGCCTACGTGTGACTCTGGACCCACAGCAACTGGTTGATTCTTAACTGCCCCCTGGGCATTTAGGGATGGGCAATAAATGCTGCCTGGCCAAATGAAGCCCTCATCCAGTGAACGAATAAAAAAAACCCTGTTACAGCTATTTTCAGCATCAACCTGTGTCTTTCATCTCGTTTTGATAGTGTCAACAAAGAAGATGACAGCAGAGCTTGAGGAGTTCTCAGGGGAAGACTGGAATTCTCAGGTTGCATTATCATTCCCTTCATCAGCGCAGTTACTCACACCTCACTGTGTCCAGATTGCCAGTTGTGACATGCACATCACAAGTCAGCAGATGTTGTAGCCGAGCAGCAATGAAGACTCTCCTCAAATTTGACTTCCAAGTACTGCTCAGCTATACACAGATACTGAGTCTTGGGCATCAATGAATAAAACAGTGGAGCAGTGACAAAAAATGTAGGATTTTTTGTGTGTCAGAATTTTCAGAGGTAGCTCGCACCAGTTTACAGTAAACAGAGGAGTCCATTCCTAGTCCTGGTCAGCCCTATGCACTGATGACCACCTCTGGTGAATGAGCGGCCAACCCATGGAAGGTCAATTGAGGCTGGTTGCTGAGTGCATGCTGGCCAAGCCTAAAGGTCTGTGCACTCTGGCTATCTCATTACAAACAATCAAACAAAACATTGCCTTCCTGTTGAAAAAGTCAGAAGTCACACAACACCAAGTTATAGTCTAACAGGTTTGTTTGAAATAACAAGCTTTGGGAGTGCATCCCCTTTGTCAGGTGAAGTGAGAGAGAAGAGCACACAGACAAAGATTTTATAGGTAGAGAGATCAAGGGCTGAGAGATCAAAAGATCATACAACTGGTGTGAGTGGAGCATCAGATAATAAGTGTCTGCAAGTTAGCAAGAGTATTAGACAGTGAGTAAAGTGTCAACTGCTGAATAACCAGTGAAGGGATGACCTATAATCTGATTAAATGAGGCAGATAGATAATTGCAAAAAACTTAAAAATAAAGTGGTACTAGAGACAAACTAAGTGACTGGAATAACATGATAAGTATAAGAGTTGCATGCTGAGGGTCTAACCAAAGTAATAAGTAACTCAAAATTGTACAAACTAACTAAGGTAGAGAGATCATAACAACTTATCAAGGTGATGATGTCAAAACAGGACAGTAAGGAAGATTTTACAGAACAGTGTGGTGCGGTCACATGTGGTGTGACATGAACCCAAGATCACGGTTCAGGCCATCTACATGGGTACAGAATTTGGCTATCAGTCTCTGCTCAGCGATTCTGCGTTGTTGTGTATCTTGAAGTCTGCCTTGGAGGACGCGTGCCCAAAGATTGGAAGCTGAATGTCCTTGGCCACTGAAGTGTTCCCCAATTGGGAGGGAACATTCCTGTCCAGCGTTTATTGAGTGGTGTCCATTCATCTGTTATCATTGCCTCTGCAGGGTCTCGCCAATATACCATGCCTTGGGACATCCTTGCCTGCAGTGTCGTCCACTACTTCCTCAGAGTGGAGAAACTACGCCATGTTCTTTGCAGACCTCAATACAACATTGATGATAATGAGCATCTCACTAAGATCTCCCCCACGCCTCCACTTCTCACCTTCAAATAACCACCAAACCTTAAACAGACCATTGTTCACAGCAAACTACCCAGCCTTCAGGACAACATCAACCACAACACTACACAACCCTGTCATGGTAACCTCTGTGAGACATGTCAGATCATCAACATGGACGCAACTATCACACGTGGGTACTTCACCCACCACGTAAGTGGCAGATACTCATGTGACTTGGCCAATATTGTCTATCTCATTCCCTGCAATACATGTGACCCCGCCACACTGTTCTGTATCAGTAAAGTCATCTTACTGTCCTGTTTTGACACCATCACCTTGATAAATTGTATTGATCCATCAACTTTAATTAGTTTGCACAGTTTTGAATTACTTATTACTTTGATTAGACCCTCGGCATGCGACTCTTATACCTATCATGGTATTCCAGTCATTTAGTTTGCCTCCAACACCACCTCATTTTTTTTTTATAACTATCTCTCTGCCTCATTTAATCAGATTATAGGTCATCCCTTCGCTGGTTATTCAGCAGTTGACACTTTACTCACTGTCTAACACTCTTGGTCACTTGCAGAGTCTTATTAACTGACACTCCACTCACACCAGTTGTATGATCTTTTGATCTCTCAGCCCTTGATCTCTCTGCCTATAAACTCTGTGTCTGTGTGCTCTTCTCTCTCACTGCACCTGACAAAGGGGCTGCACTCCCAAAGCTTGTGATTTCAAATAAACCTGTTGGACTGTAACCTGGTTTTGTGTGACTTCTGACTTTGTCCTCCCCAGTCCAACATCAATGCCTCCACATCATAGTTTCCTGTTGAAAGTCACACAGCCAAAGGCACCTGGTTAACATGGAAGTGTAGGAAAGCCCTGAATGGAAAGATAGGGAAAAGGCTGATGGCAGTGGGGCACTTCTCAAATGCCTCCACGTCACAGCCCTTTCCCCCACCCCCTCTGACAGAGCCACACTGGCTGATCCCTTCAACAATTGTAAAGTTTGCTCCTGCACATCTCTGGCAGATCCTCACAGGCTTCAAAGCCCAAAACACTCAATGTAGACATTTCAAATCAGAATGAGGGAATGAAAAGTTTACCTTCAGGCTGATTCTTCCACAGTGGCACCATAATGGAAAATACAGGAAGATGCCTTTGTTGTAACAAATGATTCGCTTGAGCTGTTATTCCAGAGTTCCTGAAAGTATGAGGTCATTTGAATTCCTCATTCGCTTACCACTGATTTTGTTGTATCCTCCATTAGTTCTGGTCAGTTTCCTTCCAGTAGATGGAAAGATTAAACTATGTGAGTAGGAAAAAGTATGATTCTGATGCTTGTTGAGGTGACTGGAAGAAGGAATTGTGTTGTGAAGAGCACAGCGGTATAAGATATCCTTTCTGGAGCATATTGAAGGCACAAGAACCTCTTCTTGAACAAATTGGTTTTCCCTTGTTATGGTCATAGTGAAAATGGATTATCAACATCAACTTTCACTGTATGACTTTAACATCTGAGACTGCCAGTGATAAAATGGTTTCGTAAGGATGCTACTAACTGAGCTGCTATGCTCACTTGACAAGATGAGGCAACCGAGATGGAATATACAAAGCTGATTACATTGGAATTATCATTTCAATCAAAAGGTATTAAAATTCCATCAGGCATCAAGAAGTTTGAACCCCTTGTCTTAGTCACACTTGCATGATAAATTCACATATTTGGAGATGAAAGCTCACCTGTAGAGTATTGAATTTGAAAAATACAATAGAGCTAGATTTTGGATAAACAAATGAATCATATAATCAAGAATGTTCAATCTTGAGCAGAAGAGCTTGTATTGACTACAATCTTATTCGGAAAGCTGAAGAAACAGAATTGTACATTCAGTCAACTTCAGCACAATAACCAGCAAGCCAGCATAGTCTCAAACAAATCCATCAGGAGCATATGTAGGACCAGGAATGCATCAAAATCCATTAATAGTGTACAGAGGATTGGCCAAATCAACAGGGTAATGACAAAGTCATGAGAGGTATTTGCTATTTGGAAACAAAAATCATTATTGTTAATGAGATATTAATCTATGACTGGATTATATTTTGGTAAAACTACATCAAGGCCAGTTGGAAATTACCAAATGAAGGGCTCTTTCATCAGAGTGGGAACGTGAATTTCAGAAACTATTGAAGAACTGATTTCTAATTATCCGATATGTGTAGTGAACTGACCAGCACAAAGACAACCAATTGTATCAATTAAATTTCCAAACAGGTGATGAGGAAGGCTGGGAATGGATCCATTTGTCTTTAAAGGTAAATAATTTTGAATTGTCAATGTTTTTTTAAGAGGCAATGTAGATAACATGCTGCATAACAATGACAACAGCAACATTTGTCAAAGGATTGAAAGAGATTTTTGCAATTCATGTAAGTCCAGAAAATGTTGTTTCTGACAATGGACCATAATTTTCAAATGAATATTTCAAGTACTTTGAAGAAAGTATTAGTTTCAAACTGGTTATGCATTTTTCAAATTACCCTGATCTAATGGTGAAGCCGAATGAGCAGCCAGAACTATCAAGTCATTTTTGAATAAGAATGAGGATTTTCAAACAGCTTGATTGAACTATAATTCTAGCCCATTCCAATGTGAACCTTCTGAATTATTGATGGGATAGAAAGTCAAAACTCAACTCTCTGTTCTACATAGAAATTATTTCCTAGATTACAAACTAATGATTACAGGAGAGTTCAAGGCAAAGAGAAGTCTTACAGAAAGGAGTAAGTCAAGCATAATAATAAAAGTTATTGCATCAAGAATTTGCCAAAGTTGTGGGAAGGTCAAAAGATATGGAGAAGTGATCAAAATAGAAAAGGTATGATTGTCCAGAGCAATGAAAATCCAGAAAATTTTCAGCCTCCATATAGCAAAAGATGCAATAAGATGAAATAGAAGGTATCTTCTTCCAATACTTCAGACATTTACATCAGTTACATATTTGGATGAAACAGATGTTGAACCTAAAGTTTGAAAGAGATAGGAAACCTCAGACCTTCAGAAAGACCATCCAAGTCAAGAACCAAATGGCAGAAGAGAGATGATCATTCTTCCAAATGAGAAGAGAAATGGTGCACGGAACGTCACGAAACCTCCAATTGGACTGAATTGATGAAGTTAGATGCTGGGGGGGAAATGGGACTGAACATAAATGTAAATATAACAGGTAAATGAATGAAATAACATAATTAATTGGGACAAAGACTTGGATCGAGATATTGTATATGGGACTGGAAATGGTAATATTTGGATGAATTTGTTTAGCATCACCCGCTGTAATGCTGTTACACAGACACATAGGGAAAATCTTCCCAAATTTTGGGAACTATCAATTTTGGGGAATTTCTTGGAACATTTCTTTCTAAGCGCCATGATGACATTGTTTTCATAATCTTCCATTGCTTGCTTTGACCATAAAACCAAAAGATTTAGCAGCAGAATGCGGCCACTCCGCCATTCGGCCCATCGAGTGTGCTTTATCATTCAATCATGGCTGATATGTTTCTCAATCCCATTCCCCTTCCTTCTCCTCGTAACTCTTGACCCCCCTTACTAATCAAGAACTTATCTATCTCTGTCTTAATATACTAGGCTTCATTAATAGTGACATAGAATACAAGAGCAGCGAGGTTATGATGGACTTGGATATTGGTTAGACCTCAACTACAGCCTCCTGTGTAGTGCTGAGAATCATACCATAGAAAAGTTGTGAATCCATTGGAGAATGTTGAAGAGAATGGTTCCCATATGAGACATTTTAGCGATGAGGAATGAGTGAAGAAGTTGGGGCTGTTTTCCTTGGCGAGGATAAGGCTACGAGGAGATTTGATAGAAGTTTTCAAACTCATGAGGAGTTTAGATAGTTTCAATAGGAAGGATCTCTTCCTGCTAATAAAAGGATCAAAAACCGAAGAGTTCAACTTTAAAGTGTTTTGCAAGAAAAGGAAATGCGAAGGAAAGGGTGAGGAAAAAGTCCTTTTTGCTCAGTGAGTAGTTAGGGTATGGAATGCACTGCCTGGAAGTGTAGTGGAGGCAAATTGAATTGCAGTGTTCAGGAGGTCATTGGATGATTATTAAATGAAAACAATGTTCATGATTATGGGGAAAAGGCAGGAGATTTTCACTTCGTTGACTTGCTTGGAGAGCAGGTGCAAACGTGATAGGCTGAAAAGCCTCTACCTACATTGTAATAATTCTGTGATTCTGTGGTCACAATTCAAAGATGCCATATGAAGATTGAATAATTCAAAAGCCATGAGACAAGCCCTCCTCAACCATTGTATTTGGAATGGAAGAAAGTTTTTTAAAAAAGATTAAGTGAATAGCAAAGGTCTTTCCCTAGAGTGGGAGAGTTCAAAACTCAAGGACATATTTTTAAGGTGAGAGGAGAAAGATTTAAAAAAGGCAGGAAGGGCAACTTTTCATACAGAGGGTACTTTGTATGTGGAGTAATCTGCCAGAGGAAGTGATAGATGCAGGTACAGTTATAACATTTCAAAGACATTTGGACAGGTACATAGAGAGAAAAAAGTTTAAAGGGATATGGACCAAATGCAGGCAGGTGGGACTAGATTAGTTTGGGAAAATTGATCGGCATGGACGAGTTGGATCGAAGGGTCTGTTTCCGTGCTGTATGACTCTATGACTTAGCCTCGATAACCTTCTGTGTCAATTAGTTCCACAGATTCACCACCCTCTGGCTGAAGAAATTCCACCTTATCTCAGTTCCAAAGTGTTATCCCTTCACTCTGAGCTTGTGCCCTCTGGCCTTTGTCTCTCCTACTAATGGAAATACCTTCTCCACGCCCATTCTATCCAGGCCTCTCAATAGTCTGCAAGTTTCAATCAGATCGTGCCTCATCCTTAACTACATTGAGTACAGACCACAGTCCTAAACCACTCTTCACGTGTTAAGCCCTTCATCCACAAATATCAATCATGTAAACGTTCCCTGGACCTCTCCCAACACCACCACATTCTTCCTTAGACACGGGGCTCAAAACTGCTCACGTTATTCCAAATGCAGTCTGACCAGAGCCTTATACAGCCTCAGCAGTACATCTTTGCTCCTGCATTCTGGCATCCTTGAAATGGATGCTAACATTGCATTTACTTTCCTAATCTAAACCTCCATTTTAACCTTCAGAGAATCCTGAACCATCACTCCCATGTCCCTTTGTGCTTCAGATTTTTGAAGCCTTACCCTGTTTAGAAAATAGTCTATGCCTCCTCCTACCAAAGTGCATAAGGTCACACTTACCCACACTGTGTTCCATCGGCCACTTCTTTGCCTGCTCGCATAACATGTCCAAGTCTTTCGGCAGTCCCTCCGCTTCCTCAACACTGTCCCTCTGCCTACCTCTGTATCATCTGCAACTTATTAACAATGCCCTCGGTCTCTTCTTCCTTTGAAGGAGCCCACCAACATTGTCAGTACCATGCTGACTCCAGAAAGCATGCATCAGGATATCTCCATGGACATGTTGGTGGCTGCCATCAAAAGCCATTTCTAGCAGAATATTCAGTGCCTGCTGGAAATGCCCACAGACCTGCACTCCATCACTTTAGCTCCTGGTGCTCAGCATCAGTAGCAAGGTGAGAGGAAATCCAGGGATCTTGTCTTCAATCCAGGTGCCCCTTTCTCTCATGCAGACAGAATAGTGTCAGAAGGCATCAGAGGGAGGAGAAACTATACACAGACCAGCCCATCAGTCTCCCCTTGACACCCTCCAAACATGCTGGGGCCCTCATGTCCACCCTTTTTGCTGTACCCAGCCATGTGAAGATTGCAGTGGAGGAAGATGAGCCTGCATCTAGGCAGGACTCTGTCACCTTGTCTGGGCCATATGTCCACAAATGCCTCTACAGTCATCCATTTAAATATTCCAGGCCAGCAGGCTCCACTACAGAGCAGAGTCCCTCCACGCTAACTGTGAACCCCACGATTGCACCTTGAAATTGTGAGAGTGTAAGGAAGATAAAATCTGAACGCACCTAGGTGGCATGGGTGACACTTCATTTCAAATATGTCCTTACATCTGTAAACATATATGTGCTACAATTCATCACATGTCTGATTTTTTTTTTTCTATTCATTTTGTGGGATGTGGGCATCGCTGGCTGGCCAGCATTTCTTGACTGTCCCTAGTTGCCTTTGAGAAGGTGGTGGTGAGCTGCCTTCTTGAACCGCTGCATTCATCTTGCAGTGGGTTAATCCACAATGCTATTAGGGAGGGAATTCCAGGATTTTGCCCCAGCGACAGTGAAGGAACGGCGATATATTTCCATGTCAGGATGGTGAGTGATTTGGAAAGGAACTTGGAGGTGGTGCTGTTCCCATATATCTGCTGCCCTTGTCCTTCTACATGGAAATGGTTGTGGGTTTGGGAGGTGCTGTCTAAGGATCTTTGGTGAATTTCTGCAGTGCATCTTGTAGATAGTACACACTGCTGCTACTGAGCATCGGTGGTGGAGGGAGTGGATGCTTGTGGATGGAATCCCAATCAAGCGGGCTGCTTTGTCCTGGATGGTGGCAAGCTCCTTGAGTGTTGTTGGGGCTGCACTCATCCAGGCAAGTGGGGAATATTCCATCACACTCCTGACTTGTGCCTTGGAGATTGTGGACAGGCTTTGAGGAGGCAGGAGATGAGTTATCTCGCTGCAGTACTGTTGTTTTAACTGTAGGACCAGATTATGCAGCTATGATGTCAGGGCTAAGCAGCCAATATTAATACATCTCAAGAATGATAGGAGGTATTGCAGTGAGACAATGCATCCTGGATACAAACAGACATCTTTCAACCTTTACATTCATGAGTGCAGGCATGATTTAGCATTTTGGTGAAGAGATCACTGATTGCAAAGTTAATGTGAATGCATTGTAATAGATTCTTTCATGTTCCACATTTATAGCCACTTATGTGTGTGAGACTATGTGAGCAAATGCAGACTTCTCTGGGGGCAAAGTTTCATTCTATCTGTCTAACATAGGAGTACTCATTTGAGAATTGGTAATGTCCAATACACATTAACATCACCTCTTGTTCAGGTGGATAAAAATACTTTAAGCGCAATCTCTTATTGAATTTAATTGATACTCACTCCCAAGAGATGTGAGTTGGTTGAACAAATCATTCTGTGAATGTAGATTTTTTGTTGTTTCAAAGGCAAGCAGCCTCTATTTAGTTCCAAATGCAAGTGCAGAATTTTTTTAAATTAGTTCTTTTGTATGTCTTTCCTATTGCGCAATAAAGGTAACTGTTATCAATTGTTTGAATGTGTTATTACAGCTGCGGCTTCCATGTTCAAGAATGACAACATTGTCCATTCTGACGAGCATTAAGGAAAGATTAGCATTCGTTCAGACTAACTTTAATAAAGTTACCTTCTGAGGCTTCATTGATGCTGCATGTTGAGCTCCACAGGGACCACCATCAGTTTGAGAGTCTTACTGATACAGACCCTTCTTATCCACCCATCATTGTTCAGCCTTCAGCATCTGCAAATTCACTTACACTGTTAAATGAGTATATAGTATTCACATACACTACCCTCTCACCTTGTCATTAGCCCTGCAACATAGTATTCAATACAAGACCCCATGTTATCATATACTTATGGTAGACTGTGAGAGCAAAACAGCCAAGAGACTTCTAGAATGTGTTTGAGAATTGATGGCTGTAGGTGATTATTGTAACTTCGCCTGTGATGACTTCTGCTCCTCAAATATTACAAGAATAGTTGTCATGATCAATGGCATGGTCATCATTGCTTGTGATCATGATTTGTAATGTATGCTGTTGGTCAATGCATAAATTCCACATTCAGATTAACTTAATGGCATCATCACTGAATCTATGGATGCCTGAATAAAGCAACTGACCCTTGAAGAGCTGACATTGCCCACAAGTGCACGCACCCCTACTAGGATGTCATTTTAAAGAAGCACTTGAAAACCTTTTTAATTGTCTTCAGTGTTTGTCTAATAGATTCAAGAGGGCTCCCTGCTAGCTTGGAACATGCCCCAGAGAAAGGCAGAAGAAGGCAAACTGGCATTAGGATCCTGTTGAGATGTTACATTTATGGGATTTAACACCCTCACACATCAAAACCTGTCATCCCTTAACTGGGAAAATTCCAAACTATGGCTCAGTCATTCGGCTGATTAATTTGCCAAGGCAGCAGGAGGTAAAGTCTTAAGATTCTGTTTGGTCATTCATCTCTGTGAAGAAAGAATGGTATCTGGCATAGTCTGGTGGCTTTATGAGAAAAAAATATTGTACAGAATTGGCTGATTTGTTTGTGTCCCTGAGATAAAGTGAGAGTTGGCCATGTTCATGGTACATATTTGCTGTTCATTGTGTAATATGTAAAAGTTGACTTAGTTCTAATGAATTATTTGAAAACTGTAATTCAACATTCCAAGCTCAAGACTGAATTTGGTTTGTGACGAGTAGCCACATAATACATCTGCAATTTTTCAGCCCTGTGTGCGAGCTAACCTATTGTATCATTCCCACAGAATCCACTTAGCACTGCTATCAATGCAGGTTGACTTTGGTTACCATCGCTGACATTATCCATTATCTAGCCTAAATTTGATCTACAGTTTTCTACTGTGCTAAATGAACTTATGTTTACTCAATTTCAAGGACAAATCCCATTAGTTTTAAGAATAAATTATTTGTACCTTAACCAGAGCAAATAAATTCCGTGAAGAAATTAAAAGTTTGGTCATCATACGTGAAAGAAAAGCTTTGAAGTCTGAATTTCTGAAAAATTAGGATCCTTCTGTGTATGAATCCCAAAAATCCCCAAGTAATGACAAGAACAATGATCGGATCTAACAAAAAATGAATATGCGTCACCAACAATATACTGAACCTACCTTTCTCAGCTATAAACAAAACCTGAAATACTGAAAATGAAATGAAAGAAGCAAATATGGGAAAAGTTTCCTTCACTCATTAAAGCAAACAATGTATAACCAGCTCTTAACAAAATCTAATGAATCCATTTAATATCCACAGGGATTATTTTCCCCAAAGAAATTTAATTGAAATTCGGGAATATCTGCTTAGCTTTTCAATCTATGTTATTATTATTTGATTTTCTAGATTATGATAATTTCATGGTTCGTTCAGCTGAAGAATCATGATGATTCATGTGTTTACATTTAACCTTATAATCATTTACATGGAGATGTGTCACTTCTTCCCTTCTTCAGAGGAAGACAATCGATTCCCAATAGCATTGCAGCAGGTTTAGTGAATATTGTAGAAAAGTAGCAGCTATTTCTTCTTTTGATATTGTACATCACAATGAAAATGTCCATCATAAAACCCATTAAATTTTGATAAGGTTAACTAATCACTTATAAAAATGCAGTACTTTTCTACCCACTATAACTGCTGAGATTGCAATGTGTCTTCAAAAGGACAGAAATTTTAGACAATTTATGGACTAAGCCTAGAATTAGACATTATACACATTTTTAAGCAAACCTTCTGTTGACAAGAAATAAAATTAATTAAAATCAGAACAATAAGCTTCATTTTTTGGTTCAGGAAATGTGAAATCAGGAGAAATAAATCTTTTAGTTTGTAGGAATTGCAGTAATAATCTATGTGTGTATACATATATGTAATATATATATATATATACTCAAAGCCTCAAATGTTTTTCTGTAAATAGAACTTCCTACAGACTACTTAAAAGAACAAACTACCTATTTAATTATTCATTTCCCATCTGAATTTGCATCATAACAAAAACTCATTCACTATGTAAAAACATTCACAAGATAGAATTTTGAAAAAGATGTTAATGAGTAGCAGACCAGACCAGTAACATGCTGTAACTTGGCATTATATATTGTGTTGTGAATGGTGAATACTGGAAAGAGTATTACATTTGTATTTTTAGCAGTCACGTCTGCTTTGGGAAATTGAAGTAATAGTCGTGAATGAGAAACGGCACAGCTTGTATTATATACTTGTCTCAGAGATATACCTGCCTCAGGTATGCAGTTCTGGTAAAGTATTTGTAAATGCAAATTTATTGCGTGGAAGCCAGGGGCATTGGCATCCTCTCAGTAAATTTTTGCTGTGCTTCTATTTCCGACAAAATTGGATCATCAGTCCTCATTTTGTGTTGATTCCCTTTCAAGTCCTCTGCTCTTTTGCGAGTGGCAATACAATCCTGTAGTGATACACACAATATTCTTGCATAATAAATTTAGATTTATCTCTTCTATAGAATGCAATGACAATAATACAAGTTAAGGATGTCACAAGTCACTATTGGTAAGAATTCTTTTTCTTCACATTCTGGAAAATAGCTTTTCATAACCCGCTTGAGTCAAGGACTGAAAGCCTGCTGGTTTCTGCTGAAGCTTGACAGATGGTAGCTAATTTGTGTATGAACAGTCTAGCTCGTGTAAAATGCGACAGCAGTGAATTTATTCCACAATAATTTACCCTGAGTTGCATTGTTTGAAAATGCTTTCTGCCTTTATATATTTGTGTTTTTTTCCATCAATTCTCATAGGAGGATATTTCCTTTCAATTTAACCTGCATTTGCTGCAGTTATGTTTATTACTTTATGATATGGCATCTCAAAGAATAACGTATAATCAAAACCAAGCTCGACTTTTCATATAATTGAGAACAACAAGCTGAAATCTTAATTACTGCCAAGTACCTCACACTCTGCTCATTACCAAGACCATGCTCTCCAGCAGAGGTGTTGATGACAAGTTCTGTTGAAGCAAAACAATTTAATTTTGCAACATAACATAAAAGGGATAGCAATAATTATTGCTGGGATTCTAGTCAATAAAAAGATTTTAGATACATTTTAAAGCTTTGCTTATCTGTGTTGAATGGTAAAAGATCATAAAAATGTCAACATTAAATTCTATAAATAAAAGCTTCATGATTTCCTGTTTCAATTTTTTTTTCAAAACAGCAGAAATTGTTAATTTATCACAGTTGGACACTACTGTCTAGTTTTCAACAAATCCACAGGCCCTAATTGCCTTCTCTAACGGCTGTGATGCTGGCAGAACACATGTATTTGCAATGCTTTGTATTCAAATCCACAAGTTTTATTTTAAGTGACAAGTGTTTTTACTTTCTGAAATTAAATTTTAATGCAGTGCTGAGGGGATTTGCTACCTGCTGCTTTGCAGAAAGTACCTTTCCACTGGGACTTCAATTACACTCTTGGTCTATGTTAAATCTCTAGTCTCAGGGAGTGAGGATGGAGAACATTTTGAAGGAATCTATGATTAGATTAGCCTACTGTTTGCTAACAATGCAGTGTTTGTATTGATCTACCAGTCTGTGTTGCACTTATTACTGATCAATTTAAGAATGTTCAGGCTGGAGGTCTTGGTGCAGGTGTCTTATCCACCTGGTAAATGCTGCATGAAAGATTATGTTTCCTATGATTAAAGCTAAAATTTTTACCTTGAAGCTTGTGGTAAGCAATTGTTACATGCTAATAGTTATTGTCATGTGATGGTAGCTATTTCTTGTTGCTTTTGAATGATACTCCAGTCTGTCCTACTTCTAATTATCCAGTGTGCTGATAGCCATGGGAGTTAATAAAGAACTAGGAAAATGGAAAACAGAGCTTGATGAGAAAGCCTTATTTGATCATATTAAAGGCATGGCCAATTTCTATGCATAGCTGAGATAACAAGGTGTAGAGCTGGATGAACACAGCAGGCCAAGCAGCATCAGAGGAGCAGAAAGGCTGACGTTTCGGACCTAGACCGTTCTTCAGAAATGGGGGAGGGGAAGGGGCTTCTGAAATAAATAGGGAGAGAGGGGGAGGCGGATAGAAGGCGGATAGAGGAGAAGATAGAAACAAGATCTTCATTTTAAAATTCTCATCCTTGATTCCAAATTCCTGCATTGTCTTGCCTCTTCTTCTCTCTCTGCAATCTCCTCCAGTTCCATAAACCTTTGAGATATCTGCATTCATCTAATTTTGGTACTTCATGCATTCCCATTCATAACTTTTTTTATCATTGGTGATCTTGTCCAGG
Source organism: Rhincodon typus (assembly GCF_021869965.1). Lineage (NCBI taxonomy): Eukaryota > Metazoa > Chordata > Chondrichthyes > Orectolobiformes > Rhincodontidae > Rhincodon > Rhincodon typus. The sequence continues at coordinate 76,116,594 of NC_063333.1, forward strand.
CTCCAAGCTCATAAATTCTCTCTCTTTACAGCACTGCTCTTTAACATTGCTTTCCTCCTTTAAGGCAATGCTTAAAACCTATCCTGTTACGAAGGTTTTGGTCATCTGATCTATTATCTCTTTTATGGCGTGGTTTGTTTTGTTTTATAATCCTCCAGTCAAGTACTGTGGGATGTTTCATTCCATTAAATGTGCTAACTAAATATAACTTTCTGTGGCTGCTGTTACAAGGTAAAGTATTGTCAAATCACATTGGCTGAACAACCTTCTACAAAAAATTTCACTGCATCTCAAAGATATACTGACACCAGTTATATTAATGCATGAATATTCTGGATTGTGACACATTTACTTATTTCCCAAAGTCTCCATTGAATGAATTCTTAGCTTAATTCACGGTGATTATTTAACCATAAAGGAAAGAAAAGAGCAATTGTAATCGTGTTGTTAAAACCATTTAGTTAATTTTTACAGAGAAATATTATCCTTCCAGGGCTAATGTGACTTAATTTATTCATGTTAGCGGGTTTTATAAACCAACGAGCTTGACTGGTGTTGTGGGATAGAGAGAGAGGAGTGTGTCATGCTATCCAATTGGAACACCTATAGTAACTGATGTTTGTGCAAGAGTAAGTATTTAGTTCATCTGTGAAGAGAAGGAGGATGAAATAATTTTTCAAGGAGAAGCGGCACAATGGCTCAGTGGTTAGCACTGCTGCCTCACAGTGCCAGGGACCCAGGTTTGATTCCACCCTCCGGCAACTGTGTGGAGTTTGCACATTTTTCCTGTGTCTGTGTGGGTTTCCTTCAGGTGCTCTGGTTTCCTCCCACTGTCCAAAGATGTGCATATTTGGTGGATTGGCCATGCTAAATTACCCTAAGTATCCAGGGGTGTGTAAATTAGATGGAATAGAGATGGAAAATGCAGGGTTACAGGGAAAGGGTAGGGGGATGGGTCTGGGTGGGATGATCTTCGGAAGGGCGGTGTGGACTTGTCAGGCCGAATGGCCTGTTTCCACACTGTAGGATTCTATTCTATGAAGAAAGGTATAAGCGAAAGTCAATCCACTGTTTGTGCAAATTTCTTAATAATTAAGTAGTGACTTAATGAAGCTGCCGAGGACTACTGACAGAGTTCTTACACCAGGCATTATTATGCATGTTTGGCTGAGACCCCAGACATTTAACAGGATTATCGTAGCAGGGCATTCTGTATTGACAACTGGACAAAACTATTATCATTCTAAGGACCTGAAACGTTAACTCTGTTTTTCCTTCACAGATGCTGCCAGACCTGCTGAGCTTTTCCAGCAACTTTGTTTTTGTTCCTGATTTACAGCATCCGCAGTTCTTTTGGTTTTTAAAACTATTATCATTGCTTGATTGACATCTTTATGTGTTTATAGTAAGCCGTTATTTCTGTTATGTCTCTTGACAATGTCTCAATGTTTATTTGCACAAGATTAAGAGGTATGAGGTATTTAAAGTCTCTGTTATTGACACGTTAAAAGTCTAGCTGATGCACACCTTTATAAGGTTGAAAGAGCACTTTTTTTTCAAAAGAAGGTTTATGAATGTGTCTTTCTTTTTGTCTGAGGAGTTCCACACACCCTATTGTTACTATAGGGCTACTTGATTCTTCATATAATGTATACTGATAATGGGAATGGCAGAACAATGAGTTGCAATTGAGCTAAAATTCCTCTAGCCACAGACACTCACAGTGCTGGTAAAATTGTCAGTACCAGTAAAACTGGTAGTCTGGGAAATGGGGGCAGGATCCTTGGAATTCTGTCCTGCCCACCATTTCAAATAGCTCCAGAGTAATTCCTACTCTGCTAAAATCTAGGCCTAGGCAAGGGAAGGGCATGATTTATAACCTGACTGAGTTAATTCAACCACATTTATGTTCACTGACAATGCCACAACATCAATTTCCAATCACTGAGGAAAGAAAAACAATGTTCCTAAAATAAATCTATGCTCCTTGTCCACAGTTTTGATTATAAAAAATATGTTTTTCTCTTGTTTGTGGAGAAATAGGTTGCAAACAACAGGCAAGATATGCGATCATTTGCACCTTACTGCTTTGGTGTATCCAAAGTGTACTGTGCTGTTTTGCAAATATTCTTACTAATTGACCCTGTATAACCCAACATTATACCAAAGAATGAAGCTCAGTATTTGACCAACAGGAACTTTATCAACATTTACAACATACATAAAATTAAGCTTTCCTATATGACATGTCTTACCGTTATTGTTTACATTCTGAATATTGCATACACCAATGTGGAATTAAAACAAAAGGACACTTCTCTGAATTAAATCACGAAACAGCCACATTTTTATTCTTTGTGGATAGATTGCTAACAGAAACATTGACAGTTTAACTTGAGGCTTATTGTAAAGTGAGCTGACTACATGACTATATACAAGCACCCCGACCATCAGTACTGCACATTTTCAATGTTTTCTGTATTTCAGGACAGGTCTGTGTATTTTTCTTGTACAAATGGCAATGTTTGAGCCAGCTTATGTTGCTATGCAGCCTGGTAGCTCGCAGCTGAGCAGATGTAAGTTCATCCATTTTCAATTCTGCCACCAGGACGTTCATCAAAGAAACATTCGATGACAGCTAGAATTTCATTGGCCACATTTCCCAATCATGCGGAACAAATACAGGCTTTCGTCTTCCTTAATTTCCTTGGAAGCAGGTGAGAGAAATAAATGACATTTGTTTGGCCCAAGGCACTTGTAATGTCAGAGAACTTAGTTATAAACCATTGTATGAAAGTGTCAGGCGAAGCTGAAAAATTACCTTGATCTTCCTGTGTAAAGGATGTCTGTAGGGGATTAAGATGATGGGGAAAGAGAAAAAAAATTTCACTATTAGAACACAAGTGGAGATAACTGGCAATTACCTAGTCTTCTGGAATGACTGGGATGGAAATATTCTAGGTGTACAGATTTAAATTAGCAGACTAAAGAATTACAGTGGACTGCACGAAAGAAACTGTCTACTGCTATCACCACATTCCTATTGGCTGCTTCTACTTGAATGGTTTTCTGCAACACAATGCTATGGAAAGTTAGCTCATCCATTACGTAGCCCACTTCCATGCATATAGGCTACAAGAACATCAAATTTGTTGGAAACTTTCAAAAGCCAAGGTTCCTCCATTTCTACCACCTCTGCCTCACTTGCAGTCATGACTATTGACCATGTATTAAATCTGAAGACCACTAGCCTAAGGGGTGTGGCCATCTCCTGAGATAAAAGTTCTTGGTAACTTTCCCCCATCCTGATGCATTGCACTGCTTGCCTTCCTGCTCAATGGCTCTGAGCTGAAGTTCCTCAAGCCATAGACACTCACTGCAATTATATTTGCTTTGGTGTCCATGAGGTCCCACATTCTGCAGCTGTCACGTGTCACCTGCCCTGCCATCTTGATTTTATATTTTTTTGTTGATTTGAATGAATTTCACTCAGTCAACATGTCTGTGTTAATATTAATATTTAATCCACACGGGGAAATGCAGGTTACTTAGGAAGAGGCAGCATGCATTTGTTAAATGGAAGTCATGTCTGACTAATTTATCAAAGTCTTTTGAAGAGATAACAGAGAAGTTTGATGAGAGCAATGCTGTTGATATGGACTTCTAGAAGGCCTTTGATGCAGTGTCGCACAATAGCCTTATGAGAAAAGTTATATCGCACGGAGTAAGAGGGTCAGTACCACCATGGATACAAAATTGATTGAGGAATAGGTGACAGGAGGTGATGATTAAAGGGTACTTTTTGGCTGGAGAAAGGTTTGTAGTAGAGTCCCCCAGGGCCGATATTGGGTCTTTTACTTTTCCTGATATAGATAAATGATCTTAATAATGATTTATAGGGGACAATTCCAAAGTTTGTACATAAAGCAAAATTTTGAAGCATTACAAACTGTGAAGAGAACAGCGTGGAACTCCAAAAGGATATAGACAAATTGGTACGGTGAATAGACAGGTGGCAAATTAAGTTCAATGTAGTGAAGCATGAGTTGGTATATTTTTGTACATGAAGAGACAATATCCAATAAAGAGTATCGTTCTAAATAGTGTACATGAACAGAGAGACCTGGATGCATATGCCTAATTAATTAAAGGTGGCAGGGCAGGTAGAGAGAACTGTTATCAAAGCATGCAGTATTCTAATCTTCATTAATTGTGGCAAAGGAGATGAGAATGAATATAAATAACACACATTATACATCAGCTGGAGTATGGTGGACAGTTTCAGGTGCTACACTTTAGGAAGGATGTGAGTGCATTGGAGAGAGTGCAGAAGAGGTTTACAAGAATGGTTCCAGGGATAAAATACTTCAGTTATAAAGATAGATTCAAGGGTTTGGAACTGTTCTTCTTGGCAAGGAGAAGGTTAAGAGAAGACTTGATAGAAGTTTTTAAAATCATGATGGACCTGGGCAGGTTAGATGGGAGGAAGGTTCTCAGCTTGTAAGATGTTTCAGAACAAGGGGGTATAGGTTTAAATTGTGTTGCAAAAGAATACAACGTAAGAAACACATTTTCACACAAGTAGTTAGGGAGTGAAATGCACTGTCTGAAAGTGTGCTGGAGGGAAGTTCAATTGAGACATTCAAGAGGGTATTAGACGTTCATTTAAATAGAAACAATCGGCAGGGTTATGGGGAAAATGCAGGACAATGTAGGTATGATGCACTGAATATCCTCATTTTTCAAGGACTGCAATTTCCCCTCCACAGTGGTCGAAAACGCCCTCGACCACATCTCTCACATTTCCTGCACCTCAGCCCGCACACCCGCTCCCTGCAATAACAACAAAGATAGAATTCCCCTCGTCCTCACATATCACCCCATCAACCTCCGGATCCAACGCATCATCCTCCGCCACTTCTGCCATCTACAATCTGACCCCACTACCAAAGATATATTTCCCTCCCCACCCTTATCTGCCTTCTGGAGGGACCGCTCTATCCATGACTCCCTTGTCTGCTCCACACTCCCCACTAGCCCCACCACCCCCGGCACTTTTCCCTGCAACCGCAGGAAGTGCTACACCTGCCCCTACATCTCCCCCATCACCTCCATCCCAGGCCCCAAGAAAACCTTTCACATTAAACAGATGTTCACCTGCACATCTGCTAATGTGGTATATTGTATCCGCTGTTCCCGATGTGGCCTCCTCTACATCGCGAAAACCAAGCGGAGGCTTGGAGAACACTTTGTAGAGCACCTACGCTTGGTTCGTGACAAACGACTACACCTCCCAGTCGCAAACCACTTCAACTCCCCCTCCCACTCCTTGGACGACATGTCCATCCTGGGCCTCCTCCAGCGCCACAACAATGCCACCCGAAGGCTGGAGGAACAGCACCTCATATTCCGCCTGGGAACCCTGCAGCCTAATGGTCTCAATGTGGACTTCACAAGCTTCAAAATCTCTCCACCCCCAACCTCATCCCAAGACCAACCTATCTTGTCCCCACCTTCTTGACCTGTCTGTCTTTTCTCCCACCTATCCGCTCCTCCCACCTCATTGACCAAACCCCACCCCTACTTCCTACCTACTAGCCTCATCCCCGCCTCCTTGACCTGTCCATCTTCCCTCCCACCAACCCACCCCTCCCTCCCCAGTGACCAAACCCCTTCCCAACTCCCCACCTACACTCACCTTTACTGGCTTCCTCCCCACGTCCTTGACCTGTCCGTCTCCTCTCCACCTATCTGCTCCACTATTCACCTTCTATCATCGCCTCCTCCTCTCTCTATTTATTTCAGAGTCCCCTTCCCCTTCCCCTTTTCTGAAGAAGGGTCCAGACCCAAAACGTCAGCTTTCCTGCTCCTCTGATGCTGTTTGGCCTGCTGTGTTCTTCCAGCTCTACACCTTGTTATCTCAGATTCTCCAGCATCGGCAGTTCCTACTATCTCTCGGTCATCTTTGTTCCCAGTTTCTGTCATTAAAATCAGCCTTGTGACTCTTCTGTTAGCCAGCATGTTGCTTCAGTCATCTTTCTCTGGATGCATCCGCTGGTTGCTAAGGGACACAAGATGCCTGTTTCCCTTATAAAAGCATCGCTGACTTATCAGTTAAAAGTCACAGCTTACAACAACTCTCATGGGGAAGATAAACTGGTTTCATTCAGGTTTACATTGAGTCGTGACCACAGACAACAGAGGGACTGCACACAAATTTGGAAGAACTGATCCCTCCTTTTTCTGTCTCTGTAACTTGTTCACAGCCCCAAGATGTTCCTTTACCTGAGAACGAATCAAACAGTTGTTGGTAGGTAAAAAGATCTGTATCATTGATTGCTCGTCACTAGTCCGCAGACCAATCAGCTTCTTGTTGCGAGCAAAATCTGAATCAGTACATGCCATTGGCACTGAATTGTCTGCAACACAAACCTAAATATATGGTTGGTTTAGCATTTGTTTATAATGTTTGCCATGGGGATCAGGTTACCTACGTTTCAAAACCTACAGCACCTTTTCAAACATTGGTTTTAAAACAGCTCCTTCTCATTTCAGTTCCTGGTTTGTAAAAACACTAAATAAACATTCCCTTGTTCAAGAAAGGGAATAGGGATAACCCAGGAAATTACAGACCAGTCAGTCTTACTTCTGTGTTGGGCAAATTATTAGAGAGGATTCTGAGAGATAGTATTCATGATTATTTGAAAAAGCACAGTTTGATTAGAAATAGTCAGCATGGCTTTGTGAGGGGCAGGTCATGCCTCACAAACCTTACAGAATTCTTTGAGGATGTGACAAAACACATCGATGAAGATAGAGCAGTGGATGTGGTGTATACGGATTTTAGCAAGGCATTCGATAAGGTTCCACATGGTTGGCTCATTCAGAAAGTAAGGAGGCATGGGATTCAGGGAAGTTTGGCTGTCTAGATACAAAACTGGCTGTCCAATAGAAGACAGAGGGTGGTAGTAGATGGAAAATATTCAGCCTAGAGCTCGGTGACTAGGGGTGTTCCGCTGGGATCTGTTCTGGGACCTGTGCTCTTTGTGATCTTTATAAATGACTTGGATGAGAAAGTGGAAGGGTGGGTTCATAAGTTTGCAGATGACATGAAGGTTGGTGGAGTTGCAGACAGCGTGGAGGGCTGTTGTAGGTTGCAACGGGACAGGATGCAGAGTTGGGCAAATAAGTGGCAGATGGAATTCAACTCGGAAAAGTGTGAAGTGATTCATTTTGGAAGGTCAAATTTGAATGCTGAATACAGGGTTAATGGCAGGATTCTCGGCAGCGTGGAGGAAGAGAGGGATCTTGGGGTCCACGTCCATAGATCCCTCAAAGTTGCAACCCAAGTTGAAAGGGTTGTAAAGAAGGCGTATGTTGTGATGGCTTTCATTGGCAGGGGAATTGAGTTTAAGAGCCATGAGGTTATGCTGCAGCTTTATAAAACCCTGGTCAGAACACACTTGGAATATTGTGTTCGGTTCTGGTCACCTCATTATAGGAAAGATGTGGAAGCTTTAGAGAGGGTGCAGAGGAGATTTACCAGGATGCTGCCTGGACTGGAGGGCAGGTCTTATGAGGAAAGGTTGAGGGAGCTCGGGCCTTTTTCATTGGAGTGAAGAAGGATGAGAGGTGACTTGATAGAGGTGTACAAGATGATAAGAGGCATAGATAGAGTGGATAGTCAGAGACTTTTTCCCAGGACGGAAATGACTATTACGAGGGGGCATAATTTTAATGTGATTGGAGGAAGGTATAGGGGAGATGTCAGAGGTAGGTTCTTTACACAGAGGGTGGTGGGCATGTGGAATGCGCTGCCCGCGGTGGTAGTGGAGTCAGATACTTTAGAGACTTTTAAGCGACTCTTGGATAGGCACACAGAGGATAGTAAAATGTAGGGTATGCACGGTAGATTGATTTTAGTAGGATAATAGGTCGGCGCAATATCGTGGGCCGAAGGGCCTGTACTGTGCTGTACTGTTCTATGTTCTATATAAAGAAATATGGTCCTTACATTACCTAGTCTGACCTACATGTGAGTATAAATCCAGAGCAATATGGTTGACTCTGCCCTTTGAAATGGCTTAGCAAACCACATCATTCAAGGACAATTGGGGATTAACAACACATGCAGACTTTGCCAGAGATGTATATATCCCATAGAGCAATCATTAAGATGCTCTTTTCTCCCATTTCATGACTTCAAAAGTGCAACATCATTGATTTACTAAATCTTCATTTGCAGTATCACAATGAATGATTAATGATAATCAAAATCTAATCAGGTATTTACTCAAAGCTCTAGAGAGAATGTTACTAATTTCCATTATCCTCAAGTTAAAATTATACATCTTGGACCAGATTGTTTATATCCAGGAAGATACTAGATATGAAGTTTGTGGAGAGTGGGTACCAATAAAGATAACACTTGTGCAATATTTGAGTGCCATATGTTTGATGTACCTCAGTAAATTAGTCATGCAGTGGGATAGTCAACATTTTAGCTGTTTTCCTCAATAACCTCAGTCTGAACCACAGAACATGCTGCTTGTACTGTAAAAGTGTTAGTGGAGTGTGAAGGGACTTGCCAGGCTTTTTTTCAGATAGCTGTGCTAAATCTACTGCTCCTCCTGTAAACAATGGTTTAACAGCACAGGCAGCTGTCATGTTTGATGACTGTTCCACATACTCCTTCCCTCTCACACTCCCGCCACCCAAGCACATGCGTGTGATGTTTTGTTGGAAAGAGGGGAAAAAAATGGTACAAAAACATAATCAATGTTTCTTAATGTGGAGCTGTGTTTGATGAGTTTGATTAAGTGCTTTTATAGTCTGAATATTAATGAGGTAAGTTGTGGCATTAACAAGGCATTCAACAAGCATTAATGATCACCAGTTGGCAGCTCACTGCTGCCTACCTGGAATTGAGAATGGGGAACATGGTGAGGCATGGAATGACATATAGAACAGCATTGATGTACAGAGCGATCTTTCAGTTCAAATCTATAGCTCCCTGATGGTGGCAACGCAAGTAGATAGAGTGGTGAAGGGCATATGACAGAGCATTGAGCAGGCATGGAGGAAATGAGGCTGCATGAAAATGGTATGGAGATAGCATGGGAATATGAGGGATTGTTTAAGGGGTATGTGACATATGAGAAACAAATGGAAGTGACATGCAGGAATGGGGTCAGGAGTTAACATTAGGAATGTAAGTGGGCATATGGGGTGGATGGTGGGTGGGAGTTGAATGTTGAGGGCCTGCCAGCCTAGACATCCATTCATTCAAATATCGTCTCGAAACTCCCGCTGGAGGCAGCTGCCAGACCCCATGCCACACCTGGCCTCTCTGAATGACAGTGGAGGAGAGGAGGGGGAGTTTTAATGAAGATGAGTACGCAGGGTCATTCTCTACAAAAATTCAGCTCTTTGTTTCCAATTGTGCTGAATCCAAAACTTAGAACTACCAGTAAACATTGTTACAATTCAAACTAATCAAGTATTCACAAGAAACCTTTTTATTCCGATGTGGGTCACTTTGTGGGACTTTCTGCCACAGGGACTGATTAAAGCAAATTACATAGCCACATTAACTGGCAAGCACAGTCATAACAGAAGAATGTGCTGGTACTGTGAGATGAAGTGCAATGGGAAAAGGCTTAACTGAAGCATAAATATCAGCATAAACCTGTTGGATAAATTGGCCTGTTCCTGTTCTGAGAAATTTGATGGACATCCCTAAAAAAGTTACCATAGATTTAGAAGGAGAAGATCCTGGTTGCAAAATTGTCTTACTTCTCTGAGCATTTTACAAATGAAATGGAAATTAGCCTACCTAAATGGATGTTCAGAAAACCTTTAGCAAATCTTCACATGAGAAACCTCAAATTGAAATAAAAGCCACAAAATTCAATATAGAACCTAAATTCATTAAGAAGCTGATTAAAACTTTAGAAGCGTATTGTATTTGTAGAGCAAAATGTGAAACTTAGGATAGGATTGTGTGGTGACCCTGAGGAATCAGGGTTTATTTTTAACACTTACTAAGTTTGTGGAATCTAATTGCAAGTTGGGCAGAATTATTGCAAAGAGTAAAACAGCAGTAGTCATCTGTAGTCTGAATAATAATATATGCAAATTGGCTGGCAATTGTTGAATAGAATATTATACTCAGACATGTAAAGTACTACACATATTTCAAAAACACTGAAGCATAAGTTAACAGCAAATAAAATAGAGTAGAACAAAATTAATGCAGAATACTGAAAGTGGGGGTCAGGTCATAATGGGAGTTGCACTACTATTAATTTGTAATACATTGAAAAGTTCATTGAATGGGATGATGAGTAGTTGTAAAAATAAAATACAAAGCTCAGAAGTTTTGTTGATCTTTCTCAATGCTACACAAGACGTATGATATAGTCTGAATCTAGTTCTGACAAAGGTCATTGACCTGAAACATTGGGCTGAGTTTAACTGAATACACTGGACCCCACATGCAACAGCTAAACATTCAGGAGATGTCCTGTCTCCAATCCTGATAGCAGACCTAGGGCTATTTAACACTGTGCGCACCATTGGATGTGGTGGCTATTTCTTGGATTATAACTAGTCTTAAAAAAAAAGGAGGCCAAACTCAAAGGTAAATGAGATGGCTAAGGAGTGTATAGGACCACGTTTGTGAGGCTGTTGGGGACAATCATGGAGGGGAGTAACGTTGGGAATGGGGTGGAGCGGTGCCTTCCAAAAGGCCCAGAGGACTTGTAAAAGAGTTTGCCTCACTTGTCTTACACCAGCCCATGCTACAGGACTTTCTAAAAGTCACGGACTTCTTCCTACTATACATAAACTACTTGTGGGTCAGGACCTTAAATAGTCATTGTTATGTGTTCAAGGAATACAATATGGTTTGTAATGTGTCTTTAGTAGAATTGCTTGTAAGTTGGCTGCCATCTGTAAGTATGCTCCCTTATGGCAATGGTCACATGACTATGAAAAGCCAGGAAGGATACTGTAAACATCCCCCTTTCCATAACAAACAAAATGCAAATCTGTATGCATTATTGTTCGTAACTGTGAGTTACCCAAGTTACACATTATAGAAACAACAGTTATCATGCAGTAGAAATGTTTGTTACTCTGGATAGTCCCACTTTTGTTAGTCTATTTACACACGTGGCCTTTATGGTCTTTAAAGTGTTTGAGCCTTGTGATCATACTCATGTGAGTAGATTGCTGTTTTAGAATGAAACTTTTAAAAAATCCCATTTATTTGGCACCCCATTCATATCCTTCAATATTCACTGCCTTAACCACTGATACACAGTGGCAGCAGTACCTGCCTGGGTGAGTTTCCAAATGTTCTCAGCTGACTGTACTGATCTACTTTTGTCTTAGAAACCTCTTTCCTTTCGTCGCATTATTTGTGTCTGCCTAAGAATTGTTTCCTTCGTGGCCCTGAAATCAGACCCTTCCTATTCACTCTGTCTGTTTGTCTGTTCTGCAGTCAGTGTGGCTTGCAAAACATTGTAAATCTTTTCCAGAAGATTAAGGGCTCTTACTCCAATCTCTTGACTTGCTTCTGTTAGATAAGTAGCTTTACCTTTGCATCTAATGTCTGGAATTTCAAGTCTTCATTGTTACTACAGCATTGTTCTCTCAGATTAATTTGTCCTCTTGGAGTGAGCATTGTTTCATCGCAGAGTCTCCAAGGGTTTCACTTTTGGAACGCCATCTGGTGTAACTTTTCACAGGTCTGTGAAACTCATAATGTTGGAGGAGGCACCAGTGTCTAAATGGCACTTCATTGTCATTTGATGCTCATTCTGCTGCCTTCATCATACTAATTACAAACCACTTTTCTCCTTTAGATTTGACATTGTCAACCTGCAAGGTATTCATTGAATCAACTGAATGTCCATTGGACATTTTGCTAGTACCGACACTTGTTTTGCAAGAATTTGCCAACTGATGTCTCTATTCCATTCTTCTCTATAGGCTTTGTTATAGGGTGAAAGGAATGATCCAGTCTAGACTGTTGAGTTGTCTTTTACCTGTCTCCTTCATTTTTTTTTCCTTTATTCATTCATGGGATGAGGGCTTTGCTGACCGGGCAGTATTTATTGCCTGTCCCTAATTGCCCAGAAGGCAGTTGAGAGTCAACCACATTGCTGTGGGTCTGGAGTCACACGTAGGCCAGACCAGGTAAGGATGGCAGTTTCCTTCCCTAAAGGGCATTTGTGAACCAGATGGGTTTTTTCAACAATCGACAATGGATTCACAGTCATTTTTAGACTCTTAATTCCAGATATTTACTGAGTTTAAATTCCACCATCTGTCGTGGCGGGATTCGAACCCAGATTCCCAGAACATTATCTGGGTCTCTGGATTAACAGTCCAGCGATAATACCACCAAGCCCATCACCTCCTTCATTCAAGTATGTGCAGGGAAGTCAAAGGACAGAGGGACAACTCTCTTATGGCTTGTAGAACAATAGATACAACGTTTCTTACAGTATCAAATTACAATGGATTACAGTGTTCACATGATCCACCAATCACACAAGCAGTTATATCTAAATTTATAGAACGCAATCGTACTTTTTTTTTATCTGCGCATTTCTTGTTCTTAGCTGCTGGCTGAGCCCATTGGTGAGGGTCCACTGCTCCCCATGCATCCCAGATATGTTTATGCGACATTAATCCTTACAGCTTTATAGACTTATTAAACTTCTTGTACTTGAAAGATACAGTTTGCATCTCAAAAAGTGAACAGGTCTGAACTGCTTATATCAAAATAACACCTAAGTCTTGATTGCTTTACCACGTTGTTGGCAAATTCATTTGTTTTCCTACATACGTGTCCTAGCAGTTAATTTAGAAACTCAGATAATCTGTACGTATTAATGATACTTTAAGCGTCGGATTCTCTTCCCTCAGTAGGACATCATAAATGGACCTCTTAGGCCTAAGGTATGTCTATCTTTGATGAGATTACCTTTCAGGCGTCTGAATTCACAGGATTCCATGAACCACATTAATGCACTCAGAAAACTATCAATATGTTTTATTTTGCCTTGATTTCTATATTGAACACGTATTATTTTTAAATTACATTCACTAAGGAGTTAAAGGGTGCCTTCAAGGCTGGCAGACTGCTTTTTCTGTTCTGAGAGATTTAGGTAAGGATATACTTTGTAATTGTGTCTTGTCAGCAGTGATAAAAACGAAGCTACCGTTAACTGCTCTAGCCTCTTAACTAAACTTAATACAATTTTGTACTTTTGCCATTGTGGGTAAGAAAAAACTGCCCATCCTGTTTCAAGTATTTTTCATTTTTGCCAAGAGAGGAAAGTTTACAGCTACATGTGACTCATGCAGTGATTCAATTGCAGCCTGCTTTTCTGTATGGTTTCCCTTTTCAGTGGTTTCTATGATTTTACAGCTTTCAGGTAGCTCTAAACATTTTTATGTTCCTCTGATAGTAACTGTGCTTCTACATAATTCTTCAATACTTAATATCAGCTCCACTTCTGTACACTATGCTATGTTTCAAGGTGCACACTGTGGTTTGTATTGTGTTTTTACTGGAGCTGCTTGTAAGAATGCAATGAGTGTGCCTCATGACAACATTCACAAAACTTCAGCAAGCCAGGAGGTTTGGTGAGTTGCTGAGATGAATTTTGTAGATGGTACATACTGCTACCACTGTGTGTCAGTGGTTAGGGTAGTGAATATTGAAGGATATGGATGGGGTGCCAAATAAATGGGATTTAAAAAAAATCATTCACAGGATGTAGGCATCACTGGCCATGCCAGTATTTATTGCCTAACCCTAATTAAGAGTCAACCACATTATTGTGGGTCTAGAGTCACATGTACACCAGACTAGATAAGGATGGCAGATTTCATTTTCCAAAGAAGTTCGTGAACTAGCTAGGCTTTTAAAACAATTGACATCATTAGATAACTAGGTGTAGAGCTGGATGAATACAGCAGGGTCAGAAATTCTCTGAAGAAGGGTCCTGACCCAAAACGTCAGCCTTCCTGCTCCTCTGATGCTACTTGGCCTGCTGTGTTCATCCAGCTCTACACCTTGTTATCTCAGATTCTCCAACATCAGCAGTTCCTACTATCTCTGAATTGACATCATTAGACTCTTAATTCCACATTTTGTTGAAAATAAATTCCAACATCTGGCGTGTGGGTTTGTACCCATATCTGGTTCTCTGTATTAACAGTCTGTTATTAATAGTGCTTGGCCATCACTTCGCCACTGCTCTGTTTTGAATGGTGTTGAGCTCCTTGAATGTTGTTGTAGTTGCACTCATCCAGGCCAGTGAAGTATACTCCATTACTCTCACTGACTTGAGACTTGTATATTGTGGATAAGCATCGTGGTGACTGGAGATGACTCACGTTCGACAGAATTCCTAGCCTCTGATGTGGTCTTGTATTTATATGTCTGGTCCTCTTCAGTTTCTGATCACTGGTAACCCAAAGGATGTTGATAGTGCTGAGGCAGTAGAGGAGTTGGGGAGGTGAGGGGAGGGGTGTTCAGAGATAATGATACCATTGAATGTTGAGGGGAGATGGTTAGAGCCTCTCCTGTTTGAAATGTCCATTGCCTGACACTTCTGTGGCACAAATGTCCTTGGTACTTATCATCCCAAACCTTGATGTGATCCAGATTTCACTACATTTGAAAATGGACTTTTTCAGTACCTGATGTATTGTGAATGTGTGCTGAAATTATCAATGAACATCCCCACTTCTGATCTTATGAAGGAGAGAAGATCATTCATATTGCATCTGAAGATGATTGGGCCTGGGACACTACCTTAACAAGTCTGCAATAATTTTAGGGGACCAAAATAATTAACTTCCACCAAATTACAGCTGCCTTCCTTAGGACAAGCATGTCTGCAACTTGCTTCATCCCATTTCACAAATCTGTTCAAGTCAGTACCACTCAAACTCCAATACCCAGCATAGCCCAACATCCTCTCATTGCTCAATGTAGGACTATCACATAAACTAAAGCTTTTGAATGGTTCAAAACCAAAAAGCAAACCGACAAACAGGCAAATTTGTCTCTGGGAACAGCAGGGACTACTTACCTTTTGAGCACCAACAAATTTATAATCAATGAGTGATCACTGCGCCCATCTCTCATCCGTCTGAAATAGGTGTCTACAAGTTCTGTCTTGGTGCATTGATGCTGCTGCGCTCCATCAGGCACAAAGTGATGATCGTCCTGATCAAAGTTCTCATCTTCCTCCTCAGAAGACTGGTGCCATTTCCCAGCAGTGTGGTCGAGCACAATGAGCGTCAGTAATGGCCTTAATATGTGTATGAGTTAACCATTAAGAGAGCCCACACAGGTCTCCATAGCTCATTGGAAACAAACGGTTGCAAAGAAGCTAAGTGCAGCTGTCATTTTGAAGTTATTTCGGAATAGGAAAACAACCTCCTTCTTAATGTTACAGTTCCTTCTCCAGCAGTGACACCATTCAGTGACAATCTCTTGGGACATCCTTAATCTGCAGTGACACTGAGCCTTGCCTTATTTGAAGAAAATAGCATTGAAAATGATAGACTCTGGCCCTCCTGTACATCATACATACCCTGAGGAGACCGTCATCTGTGATGTCTTCATGTGGAAGTTGTTCAGCAAACACTGGCGGTTGCTGTGGCTCCTGTGATTGCCAGTGCATCTGTTTATCCTAAATTTCTCTGGAGCTTCATTGCACCATGGCAACAACAATGACAATCCCTGCTGTAGTTTGATTCATTGGTCACAGTTCTAGTGAACAGGAGAGGAGAACATCAGAAACAGACCAGGTCCTGAGTGATGTGAGCAGTCAGCATTTGCATCACACACAAATGACTATTCTAACATACTCCTTCAGACAGAGGGACATGAGGGCTCTGAAGAGGAGGACCATGAAATGTCTCCACAGGGACCATTTGACATACGGACCTGATACAGATGAATGCAGCATAGGCCATATTGCACAGAGATGGAGGAGATTGTAGGTGCTGTATGAATACTGATACATTTCCTCCAATGCTAATGCCTCGCAACACCAACCCCCAACCCCTTCACTCAAGAAAGGCAACATTGCAAAATAAGAACAAGTTGATGAATATTTACAGTTCAAGGCGAGAGGAAATCAATTCTCTGCCCTTGTGTAGCTTATGAGATCTTACATTATCTTAGTGTATAGTGGCTCACAGATGCCACTTTTACTATCTGTTATTCTGCTTCACAGTGATGGCAATCTTCAATCTGCAATGACCACTGACATATTCAACATTGCTAGCATTTGGATCTGACACTGTTCAACAATACGCATATTTCACATGCAGGTTACTATGACTGTAGATTTCTTCAAACTTTACTGTAGGAGAGCTGGATTAATGCAATTGCCCCGTGAAAGGTCTTACTTCACACACAAGTAGGGCATGTGTACTCAGACAGAAGGAAAATATTTACTCTACCCACTCAGGGTGCGGTCACAGCCATTTTTCATTGCACATTGATGAATCAAATGAGGTTGGAAGACAACACTGAAAGCAAGACTATCTGAACTGTTTGAACTGGACGTGCAGGACTGACAATGGCCCACAGCACAGACTGTACTGATACAGACATTCTGACCCTTGACAACCCAAGCAGCTGTCCGAGCCCCTGGACTGATAGTCACTAATGCCCATGATGTACTGCGCAGGAACCCCCTGGCTGAAATTTGTTTCCCTTGACTTGATTAACGACTACTTCCCTTAAACTTAACCCCCTTAGACATAGCCATTTGGTTGCAGCGTGTGCAGTGTGTTTGCTGTACACATTGGTGGTATATGGTACACGTATGTGACTGGCATAGCATGGGGCTACTCAGCACAGGTCCACCTCCTTGACTGATCACTGCTGACAACTATCACAAGCTGCCTGGCTTATGTCTGTGGAAATAGGCAAGGCAAGCAAGGAGTACTGTGAGCCTTTAAACTCTGGCTGAGGGGCAAAGCACAAAAATGTAAAACAAAACAAGACAAGGTAGGGTTGCTGTGAGTATTGAAGAAGACAGAAAGTGAATGAGTGCTAAGTGAGTACATGAGGATGCCTGAGATGCAGTCTGGTCCAACACATGGGATAAGCCCCTGCCCCAGTGTGTACAGTATTCTTGCAGTGAGATTGCAACTGGAGATGCCAATAAGTTCCAAAGTACACGGTGGAAATGCAGAACTATCTTCTAATTGGATCAGAAATGTGCCAAGAGGATGTGATGATGTTGGTGTGCTAACATTCATGGCTGGAGGGTGCCTGTGTTTGTTACCCATGGAGCATGTATCCTGAGGATTTTGGTGGCTGGTGTCCAAAATGGAGGCCTGGAAGAGCAAGTGGCAAGATGGATTCACCAGGTAACGGCTGTGACTTTCACATCACAAATTGTCATCATATAGTTTCTATTCGCCAAGTAAGAGAACAGGAATCAATGCTGAGGGAGGTGCTGGTGAATCGGTAATGTCACTGGACCAGTGATCCGGAACCCCAAGTTAAACTTCTGGGAACATAGGTTCAAATCCCGCCAGAACAAATTTGAAATTAATTTCAAAAATCTGGAAACAAGAGCCAGACTAATGGCCTAAAAACCCATCTGGTTCATTAATATCCCTTTGGGAATGATATCTGCCATCTTTAACCTGTCTGGCCTAGATGTGACTCCAGAACCTTAGGAATTTGGCTGATTCTTAAGTGCCCTCTGGGCAATTATGGATGGGCAATAAATTTTGTCCCAGCCACACACACCCACATCCTGTGAATGGTTAAAACAAATGAGATAAGATGAACAGATAATGAAATGTTGTGATAAGCCATGATCATAATGAATGGCCTACTCCTGATCCTAGTTTCTACGTTAATACACGTTGTGCAAATAAGCCTCTTGCCGCTCACTGGAGAGAATCTCAACTCCCTATTCTGCACTTGGTTACAAAATAGGTTATTTTGTTTTTGACATTGAGAAACCGTCATTACCAATCTAACATGATTTTCCCACTTTGTCATCAATGCCCGCATTGTTGGGTGCCTGCAAAATTCTGCATTTTCTTGTCTTTTCATTAACAAATCCTTAATACATTCTAAGGAGGAAGCAGTTAAGGGAGTCAGTGAGGCTGAGGAGTGGGGAGGTTAGTGGCGATTATGAAGTTTGAAAAGGGAAACGTGAACAGAAGAGTCAGTAAGTAGAAGCATCAGCAGCAGACCATAGGGAAGTCAAGTGTCAACAAAGTTTCAGGCTTCAAGAACTGAGAGGAGTGAACTTTGACTGTAAATTCCATCTGATTAATCCTGTCGGTCTTGGATCTCATCTGTTAACTTTCTGTCATGGGAAATCTGCCAGTTCTTTGCTCAGGGGCTAGAGCAACAATGAGCCACATTTCACCATCAGGATGTGCACAGCTACGCTACAGACGTGTGCCACACTGATGGACTTTTGCGCGGCTGCATAAGCTTAGAACACTGATTAACTGGTGTAAGAAACAACAGGGAATAATTCAAAGATAGCAAGGTGTAAAGCTGGATGAACACAGCAGGCCAAGCAGCATCAGAGGAGCAGGAAGGCTGACGTTTCGGGCCTAGACCTTTCTTCAGAAAAGGCTTCGCAGTGGGGTTAAAATTGTTTCAGAGATAGTAGTAACTGCAGATGCTGGAGAATCTGAGATAACAAAGTGTAGAGCTGGATGAACACAGCAGGCCAAGCAGCATCAGAGGAGCAGGAAAGCAGACGTTTCGGGCCTAGACTGTTCTTCAGATTCTCCAGCATCAGCTGTTCCTACTATCTCGGGAATAATACAAACTTTTTTCTGCAACTTTTTACAGGATATTGACAGCTGAATAAATGATGGTGGTGTTCGGCTTCCTAGCATACCTGCTCTTATGCTTGTAAAGAGAGATTTGAGCAGGAATTGGCAATCATCCGGCATAACTGGCAAAATTATGAGATTGCCACAGAACTGAACAAGATATTTGACCAAATAAAAGGAATAACATAGTTCTTATTGATGGAGGAAAAATATTGGAACCCAGACCTCATGGAAGAACAAAAATTCCAGATGTGTTATAAATTGGAAGTCTCAAAGAACAACTCTATACTCTACTAATGCCAAGGCTGAGCATCTTTGCTTAAGGTATCAAGAATAATTTAGAACCTTTTAATTATCTTGTTATTAACACATTATTCACTACATCATAATTTCCACACATCTTTAATATTTGCCCTTCCTGAAAATTGTTATATAGCTCTTCTGAACATATTATCATTTCACTTGTTATGTTTATATTCATTTTCTGGGCAGCTGTCTAGATCATTCTCACTTATTTGCTTTTATATTTCTGTGAATACATCAATATTCTACACTTGTTTGACTAGATTTTGTTGTATTCTTGTTGAAATGCTTCTTAATAGTACAGTGTAAATATACTGTAAACATATTGCCCTCTAACTGTGATCACAACAACATGTAGACTGATTTAAGGCATTCCTACATCTGAAATTCCTCAGCCTTAACTGTACAGCAGGTTTCAGACACCCTCTGCTGGCTGCCTAGGAGTTAGATATTATCCTTTGTGAGGGGTTGTGCAGCTCAGCGGAGTTCAAATTAGACTGGAATGTTTTAAGAGACAACTAAGCCAGTACCAAATCATTGAAGAAGCCCATAGCTTTCTTTTAGCAAATAGTCATTATTGTTATGTTGCAAAATTAGCCATTCATCCAAAATAGCAGTGTTCTGAGCTTGTTATTTTTTCAGATCACGAATTCAAATTCATAAGGAAATTTGCTGCTTCTGGTTGTTATAAACGGATCTGGAATGGTTAAAGCTGTGGAGTGCCATGAGCGTCACTTAAAATGATGAGATCCTGAGGACTTGAGGTCAGACCAGCTTAGGATCACAAAAGAGTGAAACTCAACAACTGGTCCTCCTCAAAGCCTCTGTAACAATGTCTATCATAGCAATGTAACCTGTAACCAATCACTAACATGCAGTTTAGCTGCACATGCATTACTGGTAACACAGAGGCGGATTCTCAGGAGCCATTTAATAGGAAGTAACACATAATTTGTGTAAAGTCTGAACTCCTCTCTGCTACAACGTAAGGCAGAACTACAGTCCAGACAAAATGGCTTGAAATATTGAATCAAAATGTAGGGAGACAGAACATATTAACACTTGCAGACTTGACAATAATTTTATTTGTAAATTTGATTTATTTTGAAAGCGTCTCTTTGTTTATTCCTATTTAGCTTACAGGCTATTTAAACCAGTATAAATACATTTTGCATACATTTTGAATGTAAAATGAATGAGTACATATTATTTAAATACCTAACCTAAATCTAAACATGACAAATTACTTATTGGACTATAGAATTTAAACACTTGGAATTTTGCAATGCCTTTCATGACTACAGGGCTTCCCTAGGTGCCTGACAGCCAATGAAACACTCTTAAAATGAAGTCACTGAGCCAATGTTGGAAGTGTAGCAGTCAACCTGCACACAGCAAGCTCCCACAGACAGCAAAGAGACAAATGACCCAGATGATTTCTTTTTATAAGTTATGAAGCAGCTGTCTTTCTGTAGCATTATCATTTTGTAGTGTAATCTTAACTGTTGATTTTCTGGCAAGATCCACTGCATACATATATTAGCGTAATTAAAATGTGAAGACCAGAGCCTGCTGACAATATCGGCACTGTGCTGCTTTTCTAACTTTTAAATTCTGAGCGGCCTCAAAGTGACATAGCTGCCAGTAATGCCTAGTGCATGGGTTTGGGCCAAAAGAGGTCAAAGGGACTTTATTTACATTTGTGTTCTTAAATATTCTTTGGGGTTTAGGAGAAAGCAGAGCAGTTATCTGGGTCTTTGGTCCTTTCTTGCTATGATTGTGCCAATCTTACTTATATCAAGTCTTCAAATTACCTCCTATAACTTGTCTTGACCTGTTCATTTTAATCACTTTGGTGACATGCTTCTGCTTCAGTTCTTCCTTTTGACTGTGTGGCCGTGCTTGGTCTCTGGGTGAGTGAAATAACTGCAGAATCAAAATTATTTAAAATGCCGAGATCTGACATTGATGATTGTGCGAGTGCCTCTCTGCTGCACCAAACACACCCAGATTAATATTAGAGCTCATTGTAAAATGATTTATGTTGAATGATTTATTGAAAGGCGAAGAAAGTTTTTGATAAAGTACTCTTATATAATTTTCTCCCTTCTCCATTATTTGGTGACATTATCAGTCAAGGGGCAGTGGGTAACTTGTTCTATTTCTAGCCCTGTATCGGTCCATAAACAACAAGTTATTCAATTCTACCTTGCGCTCGGCAGAAATATATTTGGTTTTTGTTTGTATATGAGAAAACTAGACTGGGTTTGGAAATCTGCATCACATTGATTTTGGGAATAATGCAATATTGCCTCCAATTATCCAATTTCACTTCTACATTGCGGAACACTTCATGACACAAATGCTGACACGTTGAGAAATAACAGGAAGCTCTATATGTGGAATCTGCTGTGCAGAACAAGGAACAGAGGCTATGGAGGTGTACATCTATGGACAAATCATTGGTTGTCCCTTGTTTTGAGGATGATAACTACACAGCTTAACAAATCCCTATCATGGTTTTCCATGTGATTGATTCATAGTTCGGGCCTCACTGCAGTATTGGGCAATGTGATGCTGAAAACCTCTGTACAATTGGACTTTTGTTGACTTGTGAAGGTCAGACATTCACTGCCATAGTTTGTACAATGCTGAGCTGCATGTTTAATGGACAAATGTATGCTTTAAGTAAAAACATTACATACAGATGGTCCCTGCCTGTTCCCAGAAGCAACTGCAGTTTTTGTTTGTTTTCTCTTCACTTTCGTGATTAAATAAAAGTGAATATTTTCAACTGCTTGAAGGCTTTCCAACATGTCATGTATTTTGCTTTTATTCCAAAATGTGATGGCTTCACATTGAACATTGCGAAGGTCTTAGTTCTCACTGGGCATTGGGAAAGAGATGCAGTCCCATAGAATGGGTCCCAAAATGGGGTGACACTAACCTGTGTAGATTGATTTTAAAGTAGCAATATGTTTATGAAATGCACATGCATTTACAATGAATTGTCAGCTTTGCTCCCTATATGTTCTCCATATAGCACCTATATATGGTGCATAGCTAATGAGGCCGAGTTTTAGAGAGTAGATTGAGAAAAACTGGCTAGAGCTCATGGAGCCAAATCCTCCAGAAAACTCACAAAAATTGATACCAATTTCATGTAAAATTCAGCACTACAAGTCTGTAGTTCTTAAACTAATGTTCTTAAATGTCCCAAGGCCAGTAAAAGGACAGCAACAAGTACAACAAAGTGAATCTGAGGCAAAAGGAAAAAAATGAAAGAAGAAAGAAACAAAACAGTTAAAAAATACCCCAGAAACCACAGTATTTTGTCCTCTTAATAAATTAAATCCTACCAAAGAGAAAAGGAAGGCAAACACTTAATTATGGACTGGGCATCCAATGATATTTGTACTGAATTACAGTTATTCACACAATATGTGCAAATCTATTTTACAAATCAGGTGATAGACGATCCTTAGAAGATAGTTCTAAAAATCTTGCTTGGCATTGGCAAGGAGGGCTTCATGGAGAGTTCTCAAAAATCTGTGTAACATAAGAGTTAACTTCTGGATGAACAGACTCCAAATTATGTCATTCAGACAGAAGCATCAAGAGTCTTTAGAAAGTTTGTCAGAAGATGCATCAGCAAAGGGTATGAACATATTTTTTCTGAAGGGGAACAGTCAGTTAGTCATTGCATCCAACTCAATTAAAGCCATTTAAAGGATTTTTTTGGCAAGAAAGAAAACATTACTTTGATGTATTACTTGAGGATTGAGCTATAGCTGCAAGCCAACAACAAATGCATATCTTAGTTACAGCTACAATATTGCCAGAGTTAGAAAGAGCATCAAACCAACAAAATCTGTAACAGATGTGATTTGTAGCACATACCCAAAGCTGACCAGCTTTCCTTGATATGTATGAAGTATCTGGACCAAATGACATTAAGTATACAAATATAGGAAATCTGGTTTAAAAATTCCTATTAAGACCCCAGAACAAATTACAGGTGACCAACAGAATGGTATAATACAACAACACTGCCAACAGGGAAAGTGTTATCAAGATACACAAACACAAATCAAGTGAAATGCAAATTTCAAAATCTGACCAAGCTTTCCATAATATCAGCATTGTGCACCAAGTCTACTGTGCAGAGTGATCAGAAAATTTAACAAGCATTAATATAATATGTCCAGAAAATTCAGATTGATTCAATTAAAAATGGCACAGGAGTTAGTCCCAACATATTACCAATATGCATTGTGAAAGACATGGATGTAAACAAGTGCTGCTCCATGGTATAGCCAATGAAAGATCATTCCACAGCATATGCCAATCCAATTATTCTGAGCTTAAGTAGAATTACGCAGCAGTGTTACAGTGTAAGTTCCTCAATGCTTCCTTAAATCTTTGTGCCAATGGTCCAGCCGTGGATGGACAACAATATACATAATTCTTGGTATCATCACAATTTATGAGGTGCAAGCCACACCCAGTATGGAACAACATATGATGTGATCAAATCTTCACGAATATGATCTTGAAGTGAGATATAAGCCAGGTTCCAGGATGATTGAATCTGACATACTGAGTAATCTACCCAAGATATTCCTCTTGATCTACAAGCTGATGCTGTAGACTATGAAATTGAAGATGTCCTCAAGGTTAATCTGTTACACTTTGGCCAGAGCCAGTCTGAACGGTTGCAATTGACAAATGCCAAAGATTAGCACCTACAGGAGTTGTAAAAGACCATTATCCAGGGACAAAAACTGAAGTTGCTGGAAAAGCTCAGCAGGTCTGGCAGCATCTGCGAAGAAAAATCAGAGTTAATGTTTCAGGTCCAATGACCCTTCCTCAGAACATAGATAAGTAGGTGTAGTGGGCAAATAGATGGCAAATGAAGTTTTGAGGAAGGGTCACCGGACCCGAAACGTTAACTCTGATTTTTCTTCACAGATGCTGCCAGACCTGCTGAGCTTTTCCAGCAACTTCTGTTTTTGTTCCCAATTTACAGTATCCACAATTCTTTCGGTTTTTATTATTCAGGGACAGCCTGACACTATTAGAGAAGTTCCTAAGATGAGTTGTTCATTTTGGCCATATAGAGATGAATTTATTATATTATGACAAACCATTTCCAAGGGCTAACATGTCCTAATACCGAGAGTATTCTGGCAATATTTCGTGTGCTTCATACATTAGGGACAGATGGAAGCTGAACATACAAGACAATTAGGATGTGAATCTGTGTACTAACCAGGGATGAATCAGGATGCTCAATGAATCATGAATATAAGTGAAACATGCCAAACGTTATCAACCCCAGCAGTGGATGAAATATCTATATCCATAAAATGTTCTATTCATTCCTTGGCCTAAATTAGCTTCAGATCCATTTGCAGTGCATGTGGAAGATTACATCCTCAGCAAGGAATACTTCTCCATAATTTCCATTGTTCAATAACTTAGCAATACAATTGATGTTATCATTGCTGATACAATGAGTGCTGTTTTTGGTTTTATCAGTATGCCAGAATGGATACGCTGTAACAATGAACAGGCCATTTCAACACATGTGTAATATGTGGGGAATAACTCATGTCACATCATCACTCCATTAGCCATACTCAAATGTTCTTGTAGAACATATGGCATGTACTACCAAAACAATGATTATTATGTGTCAAGCAACAAAACAAAATTTTCACAATGGATTTCAGCATTTTCATGAAAAATCAATAAAGGAATAATTACTATCCTAAGTACAACTAATGCTTGCCCAGCAACCAATTGCTTAACTATTCCAATGTTCCTTCACATTCTTCTTAGAGCACAGAGGAGAATGAAAGCGATAGATCATTTACAAACACGTGGAGAATTCACAAACTGGACATTGAACAGAAAATGTGACTTAGAAATGCAAATACCTGAATACCAGTAAATATTAGTAGCATATGCAACCAGTCCAGATCATAAAGTCCTTTCTGATCCTGGTGCCACATTGCAAATGAACAGGAGCCAGCATAGCTCAGTTCAGCTCAGCTCAATATATGACGCACTAATCATGTATGAAGAGAGTGAGCATGAACACACCGATGATGGTGATGATTGTCCCATGATACTAAGTGACAACAATGAGCAGCAAGACAATCATATTGTCAAATAGATGCACAGAGAACAAAGCATACTTCTCCAGATGGATATCTGATCACCAGAACAGGATAAATTATCGAACCTCTAAGCTGTTACATCTAATTTTGCATTATTGATCTTGTAAACACTTTTTGCCTGTTTGTATATGTATTGGACCGACCACACATGCCTATGTACAATTATATACATATCCTTTAGGATAATTTTACATCTTTGGGAAAATCATTTGATTTGTTATGTATCAGAGTCAGTATCCATTCCTACCTACTTATGTTATGAGGGATTGTGTAAGCATTGCTGCATCACGTAATATACCCTGCTGGAGGCAAAACCCACATCCCTGCTGGATTTTGGATTGCCTACTGTATGAATCATATCCCACTCTCTTTCCCTGCCAATGAAAGCAGCCTCGGTTGGAAATGTGTAAAGTGTCCATGTGCTATGAACGGAATCTGCATTCGTGGATTGCAAATGATGACAATGGGGGATAACGTAAACAAAATATTCTTTCTTCTTCCAACAGCACATTAAGGTTAGTTACTTATCTTCAGTTTTGGTAGGTGTTCTGCAGGGCTGCTTTCTCTATGAAAAGTCCATGGTGGCTTTGTACTTTACGACAAAGCAATGTTACAATGAGGACCTATAGCAGAAACTGAGCTTCATGCATATGTGAAAGATGGAAATGTAGAACAATTGTGGGTGAAGGGTGCCCCTTCTTTATTGATATTTAGTGTGATAATCAGTGCGTTCTCAGTCAGCAGTGTGCACATGATTGCTATCGATCAGAATAGGATCTTCAAAAAATGATTATTAGTTTTTCCTGGATTATCATTTGTGAAGACGTTCCCACCTCTGGACCTAAACTAGCCAGCCTAAACAGCCAGACGTATCCTTACACTTTTTTTGAGCAACTTTCACATTTTCAATTCACCAGGCCTCCACTATCCATGTGCCTAAGATGGATAGGAAATTAAGACCAACATCTGCAACTTGGATGAAATACTGAACTTGATGGTCTAAAGCCTTTTGATTTTGTAAACACTTAAATGTTGAAAATCCTGAACTTGAAATTGTTGAAAGTTGGTAAAACCAAATACAAAAACTGAAGAAACAGAACAGAAGTGGTCATACAACCCCTCAAGCTTATGCCTCTGTTTAATAAGGTGCTGACTTAATTTTTGAATCAAATTCACTTTCCAATCCTATCCCCTTAATCCTTGATTCCCTGGAGCCTAGAAAATCCATCACTTATTTTTGAAAATATCATAGAATCCCTACAGTATGGAAACAGGCCCTACGGACCAACAAGCCCACACCGACCCTCAGAGTATCCCAGCCAGACCCATCCCTAGACACTAAGGGCGGTTTAGCATGGCCAATCCACCTAGCCTACACATCTTTGGATTGTGGGAGGAAACCCACGCAGACACAGAGAGAATGTGCAAACTCCACACAGACAGACGCCCAACAGTGAAATCGAACCCAGGTCCCTGGTGCTGTGAGGCAGCAGCGCTAACCACTGAGCCACTGTGCTGCCCCATATACTCAACGATGGAACTTCCCTCTGGCATGGAGAACCCTCTCAGAGATAGAATTTCTCATTATCCCAATACCAATTGACTAACCCCTTTTTAAGAGACTATATATAGTCTGAAGAAGGGTCCCGACCCGAAACGTCAGCTTTCCTGCTCTTCTGATGCTGTCTGGCCTGCTGTGTTCATCCAGCTCCACACCTTGTTATTTATATATATATATATGGTGTGTATGTGTATATACACGATTACCCTTGAATTTCTACATGCCAGAGAATATAAACCTCTCTACTTAAGTCCATTTGACAGAACTCCCTTATTAATTTGGGAATGAATCTAATGAAGGTATGTTGAGCCAACATTATTGCAAGTATACCCTTCCTTAAGTGTGGCGACCAAAAACTGTACAAAATATCACAGTTGCAGCCCCAAAAAGCCTTATACAATTTCAGCAAGATTTAACTTTTACATTGTAACCACCTTGCAATAAAGGTTAAAATAAAACATGTCTTCTGAATTTGACGCACAATACCCTCTGAACTACAACATTTAATAATATTTCACATCCTTACAAAAATAGTTTGTTTTTCCATTCTTCCTACAAATGCGAGTAAATTCATAATTCCTCACATTATTCACCATCCATGATCTTCTTACCCAATCAGTTAGGTGGTCTGTAGTCTTTGCAGCCTCTGAATCCTCCTTGTAGGTTACTTTCTAAAAGTTTGTGCCTTTGTGAAACTTGGATATATTGCACTGAATTACTTCATCTAAATCATTGATGTGGATTGTAAATGCCCAAGACTCAAGGCCTGATCCTAGTAACATTCTTCTAGTTACACACAGCCATCTGAAAATTATATGTTTATTTCTGTTATCTATTTTGTGGTGGTTAACCTGTGCAAATTAATGTATTACCGGCAATCCCATAGAAGCTAATCTTGTGTAACAGCCTTATCCTGATAACCTTATCAAATATATGAGTTCCTCATAACTCTCACAACTAGCTACACCCTACAACAACTCCAATAGATTTGTTGAACATGATTTTCTTTTCATAAAACTGTATTGATTTTACTGGATAATATTGCAATTATCCAACTGGCTTATTATTACATCCTTTAATAATATATTTGAGCAAGTTTTTCTACAGCAGGAATTAGGCTAACTGGCCCATCGATCTGTATTTTCTCACTTCTAATCTCGGGAAACTGATGCAATAGTTAGGAAAGATCATGACCAAATAATCTCCTATTTCTGCAACCATTACTTGGAATATGTCATCAGATCCAGGCAATTTGTCTGTTTTTAATTGCATTAATTTCTCCACTTTTTTTTTTGGTAATGTTAGTTATTTCAGTTCCTTATTGAAACTTTGAAACTTCTAGCATGTTTTTGTGTCTTCTCTTATGAAGGCAGACACAAGATATATATTTTAGAGTTCTTTGTTTATTCCACATGATAATTTCTGACATTAAGGAACCCACGTTGATTGACTAATCTCTTACTTTTTACGCACTTGTTAAAGCTCTCAGAATCTGATTTAATATTTTTGGATTGTTTATTCTTATTGTACATTTTCTTCCTCTTTCTCAGGGTCTTGTTTATTCTTTAAAAGCTAATTTTTAGGCTCACAAGACTCTTGGGCAACTCTTTGAGTCTCTCATTCAAATTTAATGTCATACTACCCTTAACTGAAGCAAACTGAAAGTAAATTGCTGGCAAGCTGAAATAAGATATGCAATAGATCTGGCAGATCTGTGGAAAGACAATCAAAGTTAACATTAAAAGTCAGCGACTTGTCAGAACCGAAGGAGGATAGAAATGCAAAAGTCTTTGAGCAAGTGAAAAGGGACAGTAAGAAGGAAGAAGAAAAATGGAGAACTGTAAAGGGTGCAAAGCAGAAGGCATTAAATGACAGAACATTTCATGTTACAAAAGGCAAAAGGAGTAGTAATGACTGTCGTAAAGAAAAAAAAATTTCCATTGAGCATCAAAAATAGAAGTTGCTGGAAAAGCTCAGTGGGTCTGGTAGCATCTGTGAAGAGAAAAATGTGAGTTAACAGTTCGGGCCCAGTGATCCTTCCTCAGGACTGATGGTAACTAGGAAAATGTGGTGCTGGGTGGTGGGGGCGGAGCAGTGGGGAGTGTTTAAGGATAAATGATAGGAGATAGAGCCCAAAGAGAGAGAAGAACAGTTGGACAGACAGAGGAGTCAAAACTGATCTGGCTAGGAAGGTGAATAGCTGTTAATGGAGACTGTTAGTGACTAACAATTGGTGTTTGTAATGGCAGGCTATGTGATGACAAGGCCTGGTGTGTGGGGTAGGGGGCTGGGACATGGGAGAGTTCAGGCCCTAAAATTATTGAACTCAATATTGAGTCTTGACGACTGCAGGGTCCCCAAGTGGAAAATGAAGTGTTATTCTTCCAGCTTGCACTGAGCTTCGCAGGAACACTGCAGCAAGCCAGAGACAGAGATGTTGGCCAGGGAACAGGGTGGTATGTTAAAGTGGTAGGCAACTGGAAGCCTCAGGGTCTTTTTTGCGAGCAGAACATAAGTGTTCTGTGAAGCTGTCACCTAGTCTACGCTTCGTTTCCCCAGTTGTAGAGGGGACCACATTGTGAGCAGTGAATGCAATAAACTGTATTGTGGGAAGTGCAGGTGAAGTGCTGCTTCACCTGGAAAGTATGTTTGGGCCCTTGGATACTGGGGAGTGGGGAGGTAAATGGGCAGGGGTTATACCTTCAGCGGTTGCATGGGAAGGTGCCTCCACCTAAACCCCTCCCTCTGCTCTTTTACCTGTAATCAATCTGTTCATTGAGAACTGTTGACATGACATCATTGCGTCAATTTTTCTGCCCCTCTCACCCAATCCAATCTATCTTCCTCCAAACGGACTGCACTCCAGGCACTTTAGATCTAACCCTGACTTTGTTATTAAGCCTGCCGATAAGAGTGGTGCTGTTGTAGTCTGGCGTACTGACCTCTACGTTGCAGAGGCCTGAGCGCCATCTCTTAGATACCTCCTCCTACCTTCTTCTGGACCATGACCCCACCATGACACATCAGGTCATTTGTATTCACTACGGTGACCTCATTTCATCTGGTGACCTCACCACAACACCCCGTCCCCCAACCACTGCCTCCAAACTGATAGACCCCAGCCCTGCACAGCTCGCTTCTACCTCCTTCCAAAAATCCACAAACAGGACTGCCCGGGCAGACCCATTGTTTCAGCCTGATCCTGCCCCACAGAACTCATCTCTTCCTACCTTGACGCAGTCTTCACTTCCCTGGTTCAGTCCCTGTCCACGTACATCCGTGATTCCTCTGACTTTTTACACCAGTTTTGGAATTTCCAGTTTGCAGGCTCCAGCCTCCTCCTCTTTACCACAGATTTGCAATCCCTTTACACGTCCATTCCCCACCAGTACAGTCTTAGGGCTCTCCGCTTCTTCCTGGATCAAAGGCCTGAACCATCCCCAGCCACCACCATCCTCCTCTGCCTGGCTGAGCTCATCCTCCCCCTCAACAACTTCTCTTTTAGCTCCTCTCATTTTCTTCAGGACAGAGGGGTGGCCATGCGTACCCGTATGGCCCCCAGTTATGCCTGTCTCTTCATGGAGTACATGAGCATTCCTTGTTCCAGTCCTATTCTGGCTCCCACCCACAATCCCTCCTCTGATATATTGATGATATCATTGGTGCTGCTTCCGTCTCTCATCTGAAATTGGAAAATTTCATCGATTTTGCTTTCAATTTCCGCACTGCACTCACTTTCTCTATCTCTGACTCTTCCCTTCCCTTCCTCAACACCTCTGTCTCCATTTCTGGGTATGGACTGGCCACTAATATCCACTATAAACCCACCAACTCCCACAGCCACGTGGACTATACATCTTCGCACCCTGTTTCCTGTAAAGACTCCATCCCATTCTCTCAGTTCCTCCGTCTCTCATTACAATTCAAATGAGGCCAACTTCAACAAGGGAGCTTCTGAAATGTCCACCTTCTTCCTCAACCAAGGACTCCCCAGCACTGTTGTCAACAGGGCCCTCAACTGGGTCTAACCCATCACCCACACTTATGCCCTCACCTCCCTATTCCCTTCCACAACAGTGTTAGAGATCCCCTTGTCCTTACCTACCATCCCACCATCATCTACATCCAGAAAATCTCAGATGCCATTTCCGCCACCTCCAGCAAGATGCCACCACCGGACACATATTGCCCTCACCTCCTTGTCCACTTTCTACAGGGACCATTCCTTCCGGGACACCCTGGACTACTCTTCCTTCACTCCCAACACCCACCCACAGTCCCTCGGCCCCTTCCCCTGCAACTACTGAAGTTGTAACACCTGCCCATTAACCTCCTCGCTCCTCAGTATCCAAGGGCCCAAACATACCTTCCAGGTGAAGCAGCACTTTACCTGCACTTCCCAGAATCTAGTCTACTGCATTCGCTGCTCACAATGTGGTCTCCTCTACATTGGGGAAATGAAGGGTAGACTGGGTGACCGCTTCACAGAACATCTACGTTCTGTTCACAAAAAAGACCCCGAGGCTTCCAGTTGCCTGTCACTTTAACACACCATCCTGTTCCTGGGCCAACATCTCTGTCTCTGGCTTGCTACAGTTTTCCAGCGAAGCTCAGTGCAAGCTGGAAGAACAACACCTCATTTTCCATGTGGGGACCCTGCAGCCCTCTGGACTCAAAATCGAGTTCAATAATTTTAGGGCCTGAACTCACCCATGTCCTAGCCCCCCACCCCACACACCAGGCCTTGACATCATATAGCCTGCCATTACACACTACCTATTGTTAGTCACTAACAATCTCCATTAACAGCTATTTACCTTCCCAGCCAGATCGTTATTAACTATGCCAAAGTCATTAGGGAGGATATTCCAGGATTTTGACCAACAAATTGAAGGAATGGCGATATACTTCCAAATTAGGTTGATGAGAAGAGCTGAAGATGGTTGGGCCTAGGACACTATCCTGATGAACACCTGAAGAGATGTTCTGGAGTTGAGGTGACTGACCCCCAACAATCACAACTATTTTCCTATGTGCCAGGTATGACTCCAACCAGTGGAGAGTTTTTCCCGATTTCCAATAAATCCAGTTTCGCTAGGGCTGCTTAGTGCCACACCTGTTCAAATGTAGCCTTGACATCAAGGTCTGTAACTCTCATCTCGGTTCTGTTTTTTCCATGTTTGAACCAAAGTTGTAATGAGGCCAGGAACCCAATAGCCCTGGTGGAACCCAAATTGTGCATCACTGAGCAGGTTATTGCTAAGAAATTGCTGCATGATAGCACTGTTGGTGATATCTTCCTTGACTTTACCTTTGATCGAGAGTAGACTAATGGGGTGGTAATTGTCCAGGTTGGATTTGTTGGGTAGGTGTCAGTGTTGTAGCTGTACTGAAAAATGTAGCTAAAGATGCAGCAAGTTCTGGAGCACAAGTCTTCGGTACTATGGGTGAAATGTTGACAGTGCCCACAGCCTTTGCAGTATCCAGTGTCTCCAACCGTTTCTTGATATCACGTGGTGTGAATTGAATTGACTAAGGACAGCATCTGTGATGTTGGGACCTTTGGAAAAGCCATAATATGTGAAATTGTGAAAGTCAGCTATTGAGAAAGATGCTCTGGCTATATTTAGATGGGTAACAGAATCATAGAATCCATACAGTGCGGAGGCATGCCATTTGGCCCATTGAGTCCGCACTGACCCTCTGAACAGCATCCCATCCAGACCCATCCACCCCTAACATTATTCCCTGTAATTCTGCACTCCCCATAACTAACACACCTAATCTACACATTGCTGGGCACGATGGAAAATTTAGCACAGCCACTCCACCTAACCTGCTCATCTTTGTACCATGGACGGAAACCAGAGCTCCCGGAATAAACCAATGCAAATATGTGCAAACTGCACACAGACAGTCTATCAAGGGGAATCGAAGCAAGATCCCTGGCACTGTGAGGCAGCAGTGCTAACCACTGAGCCACCATTCCACCTAAAAGAATGAAGTGAGATTGATTCCACTGAGCAGATTGATGGAGGTGAGGTTTGGAGAAGGATGATGTGGTTGACTATGCCAAAAACTGCAAAGAGGTTATGGAATATGAATTGAGATATGTAGCACAGTCACAGAGAATGTAAGTTAAAACTGCACATCAGTCACGAGATGCAGCAGAAACAGGAGCCTGATTGGAAAAATTCATACATGGAGTTGAGGGAAAGGGCGGGGTGGGGGGGAAGTGGGGTGTCATTAGGAGGCAACACGTGTTTCAAACATGAAAGTGAAGAGGGGAGGACAGTCAGAGTGCTTTGATACTTTGTAAGGAGATACAAACAATAGCATTTTCTTTAGTAGTTGTGGTAAGAAAAGATTTGAAAGGGATGGGGGTTGTCCCTAAAAGGCAGAAACCATTTTACAATATCAAATTGTATGGTGATCAGGAAGCGAAGACAGGCAGTCATCAGGATAATGAGAATGAGGTCAAGAGAATTGGAAGTGAGTATCATGGTTAAGCGAGCCAATGGTAAAATTGATATGAACAGGTTATATCATGCAGAAATACTTCCAAACATGGACTATTCTTGTTGCCAAAATCATGATTGAGTTTTATCTGACTACAGTTCCTGATCTTGGAGCATCTTGAAAATAAGTTCTACACTACAAAGTAATTGCTTCAGTTGCCAATTCAGTGAAAAGCTGTCCTAGTAAAACAAGTAAATAGATACAAAAAGGGCAGTGCTTAGTCAATTGTTATAAGTCAGAAGATTTGCTAGAGAAGGTTAATACCATGGAAACATGTTGTCTAAACATTCATTTCAAATGTAAAGAAGCAGGGTTTCTATCAATAGAAACATGACAGATTTTCTGTTGATAGGTTTGCCTCACTCAACAGCTTTAAATTTTGAGAGGGATCTATATGATTAAAAAAATGAAACATGAGTTTGTTTATTCTAACATAATTACAATGTTAAATATTAAAAATGTGTTGCTTATTACAGATACATTGCCTCAACTATTGTTTCCATTGGCCAATAAGGTTCGTTCTGAATGGACGGAAGGATACAAAGTGGGTCCCCATGTATTTCCTTGGAGAAGCCTTTGAAAATGGTAATACATGTCCTGAATACAAGATGTCTTAATTCCAGTGACTGAAAATTGTATCTTGTTGCCCTGAAGTCATGTTGTATGGATATAATTGTTAATGGTTTGATATACAAGTGAGCATTTTGCAAAAAAAAAACTAGCCTGAAGATTTTAGATATCCCCCAAATCTAGTTACAGAAAAAAAAACAAATTATGAATAATCCAAACTAACTTTCCACATAATTTTTTAATTGAATGTCAGTACTGGCATTCTGTCAGCATAATTCAAGCTTGGAAAACACTTTTTTTCTGCCTTGCTGGAGCATCTCCTTTGTGTGTGAGCTGAATTTAATTTGGAGCTTGCCTGAAGATTTCACAGGACCAATAAAAGGAGGATGAACTCATCCATGGTTTTATTCTCTTAATACCACACCACTGGAGCTCTCAAGCTGGCACATAATGAGATAGACAATGAAATCCCTCAAGTATCATTTTGTGCAGGCATTACATATAAGGAAAATCCTACATCAGTGCAATCAAACAGAGTGATTCTTCACTGCCAACCTTTCATGAAGGTCAATACCTTTCATAGCAGTGAAAAAGGTTGAGGATGTAAAATATGTTTGTAATTTGAAGGATTCGGACACTGCACTCTGCAAGAAGTTGTTGGAGCAAACATAAAGGTGTGGAATGTATCTCCCATCAGCAAAAGCAAAATTAGGAAAGTGTGGCATCTTTTTGATTGCTTTTCTCTCCATTTGTTATCTTCTTCTCCTGAAGTCATTGTCTCATGCTGAAGTACTCCAGGTACTAACAGTCCTCCTTCATAAGGTTATTTCTCATGTGAGCCTGAAGGTTGTTGACAGGTTATTTCACTTCTGGGGAAGGGATTTCACAGCAGAGCTAGATCATGTCACTGAACATTCAGAGATTGACACATACCAGCAATTTAACTGTCTGACTATTAACAGTGGGGAAACTGGGAAAATTCCTTCACTTCCTTCCCATGAAGGAGTGTCGTTGCCAATGATAGCATCTATACAAATAATCTATAGGAGATTAACTAATTAAACAATAACTAAGAATTAAACTTAAACATTCCTTGTATATAGCGATCAATTCTATT
The DNA here is from genome assembly GCF_021869965.1 of Rhincodon typus. Taxonomy (NCBI): domain Eukaryota; kingdom Metazoa; phylum Chordata; class Chondrichthyes; order Orectolobiformes; family Rhincodontidae; genus Rhincodon; species Rhincodon typus. The sequence continues at coordinate 76,151,713 of NC_063333.1, forward strand.
GTTGTGCTATACATTAAAGCATTATAGAAATTTGGGGTTTAGAGATAAGAAGAAACATCTGACTCTTAATTTTCTCCTTTGGATCACTGAACATGATTTATTGCCCTTTTCTCAGAAACAGACTAGTTTTGAAGTTGCTAGCTTATTAGAAATATTCAGTTTCATCCAGTTACTATTTAAATTCAACAAATTTCTGTTTTATACATGAGAATTCATATTTATTATTCATTGTCGGGCTATTGTCCTCACTTACTTCATTGCATTGCATTCTGCATTGACTTAGAATGGTGAAGTCATATAATAACCTCATTACTTCACTGCTCATGTGTAAATTTGACTAGTGTAAAAGTAATTCACTGCAGTTCATATAACCTAGGCTTTGATTTATTCATAGTTATTCCAGGCTAGGGTTGAGACACCCAAAGATCTAAATGATCTGAGAATTATGCTTTTATAAATGTACAGAGCACTTAGATTAGATTCTATAAACTTGAACTTTGTGGTCAGCAGCAAAGGAATGATGGTCACCATTCAGCATCCTCCTTATAGTTGCTCAAACTTTTCTTGGGCATTTACTTCATTGGGTGACTGCTCTGGCACTTTGTCTCTAATGGAAAGTCTATGGCAGGTCAAGCAATAGCGTGGCACTTCACCCAACCACAATGGGATGTCACCTCAAAAGGAGATATATTTCTGCTCCGACTCAAGTCACTGCCCTTCCTGTGGCATATCTGTCATGCCAAGATGAAACAGTAAGAAGCCTGGCCTTCTAGGCCTAGAGCTACTCAAGATTGGCTTACAAGATCATCTTTAGTCTCTTCCACGGAAAATCAATAGCCTGAAGCTGCTATGATGCATTCACAAGGGCAGAACTGCATGGCAACACAACGCCAGAGAAGGGAACTGTAAAACAGAACCATAAGGATCAAATTTGCAAGGGTAATTAGCTTAAATTGTTTGCAATAGGGCATCATTTCATTAGTTTTGAATGTTTACATTGTATTAGTTTTTATTCTTCCAATCTGACAAAGAGGACAATGTAATTGTTGATGACAGAGGGAGCTAAGGAGTATGGACAATTGGTGAATGGGGAAGTGGGGCTAATTTTTTTGACTGTACTTGAAGAATTTCTTCACGTATAAGCCAGGTAGAAAAGGCATGGCCTGCTACCAGTCTCCTTCCTCCTCCTCATCCTTGTGTTAGTACTTATAACTTTCTGACCCAATAAATGATAGCAAAGCCAATCCCTTTTGATGGAAGGATTACTCAAGGTTCATCGGAAATCTTGAGACGCCTCAACTACCTAATGCGTGGCCCCTCCAGAATAGTCCAGGCAGTGGAATCATTGTTTCACTAATTGGTCCGTTCTACAAAATCTTCTTTTGGCAGAATGGTTCACATGTTAAATAAATGTCTGTGGATTGTGAAAGTTTGAGTCATGTTATCATCAGTAGCATTTGTTGCTACTTAGCTAGCCATCCTTTGGCTTGCCCTCATGGTTGAAATATATTTACGTGTAGACTGCCACTTCTGCCATGAAACCAGACATTGGTCTGAATGATTTTTGCTGGACATTGTGGGAATGGAATCCTTTTCATTTCCAGTGTATGTCAGAGTTGACATGTGGAAGGTGCAAAGGGGATGTGGGTGCACTCAAAGTCAGTCTGTGCCACAACAGAGCCCGCAAATGCTCAAACTCACGTTGTCTGATTGTCTCTGCCAAGAGAAAATGAATTGAATGGAGTTACATTGCAACACTGGAGTGCAAACCACTAGATGTCGCAAATCTTCTGCACAAACTCTTGAAATTTGAAGTTTAATATCCATGGTCATCTTCACAGCCTCTGGAAATGCATTCTATACCTTGCCATTAGGTTGGAACTGTGGCTGCAGCAGTTATAGCACAGCAGCTGCCACTGTAGTTAAATGGAAATACAGAAAATATATGACACAGAAGAAGGCTATTCAGATCATTGCATTCATACCAAGGAAAAAGGTTCCATTTTCCAGCTGTTGGTCTGTAGTCTTGTTGGTTATAATACTTGAAACAATGATAGAAATCACAAAAATTTAGCCTTAAAAATGGACTAGTGTAGGATTGGGCAACAATCTCCATCATCTAAAATACTGGACAAGACTCTGGGCCTTTCCAATATTTAAAATACTGGAAAAAATCCTGGGTTCAGGCTGCAATAAAAACACACACTGAGCCAGAATGATTTAAGTCTGGGACTATCGTTCAGACTGGAATTCCAATTTACACCTCCAATCTAAGAGAACAATCAACCAAACACTCTAGGCTGGAACTAACTTTTACACCTTGGGCTACACAGCACAGACAGTATGGGGCCTACAGAGATACTGAACATTCAACTCAATCAAAATCCATTCACATTTACTCTTAACTATCGGAAAACAAATTGACTTCAAAAGGAACACTAGAAACATGTTGGAAAGCAGATTTGGCATGAAGATAAGGGCCCCACAATCAGTGTAACTACAGGCCCACACCTCACCTGATGGAGTTATCCCCAGAAGGGTTCCAGGTGGCTATCTGCAGAAGTGCTTTAGAGAAGAATTCTAACAGCTAATTCCAGCAACTATTTTGAAGAGCTGTCTCCAGAAGGAATTCCAACAGCAATTCCAAGAACTACCGAACAGGCCTGTTCCAAATTAGGGGAACCAATGTAAACCGACCATGACCAGCAGACCAAAGAACCAACAAATTCCAAAAAACCACTGATCCAACTGACACCACAAGGCCTCATCCTGTGTAGAAAACTGGGCCTGCAAAACCAGCAGAAAATAAAGAAAACCAAACACTATCCCAATAGATCCGCTACGTACTTTACTGCATTAGCGGACTCAACCCAACCTGAAAGGCTGAAGAAGTCTTCATCCAGGCACCAGGTACAGCAAGGGGGAACAGCCAGCTGTACTTCAAAATTGCATTTTCCTCGGCAGTGAGCTGGAACTCCTGAGACACCATAGTTTCCAACCTAGTCAGCAGGGAGGGGAAGGCAGGTGGTAACAGTGCAATGAGACTGCAAGGATAGGAGGTCTGATTAAAGTTTCTATAATTAAAACCATTGTTTTAAATTCTAATTGTGTTTAATCTAGCTAATAGTGTATTTAATAGTATAATTGTCCTCTGTATTGTTGATTGTGTCAATTTCACTATTTATTGCATGTATCTATATTTCTTGTATTATAGTTTCCTTTTTGTATTTTAAATAAACACAGAAATTCTTTTGTCTTGAAAAACCTGTCTACTGCCTTCTTCATTTCACATTCTCTAAATAAGTCTATTGTCTAGAACCAGAAATCTGGGGTTGATTTGAACTACTTGAAAATCAGAAAATTCCTGATTGAAAAATACTGATTGCAAACCAGAATCCTACAGTAGCAAGCTATTCAATTATATCAAACAACTAACCTGTAAAATTAATTGATGATCCATATGGAAGTGCTGACAGGGATGGGGAGTGAAGAAGGGTGTGGAGGCAACAGGCAGCTGTGTTTACAGGGGATCTTTCTTGCTGCATAACATGTTTAGATGTGTGAGTTTAAGAGAGGTCTTTGTTGTGGTTTGGATGTCCAAAATGGAAGCTATGTCGTCAAATCAGTGTAGCATGCTAGTTGGTGTGATGTGATGTGGTGTGTGTGCCTTTACCAAGATGGTGGCCAATTTGCTTTGTGTCAGACATAAGGAGGCAACCTGCAGATGGCATTTTCAGTCACAAATGGCACTTGAAAAAGTCAAATTCTGTGATGTTGATCAAAACATTGTGTCATGTCTAAAACAGGATTTACCAATTAGAATACTTAATTTATTATGAAAAAATGTACAAAAGTAACATAAAATGCAGGAGAAGTGAACTTAAAAGACAGATGAAACAAGAAGTCAAAGTAAGAGCAATTCTTTCTTTCCATATTTCCAATAAAATCATGTTCCGTGACATTGTCTTGAAGAAAGTAAAAACAATTGCACTACTAAAATTCCTTGAATTCACCACCATAACCACTTCTGTCATGTTTACGGATTAAAACACTAACAGTATGCTGCTGATAGGTTTATAATGCTATGACTATTGGTAGACTACCTGGGGAGTGAAGCTTTTGGAGAAGGAATATCGCAGTGGGAGTGCAATCTCCATATTCATTTATTTGACAACACATGTAAGGACTCTGGAAGCTAAAGTTTGATTTACTCCACCATTATAGTAAGTTCGATAGGTCTCACTATTATTCTCAATGCAAAAGCCAGGTCGTTATGGCATGAGGAATGGCATTAAATTAGCTCTGTGGATCACTTTGCACAGCCCTATTCTGAGCCAGTCGTGATTAGGAAAATGACCCAGTGTGAAACATTCAAGAAAAATCACCTCTAGATCAATAATAAACATTGATTTCAGATACAACTAAAATGGTTGAAGAAATACGAAATGTGTTCTTGTGCTTGTGCCTGTTAATGTTCATAACACTATAATGATAGAATATTACACAACACTTTCAGCATGTAAATTATTCATGCTTTAAAAATGTGTTAACGTGACAAAATCTGTAATTATAATTTAATGACAGTGTTGTAAGTAAGCCACCACAGTACGTTTATCTACACATCACCTTTAGCATTTTGTTTCTACATGTTGTCAACTAGAGAGCTCTGTGAGAGTCATAAAACCTTGATCATACAATTGTTTGACTCATACCCTGGCTGTAAATTTGTCCCCAGATGTTGATAAATGAATTGGAATATAACTTTTACTAAGGAAGCCAGCAATAACATCTTGCTGAGTTAATTGAAACTAACAAAAAAAAACCCACTGTTAATTAGTTGCAATTGTGATGTAGAAAGGTTTTGGCAAGAGTTTTACTACAGTCAAATTTCTATATTTTCAAAGTGGCATAAAGGTGATGTGTTACTGTTGGCAAGTAATAACTGGAGAACGGTCCCAAGGTCACGACGTTCAGAATAAAGTGTTATGATCTTCACAGTTGCATTATTAGAATGTTCTTCCTTCGAAATGCGGCTACGTTATTTTGGGCTAATTCACAACTTTATAATTTGCTGCAGTGAGATATTGGGATGAATTTGCATAGGGATTCATCCCACTTATTTGACATAACTTTGAAGAAAGAATCATAGGTGGACATGAAATGTAGGAAAAGTATCTGTGCTGCCATTTTCAATCTTTCTGTAGTCCTCATGCTAAAGTATGTCCCATGAACCGATGAACCACATGACAATTGTAATTAATACCAATCCTTTTTCTAAAAGGATACTGGTTTCATGATGTAATATTTGTGATCTCTATAGGAGATGAGGAAGGTTCAGAAGGAGGCACTGATTTTGTCATAATGAACTCTTCTACATAGCATGTGATAAATATTATGGAATTGCTTGAATGGTGCTTCTCACTGCAAGCGAGGTGAATGAAATTTTTGCTTTCCTCTTCAAAAATGCTTTTGCACTGCAAGTTGCTCAAATGCATTGATTAACACTTCTATGCTGTTTAGTAACTCCTATTTTAGTAACTAAACCTATCTGTCATTATTTTGCAACTGAATGTTACTTGTCTACCATTCAATAAATGTATTATTTCTGTATTGTAATTTTTAAAATCATTTTCACCCTTATTTATTGCATTTTGTTATATGTATATAGTAACTGTAGGGCAAAATAATTCTTTGTTAACTGGTCATATATCAAATTGTAGTATGTATGGTATAATAAAAGCCATTAAATGTACCTATAGCACATCTTACTCATGAATAAATAGATAGTTTTAATATTAAAGATCTCACACAGTGTGACGCACAATAGCTGTAGTTACACAAGCAGAGTTTTATTAGATGTGGGCTGTGGTTAGATTTGTGGTTGAATCCTGAGAGAAGCCTGGTGAGGCTTATCTCAACATTACGAGCAACTTGTTTCATCTTATATGCATCTTCCAGGTAGTGAGGAGATTTTATTGCTCAGCAGCAGTGATTTGCCAATTAATGGGGATTATTGTTTATTAGACATCTTATTAATGGCACAACACCTCATTAATATTCAGCTTCTTATCTCACCAAACAATCTAGATGGCAAGCAATCTTGACGTGGAAGTTAGAGCTGCAACTTCACTCACTGCTGACTGCAAGGAGTCTCCATGTTGATCACTGTAAAACAAGTTCTGATAGCACACGGCATGAGCACCAGCCACATGCACCGCTTGCCCACAGGCTTTGGCATCTGACATTTGCCAACTCCTCCAGATCCTCATGATGCATTTCTGATCCACTTGAAGGACTCTCATGAAGCACAGAACTGCAATGCATGGTGTCACTGCCACTAAAGTTGAAAAGCTGCTGTGAGGACACTTTGCATAAAAGGACAGGCACCTGGCTCACAGTTTGGACCAAAATGCATCTCAGAACTGCTTTCTTAGTGCTCATTCATATAGTACCAACCTGCATGCTCACAGCATCCTTCTCTTCACTAGCCATCTCATGGCAATTAACACAGTCACATGATCAGGCAGCTAGCCTTTCCTCATCTGCACCAAGCGACAGCAGTTTACATGGTAAACCCACTGCTTTATAGCAAGCAAGAAGTCATGTCTCTACGTCTTAGGGAATGGTTTTCATTGAAGTCCTCATGGAGGCAACTGTCAGTCATGGGTCTCTGGCAGATGAAGTCAACAGCACCCTCTGATACCAGTCCTGGGGATTAGCCAAGGCCAGGCAACCGGTAAGAGTGTTCTTGGTCAGGGGGTCCTTGGTCCTGAAGTCCAGCTGGGGGAGTAATGTATAGTCCTGTGACTCTAGAGTAGTCAGTCCAGGGAGTTGGACTAATGTAGGGAGATGCACAGGCATTAGTCAGGGGTCTGGGCACTTGTTATTCGGGGCTGTCGGGTTATACTGCTCTAGTTGGTGGGCCATGGTCAGTCTGTCAGATCTATCCAGAGAAAGTAAGGGTAAGGGGCCTGGTGGAGGTGGATGTTGGGTGGGGATGGGGGCAGGGAGGAGAACAATGGAGGTTACTGCTGCAGGAAGGAGAGTTTGAAATCCATCCTTCAAGATTTGGGGCAGGTTTGATGGCTGGCTGGGAGGATTTGGGGGAGGGTGGAATTACAATTGTCAAGAGGGAGCATCTGTATTTGTAACTTGGGGATACAGTAAAACATGAATGGGAGCGGGGTATTGTGATAGTTGTGTGTGCCCATGGTATGAGTACCTTGGCTTCATTGGGGGTGGGTGGGTGATGTATGACCAAACCTAGCATTGTTACATTATATGCCAGAGGCCAGGAGTAAAGATGGGCTTGTGAAGGCTCATGTAAGCAGTTTGGGTGGGCAACTGGGGAGGTATGAAGCCTACGAGGTTTATGGGAAAAGCTTTCAGGAATGGGATTTGGAAGAGGTGGAGACTGGAATCTACTGGCTGAAGAACATTCATTGTCATCTTCCATCACACCGGAAATTGAAAAGTGCAAAATGGGGAAGAAAAGTGCTCTGAGCACACCCAGAGTCAGCTGGGTTAAATGTCTCAACTTGTGAGGGAGGGGACAGTCAAACCCACCAATTTGAGGCCCTTTACAGGACAACAACCTTACACACAAACCCATGCACTAATCAGGACGCAGACCTGTGAAGTCCTTAATCCCTGACAATCCTAATGCATTGGCCCTCTGTAGGTTGTACTGCATACCTTCCTGCTCCAAACATGTTGGCCGCTTTATTCACACCAACAACTTTGGACAGAGGCCAGGGAAACAATGAGGATGTTTAATCATGAGGAGCAAAGGTGTCAGCAGAACCCATCATCCTACGTACACCTAGTACCTCTTGCTTCCAGATGTTGCAACATTCTCACAATACAGTCATTGATCCATGGTATATACTGTATGGACATTAAGTTAAGCACCATGTTGGCACAGTCATGTTTGGGTTACACAGAGACTCAAACAACCAGATGTAGTAAAAAAATCAAATACATAAAAACACGATACTTCATGAATATTTTCTAATCAACCTGCTCAGAGTTGTATTACATACCTCTAGAGTTGGTGGGACCTGAACCCAGGACTCCTGGCTGAGAACCAGGACACAAACACTGCATCACAAGAGCCCACATTATACAGTGTACTGTCAAGTCCCCTTTGGAGAATTGTGGCATTATCATCCCCTTCTTCAACATCTTCAGAATAACTATATATCACCGAGCTGGGCAGCTGCATAATGTAGATATTCATCTGGGTGCGCAGAAGCCATTTAAATAAAATGCAGATGTCAAGGACACTGGTCTTTCTGTGGCTATCTGCTGATTAGCAAGTTGTTCGGGAGTAGCTTGTGGTATGCTGGGGACACAATCTGGTGAAAGGGATGCCATGGGGCGAGGTAGATAGTTAATGAGTTTGCTACGTTATAGTGTGATATCTCACTCAACCTTGTGGCACAAACCCTCCAATAAACTTGACACAATTAGCACTGAGCCAAAAAAATGATAACATTCAGCCAAAATGTTTTATGGCACATTACATTATTCTTCTTGGAGCCTGTAAATAATAAAAATCCTCTTTCTTTCCCTCCCTCAGGAAAACAATGTAGTTAGTTCCTTTATTCTGACCTGGTGAACTAGGTGTTAATTGAAAAATCAATTCATCCATCCTCACCTGATCCTAACATTAATTAACCAACAGTATTTTCCTGATGGTTGGAAAGGGAAATTTAACATTTTTGACATCTGTATGATGGACAGAAATGGGAATTTCAACCTTTCACTGCAGTTCAGTGAGGATCAGACAGTCCAGGTTTGGCAGTAAGCGCTCCAAGCAATTTTGACTGCCAGGTTCGATATCATGCTGTTGGCCAATTTACCAACCAAAACAATGCGTCTGAGATGATCAACATTTTAGGAAATTTATGGTAGGAAATGCAATAGCCAATCTGTGTACACAGAGTATCCCCAAAGACAAATGCTGTAATAAGCAGAAAATCTATTTCCAGTCTGCTGTTCTTTTCATTTATCGTGGCAAATAAGCATCGCTGGCTGGTCAGCATTTGTTGCCCATCCCCAGTTGTCCTTGAGAAAGTGATGGTGAGCTGCCTTCTTGAACACCTGCAGTCCACATGCATTTGGCTGACCCACAATGCCCTTAGGGAGGGAATTCCAGGATTTTGACCCAGCTACAGTGAAGGAATGGCAACATATTTTCAAGTCAGAATAGAGAGTCAATTGTAGAGGAACTTGCAGGTGGTTGCATTCCCATGAATCTGCTGCCCTTGTCCTTCTAGATTGAAGTGGTTTTGGTTTGGAAGGTGCTGTCTGAGGATCTCCATCGAATTTCTGCAGTGCATCTTGTAGATAGTATACACTGCTGCTATTGAGTGGAGAGAGTGGATTTTTGTGAATGTGGCCAGTCAAGCATGCTTCTTTGTCCTGGATGGTGTCAAACTTCTTGAGAGTTGTTAAGATTGCACTCATCCCACCATGTAGACAGCATTCTGTCACACTCCTGCCTTCTGCTTTATTGATAATGAACAGGCTTTGGGGAGTCAGGAGCTGAGTTACTTGCTGCAGTATTCCTAACATCTGAACTGTTGAGGATTAAGAATTGTTCAAGAAACCAGGAACATTTCCCCGCTTAACTGTGAAATGATATCATGGGATATTTATGTCTACCTGAGTAGGTGAACTTAGTTTAACTTGAAAGACAATATGTGCAACAGTGCAGCACTTCCTCCATACAACACTGGAATGTCAGCTGAGCATGTGAGTTTCTGAAATGAATGGAACCCAAACCTTTTGTGTCAGGAACAAGAATGATGAGACAAAAAACATTTTCACAAAGTGAGGAGTTAGGGTATGGGATGAACAACCTAGAAATGTGGTTCAATTGAGGCAGTCAAGAGGGCATTGGATGTTTTTTGAACAGTAATGGTGAACAGGGATATGGGGAAAAAAAGCAGGAAATGGGCACTAGATAATAGAGGTGGACTAGATAACAGAGCCAGTGCAGGCATAATGGGCTGAATAGAATCCTTCTACATTGTAATAATTCTGTGAAGAGTGTTAATAACTAGTAATGTCTGTGATAGTTTTAAGTAAGATCAAAGTTCAAAGGCCATCATTCCATTATATTACAGCTTTAACTCAGCAGAACATATCATCTGATCTGTAGCAGATTGGATATTGAGTTGAAATAAGGAGATGAATTGGATGAAGTGATGTAGTAATCCAACTCATCCAACCAAACATTTAATTACATTGTGAATGACCAACTGTTTGTAACTCCAGTAGATTCTCCTATAAGAATTGAACAACTGCAGAAATAGTCGAGCTAAAATGTCAGATTGCTCACTATTGAGTACTCCACAAAGAATGCTTGGCAGATGAATCCTAGCTGCCTGGAAGGAACTTCAGTTAACCAGCAGTCAAACACCACCAAATCTCACCTTCCAGGTGCCAACATTCAGAGCATATTATGCAGTTACAACCTTTCCCTGGGCTGAAGTTTCAGGGTAGAGAGTGTTGGGCTTGCCTGGTCTTTCCAAACCAACATGTCCCAGATATAGCAGGAAACATCACCAGAAGCAACCCTAACACCTCCTATGAAGCCACCTCTCCCTCCAGAAGGAAGAGGGAATGTGTAATAAGTTACAAATGAAAAAAAGTGAGATTCCCATCAAAGGGCCTAAATACACTGAACCAATTATCCCAATATGTCTCAGTAACTCAGCCTTAGAAGGCCCAACTACCACCAACAGTTCACTGCTGATATTTGTTCTACCACCATTCATCAGACTGTATTAGCTTCTTGTACTATTGCTCATTATGAGGTAAAATAAGAGGATGATCACATCCTCTCTTTATACAGGCACCTACAATGTTTTCTTGGGTTAGTGTGGTCAGGAAAAGTCCCACTTGGTAGCTTAATGAGAAAAGTTTCTTGTCCTAAAGAAGAAGTAGTTTATCGCATGATAGCAGCTATGAACAAGTTCCATTGATATGTTAATCTCTGCAAAGGTGTCAAATGAGAAAGAGCCAAATGGTCAATTTTACTCTCTAAGTTTTTATCCCAGTAAGCCCATGTGATATTATCATAGACAGTAGTGTTTAAGGAATTCCTCAGAATGAACCCTTTCAGACCCTTACACCCTTAGGCAACATAATTTGCCTCTTTATGGTCCCATACCCTTTCTAGTGGAACAGGCAACATATATTGCCTGTAAATGTCAATGGAAAGTCAACAGTACTGCCTCCCACAACCCTCTGTTCTTGCCAAGTTGTGCGATCTCTCCTCCAGGTTCTGCCAGGACCACTCAGCTCCTGACCTCATTACAGCGTTGGTCCAAACATGCTCAAAAGAGATGAATTCCAGAGATTCTGTGAGAGTGACTGCCCTTGATATCAAGTCAGTATTTGACCAATTATTGCATCAAGGAGCCCTAGCAAAACTAATAGAAATTGGGGTAAACTTGCAATTGGTTAGTGTCATATATAAAACAAAGTTAGTCATGGTTGGTGGAGGTCAATCATCTCAACCCAAGAACATCTCTGCAAGCGTTTCTCAGGATAGTGTCTCATGTCCAACCATCATAAGGTCAGACTTGGAGATGTTAATTGATGATTGCACAATGTTCAGCACCAACCTTAAATAGTGAAGCAGCCTGCATTCGTATGTAACAAGACACAAACAATACACACGTCTTGGCTAGTAAGTGGAAAATAGCTTTTATTGCTATGCAGGTGATTACCATCTCCAACAAGAAAGAATCTAACCAGTTCCAGTTATTATTTAATGACATTACAATTACTGAATCCACCACTGTTAACAACCATTGGACACAAATTAAACTGCTTCAGTCATCTAAATATAATAGCTATAAGGGGAGGCCTAAGGTTGGGAATTTTGTGGCGGGTATTTCAACTCATGTCGCCCGAAATCTTGCCCACCATCTACAAAACACAGGTCAGTAGTGTGATGTAATGCTTTCTACTTGCCTGTATTGGTGCAGCTCCAACAACAGTCAAGCTGCCTAGTATCATCTAGGCAAGAGCATCTGCTCAAGTGGCACCCCATCCACGATCTATTCACACCCTTCACCACAAAGGTGCAGTTAGCAACTGTGTGCACCATCTACAAGAATCATTATAACAACTCATCAATGATTCTTCAACTCAATTTTCCAAACCCATGACTATCTAGGACAAGGCAGGCATTGTATGGGAAACCCCCACTTATGAGTGCCGCTCCAAGCTACACACCATCCTGATTTGGAAGATAACACTGTTAGATCACTGTTACTAATGGTTAAATCCTGCAACCCCCTTCCTATCAGCACTACGGGTATACCTACATTCATGGACTTCCCCAATACAAGAAATCAGTTTAACTCCAAATTATCTAGGGCAATAAAAGCAGAACTACCCAATGACACCCACAGCTCATGAACAAATAAGTGAAAATTGAAGACATGGATTTTAGAGTGTTAGGAATACCGTGTGCTCATAAGAATAAAGCGAGCATATTTGTGGATGCTGTTTCCGAAATAAAAACAGCAGTTAATTACTCAACGAGGAATTGGTTCAGGTGAATCTTGATTGGCCTATATACATCTCGTAGGAATGTAAAGCCTTCCTTCCTGCATCATCATTTCAGCCATGCACTCATCTGCTTTATACTTCGATTTCACTACCCACTTATGCGTGATGCTAGGAGTAATTGAGAGATTGCTACCTTTGAGGTCCTGCTTATTTGTTTCATTTCTAGACTGCAGGAGTACATCCTACTTTCTAACTAGTTCACTGATACTAATGTAAATCATGATCATTGACTATTCTCACTCCATAACTGCTTGTTACATGTTAACACTACATACAACTAGACATCATAACCTGGGATGTATGAGTTCTGATCTTAGGTTATGTTGTTAAGTGATTGTTCCCTGAACTCTATTGATTTTCCATCTTTGACCTATCTACTTTCTATTTCACTAACTTCAATTGCACCAACCTAATTAGGCCCAATGGGAAGCAGACCTTTGGCATCATCTTTACATTGCTCTGGGACCCTAAAGCAATTACACAACAGCACCATCAACTTGGCTTGTACACCTCAGATGAACCCTCACTCTCACGTGAATAAAATACCCCAGGGGACTCCTTTTGACGGGTTTGTGGTCACCTATACTCTCTCACCATGCACATTCTCATTCTGCAGGGTTATGTGCTACATGTGCTTTCCATAAACCATCCAAAACATAAAGCTTGAGCTAGTGCAGTTGATCATACTTCCTTCACCTGTGGTTATCTAGGGGACAAAAATGTCCTGGAGTTGTCACATGGAACAAAATCAGGAATCCGCTGGTTTAAGCTGCCCTGCAATGCCTGTATTTATCAGGCAATAAAACTAATTAAACAGAAACTCGTCATCAATTAGCTGCTCTCCTTGTACAGATACTAATTTATAAAGGTTGGGGTGTTATCACGATAGGTCGAAATCCCAAAGTATTTAAAATTTTTTCTTTACCTTTAATTCGAAGAATTTTTTTTTTTAAAAAGGACTACTACAGAAAAACTGTGGATTTAAATTCAGTGACTGGAAAATTCCAATAGAATATAATACATGTAAATTGTCAAGGGAACTTCAAAGAAGGAGAGACTTATCTAGAAGAGATAACAAGAGGTTGACTATCTCTCCCCGTTTTGGTAGAAAGTCACCTTTTGCAAACCCTTCAGGGATATACAAAGACTGGTGCTAATAAATGAGTTTCACTTCTACTTGAGTAGACTAGTGGGACTGAATGCTGTAGTGTGTATCAGCCTGGGGTTGAATGTTAGAGTGCTGGGACAGTCACAGTTGAAAACTATCCCCTTGTCGCCCCTCATGCTGCATAGAAAGGCCATCTGTCACACTGGGCACAAACCAGTTAAAAAGGAAACAGGACAACAAAGGATTCTCTCTCATTCTGAACACTGGAATTCAATCATGGTTAAAAGATGTCAGAACTACAGAATCTCCACCAGTCTACAAAAGTAAGCATCAAGTGGATAACTGTTCATCTGTCAATGTCAACACTTTTAGTGACCTTCACTGCAAGCCTGCAACATTGAGTATCTGCTCATCATGAACAACTCAGAGACTGATCTTTTATTATTTTTATTTTTTTGGAATCACCTGTTATTGCTAAACTCTGATATGTACATTGTGCTAGTTTTATTTTGAGTTAAGTATTCAATAAACTCACCCTTTTTGTTAATTCCAAAAAAGCTGGTCAAACTGGCTCCTTTTAAAATATAAGTTAATTTAGGTCTGGGAGAAACATATCCCAAGGGAAGGGGACCTTTTCAAATTTGCCTTGTTGTAAACAAGTGATGGGCTGTGTGAATAAAGAAGAGAATTTAGTTCATCCTTTCTCGCCCAGGAGCCTAACCGTTTGGGGTATTCTGTCTGGAACTGCAATGAATTGGGGAACCTCTCCCAGAGTCTGGTTTAACAGAGGTTAATTGAAATGTTTTACTTTTATTATTTATAAACCTTAAACATTAAATTGAAAAATGCACAATTCACCAATATTACATGTTATTATAGAAATACAACTTCATCCACAAGAACTGATTAATTGTTTGAAAATTGATTGTTTTTCTCTTTGATTTCCAGTGGCAGCTGTTCATCATTTTGCCTTTCACACACCCTCTACACATAGCCTTTAATTCTTTACTTGTTCCATTATCACTCCATTTGACCTCATACTATCAACTCTTTTATCATTTAATATCATGCGGTTGTCATAAATGAACTATTAATCTTTAATTCTATCCATTGATTTAATACCCGAGAGTTTCACTTGACAGAAAGCATGTTCAAATAAGCCAGGGCATTATATTTTCAAATGGCTGCAAAATCTACCTGACCTCTGAGTTGGCCAAATTCTGCAGAGAATTACAAAATGGATGCCTAAATAATGTTGGTTAGGAGTTGATTTGTATCAAGATTGCACAAACTGACAATATGTCACAGGCAAACTGTCTACAGGAATAGCCAAAGACAAAAAGAACCACTTTGTAAAAAATGGGATACTAATGACATCTTTTGACAATGGGAGGTCAGCACTCCATCGTTAATATGGATTACCTATATTGTGCAGCAATAGTCAGGTTTCACATGATTGAAACCCCATCTTGTGCAAAGCTGTGAAAATTTATGATTATAAGCTTGTCTACTTGTTACAGAATGCAGTAAAATAAAGAAGGCCTGCAAGATGGAATAATAGTACAGCAGCTCTCTCTCTCATTTTATTTGAGCTCGGAATCTGTCTCTATTTCAATTTAGAATATATCACATGGATAGAGAACTTAAAAATAAAGAATATTCAAGGGCTACTGCATTCAGGCTGGAAAAGTACTGCTTACAGTTTATTTCATAGAATCCCTGTAGTGTGGAAAAAGGCTTTCAGACCCATCCCCTTATAACCCACCTAAGCTCCACATCCCTGAACACTATGGGCAATTTAGCATGGCCAATCCACCTAACCTGCACATCTTGGGACTGTGGGAGGAAACCGGAGCACCTGGAGGAAACTCATGTAGACACGGGGAGCATGAGCAAACTCCACACAGACAGTCGCCCAGCGGTGGAATCAAACCCAGGTCCCTGGTGCTGTGAGACAGCAGTGCTAACCACTGAGCCACCGTGCTGCCCATAAAAAAAATTTAGTTTAAAAGATATTGTCTCCAGAAGAACAAACACCTTACATCAATCGCAACAACATTGAACTTCCAGACTGCTAGGGGAACATCAAGATGTGTGATTCTTATTACTTAAGTACTTAATATTATTCCAATTTCACCTTTCTCTTTAACTTACTCTGTTTTTTTGTACACTGGAGTGGGTGTATATCATGGGAATTTGAGACGTTTTAACTTTTTAATGATGTTTACTCTTTTAATTGAAATTTTCTTTAAATAATAAAACAAGCTCTTTTCTTGCAAAGTCAATAGATCTGACTGACTTGATTCTTCGTAGCTATGTAAGCAATGAGTTACACAATGAGGTGGACAAATCACATCTTTTTAAAAATATCAAGTTTTGGTGCGAAGAGAGGAATTTATTCACCCCTTCAGGTATGTTTATAACATTAGTCTCTCCTATCCTCCGCTCTATCACAGACTTTCTTTATAGTTCTTTTCCATACCATCATCCATGCTCCCAATTTTAACTTGGCTTAAAATCTATTACATCTCTAACTTTGTAAATGCTCTTGGAAAGTTATGAAACTGAAATGTTACTTCTCTTTCTCTCTCATAAGACGCTGCCTGATCTGCTGAGTATTTACAGCATTATCCCATTTTTAATTTAGATTGTACCTGCAATATTTTGTGTTTGTACAATTGGCTGGTAAATCAGTAGGAAAGGTAGCATCATGGTAATAATTTTGGACTGGTAATTCCCAAGGGATAGACTAATGCTCTAGACATAGGAGTTCAAACCTCACCATGAAGGATCTGTTGAATTTAAATTCATTTATTAATAAATTGTATAAAATATTAATCTCATTAATAATGATCATGAAGTTCCTGTATTCTCACTAATATCTGAACAAATGACCCACCATTCTTACCTGTCATGTGACCTAAATGTGACTTCAGAGCCACAACAATGTATCTTAACTGTCCTCTGAAATGGCCTACTCAGTCACTTAGTTTTACTGAATCCCTAAGAAAATGGACTGTTGGGTTACCAAACCACATCGACTGCAACAGTTCATGAAGGTTGCTCCCCAACAACTTCCTGAGCACAGCTCAAATAAGGAATAAACATTAACCTTTCCAGATACATTTATATTTCACTAATACTGTATGCAGAGCAATAACAGGGCTGGATCATGTTGGGATCCAGCCTGATATTCTTCTCCATGCCACACATTGTTGATTGAGCCTGCCTCGAACAGCTGGACAGAATTCTGCCCTACGCGTGTTGGATCCAGCTACAAATTTTGATTTTTGATAAGCTATTTGTTGCTGATTTCTACTTTTGTAATAGACTATTATATATTTTATTTAATATGTAAATAATCAGTAATAAGCAGTGGGTGTTAGTATTGCTATCGCACAGCGCCAGGGACCCGTGTTTGATTCCAGCCTTGGGTGACTGTCTGTGTGGAGTTTGCACATTCTCCCCGTGTCTGCATAAGTTTCCTCTGGGTGCTCTGGTTTCCTCCCACAGTTCAAGGATGTGCAGGTTAGGTGGATTAGTCGTGCTAAATTGCCCATAGTGTCCAGGGATGTGCAGGCTGGGTGGGTTAGCCATGGGAAATGCAGGGTTACAGAGATAGGATGGGGGGAGTGGGTCTGGGTGGGATGCTCCTTGGAGGATCGGTGCAGACCCAATGGGCCAAATAGCCGCACTCTGGTGATTCTATGATTCTATGAAGTATATATTGAAGGTGGACTATTTTAAAGAATAAAGTAAACACAGATTATGGTTTGTGTTGTTCATTTTTCTTATGAATAAATAAAAACATTATACTGAGACTGCAATCAAGGTTGAATCTTTCAATCACTATTTTTATTAATAAACCAGCTCAGCTAATCCATTCCAGTTACATATTTTAACCAAATGAGGTAGATTACAAGACTAACAGCTGGGCTGCAGGTAATAATTCAACAGTATCCTTACAGGTCCATTACCAATGCATTATTCTTTAGTCAGTCCTATATCAGCCAAATATCTGCATAGTTTTGCAGAGATAAATTTACATAAGGGGTCTCCTGTTTGCAAAATTAGCAGAGGAATGCAGAAATCCTAGAAAAGTAATGCAGATCCTTTGCTGGAGCTGTTTACTTGAGTTTTATGCCAGTTTCCTGTGGTTTTGATTGCTCTGCTGCAGAGGTTATGGTGGGCCATCAGAGGAATGACCATGGCTTTTCTTCTACAATTTTGAAGAAAAAACATCAAGATTGATTGTGCAGTACAAACCGAAGTAAGATTTACCAGTAGTACTTTATGAATAAAGTGAAGCTAAATACATGAAATTAGTATCACTCTGGAGACCCAGAGTGTATAGTACTGTAAGTACAATATAAGTGTTGCACTGCAAATCTTGAATTACTGAACTCTATATTAAGGGGCACAGGTCAAGCTGTTTATTGAAGAATTTCATCACTCAAAAGTTAGGTTGTCTAATTAACTTTTTATTTTGGACCTGACAATTTGAACATAGCTATTCTTTCTCTGTGATTTGCTGTTTACTGCTGCAGTACATTAGCACTCATAGATTTCTACAGCTCGGAAATAGACCCTTCGGTCCAACCAGTCCATGCCAACATAATCGCAAACTAAACTGGTCTAGGTCTGAAACGTCAGCTTTCCTGCTCCTCTGATGTTGCTTGGCCTGCTGTGTTCATCCAGCCTTACACCTTGTTATCTTAGTCCCACCTACCTGTTCTTGGCCCATATCCCTCCAAACCTTTCTCATTCATGTATTCATCTGAATGTCTTTTAAATGTTGTAATTGTACCCACATCTACCACTTCCTAATGAAATTCATTCCAGACACGAACCACCCTCTGTGTAAAAAATTTGCTTCTCATTTCTTTTTAAAATCTCTCTCCTCTCACCTTAAAGTGTGCCTCCTAGTCTTGAAATATCCCATTCTTGGGAAAAGATAACTACGATTTACTCCATCTATACCTCTCATTATTTTATAAATTTCCATCAGGTTATCTGTCAAACCCCTATGCTCCAGTCAAAAAAGTCCCAGCCTATCCAGCCTTTCTTTATAACTCAAACCTTTCATACCCGGCAACATCCTGGTAAATCCCTTCTGAACACTCTCCAACTTGGTAATATCCTTCCTATAACTGGACGACCAGAACTGGATACAGTATTCCAGAAGAGACCTCAGCAATGTTCTGTACAACCTCAACATGACTTCCCAAATCCTAAACTCAAAGGACTGAGCAATGAAAGCAGACATCCAAATGGTTTTTTGGCCACCCTGTCTATATGCGACGCAAAGTTCCTCCTTTGATATATATCTCCCCAAACTCTATAGTTGCTGTCACCCATGAGAGTTGAGTTAGAGCTGAGTATTGAGCTTTTGGAGAGCCTGCATCCTCCTCTGTGCTCCTCAGACTGACAACCATCAAAATAGAAACAAACATTAATGTTAAAATGGACTGATCTCAAATTAACAATACTATAGTCTCCTCCGCAATAAAGGAGATAGTTGACAATTCCCTGCAGCTAATGAGTGCCAATTATGTGACATGCCAGTGTGACTAATCAAATTCCTTACATGGATAGTGATACAAACAAATCTGTGCTGCCTCCACTCCATACTCTCTATCTTTTGTAAGCTAAGGGAGATTCAAGCTATTGTACCCATATCCAGGAAGAAAAGATTATGCAGAATCTTTGAAGTCAGGACACAATTCTTCAGCACCCACCCATCACTTCTGCTAAACCTTAGCAAATTTAGACAACTGAAAAAAAATCAAGCATTTCTACAGTCATGGCAACAGACAACCAAAATCAATCAGCAACTAGGTTAAAAGTGGTTGATTAAGTATTGAGCTCCAAAATGTCAATACTGGTGCCAAATCAATATTACACTGTCATTGACATCAAAAACTTCCCGTCTTGTATAGTTTGGGCAGATTATCCCCGTATGCACGCACATTCACGCACATATGACTATCTGGCTTGTAACTTAAGTGGGTGCATGAACCAGAGACACTACTGTGCCAAAAATCTGGGAAACGACAAGCCAAATACCAAAGCCAACACTTTTAAATTATTGTAGCTTTATAATTCAGTAGAATGATTCAAAAATATGCTATGTTTTACAGTGCTTTCTCTTTAATTAGATTAACCATGTCCTTTGTCTTCTCATAAATCAGTTCTGACTGGAAGATGTGGGGGCTTTATTGTTTCTAGCTTCAGCACAATACCCATCATTTCAACTAGTGCTCTGTATAACCTGCATTAAAGATGACAATCATTTTGTAATCTCAGGGAGTCGGTTTATTAGTAATATCATAAACACGTTTTGTAGCATTTATTTGTAAATGATCTCCTATAACCTTTCCTTTCATATGACACCAAGTATTGGTGATAGATCTCGCTCTACATGGGTATACAATCTCCTGTCAGCATTCTTTGAAAGGTTCCCTTATTAAATCACAGACCATTTTCTCGCTCCCCATGATCTGTCAGCAATAAAGAATTTGTTTACTGAAAATCACACACCACTCACTCCTAACCACCATCTGCCACACTGATGAGCACAGCACTGTCATTAAAAAACACTCCTTCATCTTCATCACACGAAACAAGAACTTACAATTTAGATGAAAGATGAATTATCTAAAATTAATGCGGACTAGATGCATCAGCTCTCATGTTTCCCCCTTTCTACCTACATTCAAGAGAAATACATCTTGGAATGATCAGCAAATAAAATATGTAAAGTTTTGTGTACCTCTGCGCATAATGCATTATCCTACAACATGCAGATTATGGAACAGGCAACAAATGATATGGGATGCTTATTATAAATTCCACCCTTTATTCAAGTCAGCTAGAGCCAGAGTTAGCATCCAAGGTCATTTGATTTGGATCAGCATAAATTAGTTCAGTACCCCCTCCTACTTCCATGTAAATGTGTTAATAGACAAAACACAAAAATGTCTAGAAAATAACAATTGATTGTGATAAAAACAAGTTAAATCCAGATGCAGAATTTTGAAACATGCAGGTCAGTACTTGAGTTAAAGAGATTTATTTTGTGCACGGGACAACTTGCTTAACAAGCAATGCACTGAACTGACATCATTGATTGCTTTTAATTACTTTTTTGACATTAATATTAGAACATCCAGTGCTGACATACTAGGGCTCTGGTGATGCAATGGTAATGTCTGATATCTAGGAGGTCTGGGTTCAAGCCCAACTTATTCCAGAAGTGTGTTTTTACATCCCTGGACATGTTGATTAGAAAATATCTGAGTGTAAATATTCTACATTAGTGGAAATGTAGCTAATGATATATTTAGAATTTTCCTGTATTTAAAAGGTAATAAATCTTTACATTTCCACAAATTAAAATGATTCACCCTCTGATAATTTCACCCTGACAAGTGGCAATTTCTTCCTTCTGCCACTTAATAAAAAGATCAGGGTTTATGTGAAAAACTTCACAAATCCACATCTGACCACACATATTCAGTATATAGTGCTAATGGAATTGTTCAATATTACGCTAGTTTAGTGTGGATAGTAGTGTGAGCAAACATTTTGCAAAATGTCAGATTTTCACTGTTTCATAGCCAACACTTGTTCATTGTTCAAAATTGCTTTTTTACCTCTCAAAAGATGCTTGGCATTCACCTGAACACACTACTTTGGTATATTTTTAATAGCAAATCTGTCAGTAGAGTAGCTACAGTGCAGATATTTGGTACAAACTCAGAAATCACATATCCCCCAAACATCATAATTTCTTGTTTAATGTTAGGGGCAATGAACTCCGCCAATCTTGTACTTTTGAAGTTCTTGGCATCATTTGTCCTTGCCATAATAGATGTTCTAGGTTGGATAGCTATACATTTTCAAATACACTTTTGGCGAGGTTTATTACCAAGTCAGCCAGTTGTAATGGTCTAAACAGAACTTTTAATTATTTCAAGTGCTGTTATCATGCATCACTATGTTCTTGCACATTATCAAGGTAAACTTTCAGTTAGGAATACTGGCGACTGTTTGATTCATTAGACTCTGTGAAGTTGCTGGCACATGTTTAGTTCAAGTGGTATCTATTGGCATTTAAAATGTCCATCTGGTGTGAAAATGAATGATATTTCTTTAGCTCAGGATGTTAAAGGAACCTACCAGTATCTCTTTAACACATTTATTTTGGTAAGGAATGTAACACTCTCAACTCTGTAAATACAATCTTTCAAATGAGGAATTGGGTAGGAGTCTGCCTTTGTCATTACATTGACATTTCTATAATCTATGCAAAAAACTGGTGGAACCACCATGACTAGAGAATTCCAGCCTTGCTTTGGCTGGATTCAGGTTTTCCAACATGAATTGGATTTCTGGTTTCACCTGGGCCTGTTTCTCTGGACCTAAGTGATAATGATGCTGTTTTATGGGAAAGAGATCTCTCACATCCACATCATGTATAACTAAGGTTGTCGGGCTTTTTTTAACCTCTCTCTCTCTGAAGTATTTTTTTCTTCCCACTGAAATTTTAGCTCTAACTTCATCTTGTCCAACTGAATCTGTGCCAGGGTAATCTTAACCTCTTCTGATTATAAATATCATTCTGTCTCTCACACTTCAATACTTAACATTCCAATCACTGTGACTGAACTTAAAGTTTCATAGCTTTTGGTTTCACGTCTAGCCTGAAGTGTTCCCTCTCACTCAATAGTTTTGCAAAGGTCAATTCCTTTAAAGAGTCAAAATCTAGCCTAGGTTTCTGCACAAACACTCCTTTATTAAAAGTAGTTATTTCTGTAGTGTAATCTTTAATTTAATGCACAAGAAACCTGGCGGCTTTTCTATTATCCTTTCTTTGATTAAAATTAACTTCTAAATACATGTTCCAACTTTGGACTATCCCACTTAAGCCCTTGATTATATGCTGCAACCAAAGCAGAGTGGGTGCATCATTTCTCTGTAGTCAGAGCACTCTATAGTCACATGTACTTGTTTATTACAAACGAAGCTTATGCAATAAAGATACAAAGCTTATTAACACAGTTTGAAATATGGTCATATAAAATATGGGAGGTGATGACCGAGTGGTATTATCACTGGACTGTCAATCCAGAGACCCAGATAATGTTCTGGGGATCCATGATCGAATCCCGCCACGGCAGATGGTGGAATTTGAATTCAATAACATATCTGGAATTAAGAGTGAAGTGATGATCATAAGTCCATTGCTGATTGTCAGGAAAAACTCATCTGGTTCACAAATGTCCTTTAGGGAAGGAAACTGCCATCCTTACCTGGTCAGGCCTACATGTGACTCTAGACCCACAGCAATGTGGTTGACTCTTAACTGCCCTCTGGGCAATTAGAGATGGGCAATAAATGCTGCCTTGGTCAATGATGCCCACATCCTGTGAATGAATAAAAATATATATATACTTCTTAATAATCTAGCATATGTTCACCTGGTAAACAAAAATTAAAGGAATTTTCTCTGTGGGGATCAACTTTACGAAATAATCTTTGTCCAAATGATTGTTATTCATGAAGGAAAGAAAGGATAAGGTATTAAATGTTGCAGATGACTTTCAGCCTTGTGTCTTGGGACATGTAGTCAGGTGTTGTGAAACATGAGGTGTTCACTGGGATGTTCTCAGAAACAGTTTTTCCAGAGATATGAAGAGAAAGTCTTCACAGAAGCTTCAAAGGAGAATAGGCACATCACAATTTTTTTTAAAAAAATCAGCATCACATGGGATTTCTGAAGATTTTTCAAAACAAGTGGAAGAGGTTGAACTTCAAATAATGTCAACCGTCATGATTCCTAAACTCAGGTATGTAACTTCCATCAAGTGTACTTTCTAAAAAAAAAAGTACCCTAAGTGTCCATTTTTTGACCTTTTAAATAAGCCAAATCCATACGCTTAGTGTTCCAAATGAATCAGTTTTCACAAGCATTTAAATGAGTCCCCAAAAACATTAAGAATGGAAGCAGTTTCATCAGTACAAAACTATTTCTACCTTTAAGGTTTTGGAGTAGATTTGTAGCTTGGGTTGTGGATGTTGTGGTTGGTTGGCTCATCGAGCTGGTTCATTGTTCTGCAGACGTTTCATTACCCTGCTGGATGACATCATCAGTGCAGCCTCTGATGAAGCGTTGTGGTGTTTTCCCTCCTGTTATTTAAACTCTGGTGTCTGTTGAGCTGGGTTACCTCATTTCCAGTTTTCCTTTGCAGTAGAATTTATATAGGGTCCAGCTCTGTGTGTTTGTTGATGGCCTTCTTAGTCGAGAACCAGGCCTCTAAGAATTCCTGTGCTTGTCTCTGCTTGGCCTGCCCCAGGATCCTGGTGTTGTCCCAATCAAACTGGTGGAGATGGGTGAGTATTGGTCGTGTCTTTTTGTTGCTGGTTGATGTTTGTGTACTCTTATGGCTAATTATCTTACTGTCTGTCCAATGTAATGTTTGTCGCAGTCTTTGTGGGGAATCTTGCATATGATGTTTGTCCTGTCCATAGTGGGTAGTGGGTGTTTGGTTTGGGTGAGCAGTTGGCATAGGGTTGATGTGGGTTTGTGTGCTACTCTGATGCCCAGTGGTCATAGGAGTCATGTGGTCAGTTCAGATGTGTTCTTGATGCAAAGTAGTGTGACGAGTGTGTTTGGGCGTGCAGTATCTTCCTGGTATCATTTGTGTAATAGGCATCTTCAGACCCTGTTTTTCAGGTATCCGTTGTCTTTGAACATTTGGAGGAGGTACTCTTCACGTAACTTTGTTTGTGGGTATTTGTGAACAGCCACCACCCTAACACTTACAAATGAAGACATGACCAATACTCACTCATCTCCAACCACATGGATAAGGAAAACCACCAGTTTGATTGGGCCAATACCAGGATCCTGGAACAGGCCAAACAGAGACAAGCCCAGGAATTCCTAGAGGCCTGGTTCTCCACTAAGAAGGCCATCAACAAACACATAGAGCTGGACCCCATATATACTCCACTGTGAAGGAAAACCAGAAATGAGGTAACCCAGCTCAACAGACACCAGAGTTTAAAACCAAGCAGGGAAACACAACAGCACTTCATCGGAGGCTGCACTGATGATGTTATCCAGCAGGGTAATGAAACGTCTGCGGAACAATGAACCAGCTCGGCGAGCCAACCAAGCACAATATTTCTACCTTAATCGCAACCTCAAGTCCCGCCAAATCTCTGAATTTACATATTTTCTGGAAGGTTTTCCACAATATTTCCAGAAAATATTCCTTGGAAATTGTAAGATTGGTAAGTCTTTGTCTTGAGGGCTGTCACCCTTGATTCTGATTCTCTGTAAATCTTTTCTCCCTTGAAGGATTTTATACCTTTGGATGGCCAAAACAGAGAATGTACTTTATGCTCAACTTGACAAATTGTCCATTATCTTCTCTGGAGGACCTTCAATCTTCTGAATTCGCATTGTCTTTCCTGCCAACTCAGGTAATTCTCTTATGACACCATCTGAGGAGCCTTTAATCTTGTGAATGTCCATCATAGCTGCTCTGTTGAAACAAATACTTTCTTCCTTACAGTAGCCTGGATTATCAGACCAGCTAGTTTTAATTTTGTCATGTCCTAGATTTTCAGACCAGAATTTCTTATTTTTAACCATGTCCTGAATCTATGGGCACTGGTCTGGCTTCCCTGGTGTTGTATGCAGAATATTTCTATTTTGTTCAAGCAAATCTTTACTTTCAAACTGTTGATACATTTGTGTTAAAGACTTTTACTTCAACTTGTTGATAAGGTTGGACATCAACCAGAGAAAAATAAAAACAAGGAAAACTAGCGAATGAGGCATTCTGCTCTGACTTCAAAATAGAGCTCCAGTATGACCAATGTATTCATTTCCAACTCTTAATGATTTTTCCCTCTGGGACCTCATTCACCCTCTGTGAATGTCAATCCAGTGAATTGAACATTTTAACATTTCCAGTTATAGCAATAAAAGATTACTGTTGACTTAGCATGATCTTTCTCGCTGGTATTAATAATTCTTCTTTGAAAGATCTGAAATGTTACTGTTGAATTTGTGTTGGTTGACTATCCAGTTGCAAAGTTAAATCCGCTGTTGAATGTTGCGGTCAAGATATGCATAAGGGCTTAGAAATGTGAAGTGTTGGTTGCGGACCAAATGCTTATTTTCAAGTCTTGTATGCCTTGTTGGTGACAGTGTTATTTGTTATATACCTTTAAACTTGGGAGTTGTCCCACGTGGACCATGTATTTACATTTTTGGAGGATGTAGCATCTATTTCTTCAGCCATAGTAATTAATCTGACAAGACAGTGATGCTCGTACTTATATCAAGCTGGAAATTAATGAGAAGTACTTTCATATAAATAAGTTCTGTCAAACTTGGATCAGAAGAATTATTCATTTCCTTTGGGAAGACCTTTGGTTTTTTTTCCAATGTTGACAGCTCTACTATATTGATCTCTTTGAGTGTGGAATCTCCACTAAACTTCCCATTATGCTGCTCTTATACTGTCTCTCACATCTTCTGGAAGCACCTATAATTTTACTGATTCTTTTGTCACATTTGGCGCTGCTTGAGTGTGTAAGTTTTGTTTGTTTCACAACATTGACACTGAGTCTTCATATCCATTGTTTAGCTCACTTTTTGTGTTGGCTTGTCACGTATGTCTATAAAGTGTTCATACATTGTGAAGTGAATAAGTTCTGTCAGTGGTAAGGTTGTCTTCCTCTCATGATTTGTCTGTGAGTATCCCTGTTTTCAGTTACCAAAACAACTTGGATAGCTTTTCTTTGAAGTCAGGTCTTCTTTGGACCATAATACATCTGACACAGACAATAATGATCCATCAATAATTTCAACAACAATTCTGTCTCTTAAGAAGTCTGATTTCAAAGTTCAGTATTCATAGTTTTCCACTAATCTGTGGAGTTCATTAATGAAATTATCTACTGATTTCCCTGGATGCTGAATTCTTCTACTAAATCTTGCCCTTTAAATGATTTTATTTGTTCTCAGATTGTGGTAATTATTAAAAGCTGTTAGGACTTCTTCAAAAGTATCTATGATTTCTTTCATATTTTGGAAATTTATAACATCATCAGCTGTAGGACTTGTTGAATTCATTTGTGTATTTACTTGCCTGTTTGAGATTCAGTATGTAATTTTAAATTTTGTATTTAAGAACTGTTTTCTTTAAGTGTCCAGTGTTCTGTTTGGGCCATCTCTGACATAAATCTTGATTGCAATATTATTCATCCTGCCATTTCTTCTTAATGTGGTTATTTATTTTTAATACTTTAAAACTGATAAACATGTGGCATCTCAAAAGATGCTGTAATCTCTTTGCTATTTTGTTCTGTGTATGCACAGCTTTAATGATTTTGCAAACAATGAATGCTGTTGGCTTTATAGCTTGCAATCTTGCGTTAAATCAATGCTGTTATAGTTCTGTGATCAGTGAGTCTCCTCAAACTATTGAACTTTGTATAGTAACATAATTGCAGTGTTTTCTTTGACTGCAAATCTTTAAAACTCCATGTTATCATGATGCTGTATGATATTTTACCAGTGAAGCTGTAAAATCTGTGTTATGATAATGATATATTGCTGCATTGGCTATTGAAGATATTCCTGCCTTTTCTTTCCAAGCAGCATGTGTGTTCCTGGATTTGAAGATTTTCTTTTTCTGTAACCAAGACATAGATTCCCCATTTCTTCATTAGCAAAATAGATGTTTTTCCACGTTTCAGAGTCTAAAGCAATAAAGCCCCTTGCCCATTCTTTTAAAAAATAAAGTTTTGTGACTGCAGCCTTAATAGATTCTCCCACCAAAATCACAATTCAAGTTATGAATGTCTTTGTAACAAAATCATCATAATCTTAAAATTTTGCTATATTCTTTCTTTAGATTCTATATTCAGAATTTTTAAGCTATTCTTTTGGTAATTTTAAATGTATTCTGTGACTTCCCTGCTTCTCTGGCATCAACATAAATTAGTTTTCTGGCCCTTGTTCTTTCTCCTGTAATAATGCCTCATGCGGTCTGAGTGATGGCGATGATGTCTATTTTGACATTGAAGTACACCTTTTCTATTTCCCAGCCTGGTTCTTTGTGTCATTATCTTAATCTTCTTTCCAATATACACATGGTAATTTGTAACTTTACTTACAAAGTTCTAAATTGCTTCCACAGATCCCCCTTCTCTCAGGATTGTGTGATTGATGTGATGTGTTTTCAATATGTCAGCCCATCTAACAAATGCCACAGAGATACAGATTCTTATTGAGACAGATATCTGGAAGTTAATTAACAACGATGTACACTATTATAACTTTTAAGACTTACTTATGTTACTATTACACTATATACATTATTGATTGGCTGACTGACTGACACAGCTCAACTCTCTGATCAGTTGCTTGCTTGTTTAAGTGACTGTGATGTTCAGAGAGTGAGATGAATGTTCTTATACAACAGCACTATATTTTGTGATAACAAGGTGTAGAGCTGGATGAACACAGCAGGCCAAGCAGCATCAGAGGAGCAGGAAAGCTAACGTTTCGGGTCTATTTTGTGATGTCTTACAAGTAAAGTGCCTGTCTGAGATCTGTGCAATAGTATAACAGTCAGTTTCCAGGAGGCTAGTTTTTATTCTGTTCCTAGCCCACACTTCATTTTTGTGCCCCTTATCAGCACTGAGGTGAAGATTTTCTTCTTAAGTGCTGCTTTTGCCCTGCTGCTGCTTCCATTATTGCTGGTGACTGCTTCTTTGCTCAACTACTTGCAACTGTTGACTCTCTGAGGATTCTTCAGGTGACAATTTCCTTAAGGTGGTAAACTCATGTTTCTCCTGAAAAGTTTATTTTCCCCTTGGTTAAATTAATGCTTTCACTGTTGTTGCTTTGAGGTATTTCTGCAACAATTTCACCACTGATCGGCATATCATATGTTGTGGTACTAACAACTGGTGGCTTATAGTTCAGATGGAGTCTTGCCACCAATTTACTTTTTTAATACAATCTCTAAAAGCCTATCTAACTAGCAGAAACAGAGGACAAACCACTATTGAGCCTCAATGAAAGTAGACACTTGTCTTACACAATATTTAATTTATTGCTTAATAGCAATAGGTGTTACATTGACTAATTAGGCACAATTACAAAGACTATTAGAAGTCACAGATGACATGTTTTTATCTAACAAGATCTTGTGTTAGACTACTCCTTCTCCATCCCAACACTATGTGACAACATTAGATTGGTTGGAGTTTAATGCAGTTTCAATATTAATTCTATTAATTCTGGTTTTATTAATGCATGTGATATGAGCAACAATGGCTACCCCCCATTTATTGCACAACCCTAATTGCCCTTGAGAAGGTGGTGAAAAATGACTCTACATAACGGCTACATAACCCATTAATTAATGAGTTGGTACTAATTTTCTCCAAGACTACAAGAAACTCAGAGGTTAAATAGGAATTACCATTCTTTTCTCTTACCTCCCATAGGTCATCTAGCAGGCAACCAGTTTGGGTGTCTTCTATTGTCACGCACCCTGTACATATCCAAGGGACATGGCAGCAGAAAACAGGGAGAATTGGAAACCACTGCGTTACTTCATCCACCCTGCCCTGTCCCAACCATGAACCCCCTCTGTGAGATCCTCTCAATGGCCACTCCATCCAGTCCTCACTCACCGGAGTTCAGGAATCCAATGCGAGAAATGGTAATTTCAGGAAAAGTAATGCCTGTATGTGGTTTTAAGTTAGCAGGTGCGTTTTAGCAATAGTGTGGTAACTGAAATTAATTAGACAGTGGAAAGAGTTCGGGCAACAGGAGGAAGCCTGGCAAATCCTAGCAAGGAACTCTAGGTGGTGTTCCTGGATATGAAGAAGTCCAGGCCTTTGATTAGTGAGCAGCGTTTGGAGATGGGTCCTAACTTCTGGGAGGCCCAACACTGTCCAGTGAGGTGCTGTGGAAGCAATGGGGGTTTCAAGCCAGGCTGCCAGCTGGTTGGCAAGAAAGCTGTCACACACATTAATTCAAGCCAATGTCTCCTTTCGACGTCACACTTTTTGGTACCTTCTATACACATGTTAGGTTCCCGACTCAAATTAAATTTGAAATTTCTTGATTGTTTTAATTTATGAACCCAATCAACATCTCTCCTACTTTCTCATCCCATCTAAAACATCAAACTCAGTCAGATTTTATCACACTTACGTGACCATGCAAGCCTGAGGCAAACCTTTTGGAAAATATTGTGGTTTAGAGCACTAACTGAAAGAAAAGGTCCAGTTTGTGTCACATTTAATTTCTGAAGGTGCATGATTTTATAATAAAACAATTTGATGGTAACAGTTAATGTTTATTATGAGTAAAAGTAAATACAAATTAGATACGTGAAATTCTTCAAAAGTACGAAACTAAATTGATAAAAGTAATAAATTGGCCAATTTATTTAAATATTAGTCAGGAAGCACAATTCATAAAGACTTCTTCTTGGTTGCTTTAAATATTTGGTGTTCTTATTGCAAAGCTGTTCTCATATTTTTTCAGAAATATATTATATCCGAGAGCAAATATGGCGTTCCAGCTGCTGCTTATGAAACCGCTCAAGAAGTCCAGAAAAATTGAACTTGTCCTAAGTAAAAATTTAACTAAAAGAAACACAGTAAAAGAAATTGCTTAATAAAATTTGTCTTTTTGTCTATTATTTGTCTTGAGATTTGAGTGAAGCAGCTGGCCAGGATATATCAATACTGTGATAATAAATTTGATTTGTACAGCATAGAAGTGTTGGATTTTTAATGCTAAGCAATCAATATGGCACTGGTAATTTTGTCATTGCGATCATGATTTTATAGGCATACCTCCAGTCCCTGTACTCCTCCCACTTGCTGAAGAATTGTAGTTACCACACTGTTGCTGATAGTTACCTGCTAGCTTAAAACCACATACTAATGTTACCTTGCCATTCTTAGCTGTAGGATTTTTTTTGCATTTCTTCCCTTAAGGCAATGTTGCTTTCCTCGCAGCTGCTGCCACAATCCCCAGGGATGTATCCACCATTACCTTTACCGTTCTTCTAGATGATGTCCCTGAGGCAACAGCTACCTTCTGAAACAGTTGCTGCTACATTGCAGTCCTACTGCCATACCTTCAAGTTTGTGGAGAGGAACATGATTAGTGGTTTCATGGCCATTATAGGACTGGAGAGCTTGAATATTCATGGCAAGATCCAAATGGACTGTATCCGGGAATGTATAAAGAGGGACTCTCATCTTTAGCACCATTTTAAACACTAGACAATTAATAATAATTATAGTAATTACATATTCCTTCATTTTTTTACGACATTTTAGGTGACTATTTTAAATTTTTATTTAAAGGGACACATTGGTGACTTTATTGGAGAATAGCTTTGGGGAGTAAGTGAGTCCCTTAATGATGAAAATGAATAACACACATAGTTGAAGAAGAATTACCCTGGCCAATAACTGTATTAGATTATGTTAATTCAATCCTTTTATACAATCTGAAACTATGTGACAATTTTTTTCAGTTTAGCATTCACACCAAAGAAGATCTACAATCTTTCACGTTCAACAATAAAACATTGAAGCTAAGTGAATTTTAAAGGAGACTTTTGTTTGTAAATTTGGAGTTGCAAAATTTGGTCGAATGCTTTTTATATTTTTGGTCCTATGAGTACTGCCTCTGATCTAAAATAGCATCTGCACTGTATGTGCACGCTGCAGGTTTTGAGTCATATGATTATTCTTTTGTGGATGTAAGCTTTGCTGGCTAGGCAAAAATCTGTTGCCTATCGCTAATTGTACTTAAGAAGAAATTTTGGTAGATTATTAGTGTGAAGGTAAGATTATGTGCTGGAAATGTGCAGGCTAGTGTGACAGTGATATCGCACGCACACACAGACACACTTGCTCACTCACAGACACACACAGACACTCTCGCTCACTCACACACACACACAGACACATTCACTCTCTCACTCACAGACACACTCGCTCACTCACACAGACACAGACACACTCACTCTCTCTCTCACTCACTCACACACACAGACACAGTCGTGTATTGCTGTTTTGTCCTTTGATGGGATAATTTCCAAGCTGTAATGGCTCCTGTAAATGCTGCACAACTGACCATGCCTTCAGCAGTAGAAAGGGGCCAGTATAATCATTCTTTAAAGGGTTCATCAATCACTTTCAGGTTAGTTGCTGATTGATTTCTACTGGCTGTTGCTGTGTTAATAGAAGTGCCGCTTAAAGTTGGTGGTGTGTATTGAAGGTAGTTATGACAAGCAGAATAAGAAGAACTCACACAGAGAAGGACAAACTTCTTATCGTGGAAGAGAGGGACAGATCAGCCAGCAACAGAACATATTCATTCAGGATCTTCAGCGAACAACTCACCTACCTCAACATCAGTGAGAAACAATATATGCAATGTCTTTGGATGAATGGATGCACTCTGGGCTATCTGGTGGGCAGACAATAGCAAGGGAACTGGCAAAGCAACAGCAGGAAGATAAACACTCTTATCATCAAAAGAGGGCATCAGAATACCTCTACCTCTCAGAAAAGCACATCGGCAAACCAAGAAACATGTTGGAGGAAAGATTACTCGACTCTGTGTGGCTTTAAAAGCCCCTTTGAGCATTGGTGCCTATAGCCATGATGGCAGTTGCAGGAGCATGCATGGTAAATAAGCTGCAAATTTACGACTTTAATGTGAGCTTCTTGCTGCAGTGGAAGCTGAGTTTTCAGCTGACCAGATGAAGCTTCATGGTTGTATTCATGAATAAGATAATGGAGATGGCTATGTTAGTAATAACGGGCTCCAAATTCTGTGTAAAGCTCTGTGCTATGTCAATTTGGGAATCTTCCATGCATCTTGACAGTGACTGCAAACTTTAAGATAGTCCTGCCAATGCACCAAGCATTTGTTCGTGCCTACCCATCAGGCTTTTCTGTATACTGCCCAATTCAAGTGCACATTTGACCTCTCGGTAGCAGACCTCAACTATAACTTAACCCTTTAGTGAACTGGTATTTATTCCATCCTTTCCCTTGAGCTTCCTGTGGGACATTTGTGCCCAGCTCTCACTGTGCCAATCTTGCCTGTAAACTATTCTCCAAAGTTCTGAGGAAGGGTCACTCGACCCAAAACATTAACTCTGATTTCTCTCCACAGATGCTGCCCGACCTGCTGAGCTTTTCCAACAATTTCTGTTTTTGCTCCAAAGTATGTGCAGTGTTAGCATCAGAGCTGTAGGTCTAAGAGTGGCTGATCGGGATTCTTCTTAGTATTCTAATCCCTGTTCTTGCACCACCACTTAGCCAAGTGTTCTTTCCTGCCTGAAAGGGGAAAGGTACGAAAGAGGAACTGTAGTTAGGTGAAGGAGAAAACGTGGGTTGTTTAATCAGATCACCTACTGCTTGTAAATGAGAAACAAATGTGGATTGAGGGATAATAGGAACTGCAGATGCTGGAGAATCTGAGATAACAAGGTGTAGAGCTGGATGAACACAGCAGGCCAAGCAGCATCACAGAAGCAGGAAAATGTAGAATTATATGTGGGCCATGTCCAGGGATGAGCAGACTAGGTGGATTAGACATGGCAAAAGCAGGGTTAGAGGGTAGAGGTGTGAGCCTTGGTGGGCTGCTTTTCAGAGGATCGGTGTCAGCTCAATGGGCCGAATAGCCTGATTCCACACTGTAGGGTTTCTATGATTCTATAATTTCCATGCATTCAGCCCCACTGCTTAAGATTACCTCAGTGATGGTTGCTGTGTTGATGGCAAGCATCTTCTCCTTCATGAGGGTAGGGACATGTAGTTGTGTCTGTTCCCTGCTGCCCATAGTTTTCCATTGACATAGCCAAGGGAGAGAGAAGTGTGTTGGTGACTGTGATGCAATCTGCTTGGAATATATGGCTGTCATGGTTGAATAGCTCATCGTGTGTACAAACTGCTCGGATATAAATCTTGTAACCAGTCCTAAGTGTGTGTGAGTGAGGAGAAGGTATGAATGTTAGGTCTGACTGATAGAAGATGTAAGTGATGTGGCAAATTGAGCAGTGGCTATGGTTAGAGGTGCAGTTGGTGAGATATGGCATTTGAAGATGCATTCACCGACCTTGGCCAATCATTTCTTGAACTTCTTGTGGCTCTGTATCCAGACCCTCAGGTTTTATTCCTGGTATTGTTACAATGAGGATTGGGTTCCAATGTTTTCACGTAACTATCTGTCTGGAGGGTTTCTTGGTCCCCTCTGTATCAAATGTCTCTCTAATCCTGACTACCAAGACTCCAGTATTCCGTCAAAATATTTTGAGGAATAATATCTGCCTTTTAGTCCCATTTTTTAGTATTCTTTCTGCTTGGCCACTCTCCCCAAACACTTCCTTCACATTTACAGCTTGAATGCCAAAACACTTTAAATACTGCATACTAGCTTTACATTTCTCTCACTTGAATGATTATGCACCAACTGTTCAGTAGCCCATTTACTAATTTATTTTGGTGTACTGCCTGCATCAGAAACAAAAAAATGTAGGATAAGCAAACATTGAAATCCCATCCACATTTTAGGGCACTATTGAATTTTGCTGTCTACATTTTCTAAGAAATTAGATTAGGCTGAATTATTTCACAGTACATTAAATAACTGTAACATCTGAAAGTGGTAACATAGATGGTGTTCTTTCAGTTTTATTTTGAAAAGGTCAAAGTCATTAATCTAGAAATTATATGTTGTTCGTTTGGCATTTATGATAGGCAAAATATTGGAGCCTATCACAAAGGAAGCAATTCAAAGCATTAAATGAGTGTAAGGCTATAATTCCAAGCGATGTGAGCTTATGAAAGGAAAGACATGCCCAACAAATTTATTAATAAAATTCCTACAGATTTATCAGGATTATTTGCCTGTGGTACTATGAAGGATGCTGAATGTTGGTTTCGGAGGCCTCTGGACTAACATAAAATTTGTGGTAAAAAAGGAATTTAAAATGAGAAACAATTAAATAATAAAACAGACTAGGGGGACAGTTAGCTGCACAGATGGTTTGTAGCACAGCATGATAACAGTATGGGTTTAATTCCTGC
The DNA here is from genome assembly GCF_021869965.1 of Rhincodon typus. NCBI lineage: Eukaryota > Metazoa > Chordata > Chondrichthyes > Orectolobiformes > Rhincodontidae > Rhincodon > Rhincodon typus. The sequence goes on from NC_063333.1 coordinate 76,186,586, forward strand.
ATCAGCTAAGATTACCAGGAAACACTCCTTCTCAACCTCTCCCCTCGCCTGAGGCGCAGTGACCCTCAGGTTAAGCCACCACCAGTCATCTTTCTTCAATGAGTAAGTAGCCTCTGGTCTGGTAGAACTATGGTGACTTTCCCCTTTCCAATTAAACAGGGACAATTGCCAGATCTTGATATAGTTAATTAGGTTAGATGTCAGTACAAGGACTTTGCCATTTTAAATTAAGTTAAATAATATTGCTGAATACTGGAGGAGCGAAAGATATAATTTTGGAGAATATCTGTGCCATGGGATTAAAATGTTCAGGTGAATTAAATTAAATTCAAATATTGACACAAATGTTGGCAGTCATGATGGTTATGTTTTAAACCATCTCCTTTCTTTCATGGGCGTAATCCAGAGCCTAGGCTAATGTCAGAGGGTATGGGCTTGAATCCCACCAATGGCAGATGGTGAAATTTAAATTTAGCAGAATTCTGGAATTAAAAGCTAGCCTAATGGTGACCATGTAACCTCTGTCATAAAAAAAACATTTTGGTTCACTGCAGAAGGAAATCTGTTGTCCTCACCGTGTCTGTCTTTCATGTGACTTCATACCTATAGTGGTTGACTCTTAACTGTTTTCTTAAATAGCCTAGCAAGCCAATCATTGTGCAAACAATGGCAAAGTCCAAGGGAATTGAACAGGATAAATGACCTGGAATCAGGCTAGCACTGGAAGCAATGTCATCCAAAGCAAACCCATTGTACCGGAGATATATTCATACTAACATTTCTGTGGACTAGTGTCAAAATAGTGAGCGTTGTCTCACAAGCTAGTCAAGTTGACATAATCATACTTGTGCTATCATACCATGCAATATCCCAGACACTATCATCACAGTCACCATTCTTGAGCCACCACGAGAACAGACAAACAGATGTGATTGCATAGTGGTATGCTGTCAGGAAAGTGTCACTATAGGAGTCCTCAACATTAATTGTAGACCCCATGAAACCGCATGCCGCCAGGCCAGGGAAATCCTCTGCTGAATATCACATACTAACCCCTCAGCCTATGAATCAATACTCCTCCATGTTAAAAATTTGAAGGAAGCACTTAAGGTAGCAGGGCACATAATGTACTTTTGGTAGGGGACTTCAATGTCCATCACCAAGATTGGTCCTGCAGCATCATGACCTGACTGAGCTGGTTTAGCCCTAAAGGACATAGCCACCAACTGGTTCTGTAGCAATTGATGAAGGAACAAAAGAGGTAAAAACAAAACATAAGCTCATCCTCACCAATCTACTTGCCACAACTGCATCTGATCATGACATCAGTTAGAATGAACAATGCACAGCCCTTGAGAAGACAAAGCCTAATTATTACATTGAGGATACCTTCCATCATGTTCTATAGCTCTGCCACCATGCTAAATAGGATACCAGAGATGATGTGAGAGTGACAGCCCTTGGCATCAGGGATGCATATGGATGAATGTGGAGTCAAGGAACCCTAGCAAAACTCGAATCAATGGGTAGAAAGATAGGGGTAGAAGCAGAGCAGCAGAAACAGAGGAAGAGAAACAGAGGATGAGAAACCGAGGGGCAAAAGCGGAGAAGCAGAAACAGATTATGATATAAAGAGGAGCAAAACAATGGACAAGAAACAGAGGATGAGAAGTAGAGGGGCCAAAACATAGGGTCAGAAACAGAGCATGAGAAACAGAGGAAGAGAAAAAGAAGGGCAGAACGGTGGACAGGAAAGAGAGTGGCAGAGACTGAGGATGAGAAACAGAGGGGCAGAAACAAAGGGGCAGAAACAGAGTGGCAAAAACAAAGTGGTAGAAACTGAGGATGAGAAGCAGAGGATGAGAAACAGGGGGTCGGAAATGGCAGGCGGAAACTGAGGATGAGAAACAGAGTGGCAGAAACAGAGGAGCAGAAACAGAGCATGAGGATGAGAAACAGCATCAAAATCAGAGATTGAGAAATAGAGGATGTGAAACAGGGAATGAGAAACAGAAGATGAGAAACAGAGTGGTGGAGACTGAAGATGAGGAACAGAGGGACAGAAACAGAACAGGAAAAACAATGTGGAAGGAACAGATGGGGCAGAAAAAGAAGGGAAGAAACAGGATGAGGAACAGAGGGTCAGAAACTGAGGGAGAAACAGAGGGTCAGAAACAGATAGTGAGAAACAAAGCAGCAGAAGCAGAGGGCCAGTAGCAGAGGAAGAGAAACAGAGCATGAGAAACAGAGAATGAGGAACAGCGTATAAGAAACAGAGGAGCTGAAACTGAGAATGGGAAACAGAGGATGAGAAACAGAGGATGAGAAATGGAGGGTCAGAAAAAAAGAGGGAGAAACGGAGAGTCAGAAACAGAGAATGAGAAATGAAGCAGCAGAAACAGAGTGGCAGAAGCAGTGGGGCAGAAGCAGAGGAAGAGAAATAAAGGAAGACAAACCCAGGGGCAGAAACAGCCAGGCAGAAACAGGGGATGAGGAACAGAGTATGAGAAACAGAGGGGTTGAAACTGAGAATGGGAAATAGAAGATGGGAGAGAGAGGATCAGAATCAGAGGACTGCTTTTTCCTGAGTGGTTATGAGCTTCTTGAGTGTTATTGGAGCTGCACCCATCCAGGCAAGTGGGGAGTATTACATCACACTCCTGACGGCTCCATGTTGATGGTGGACAGGCTTTGGGGAGTCAGGAGCTGAACTACTTGCTGCAGTATTTGTAGCCACTGACCTGCTGTTGCAGTCACTGTCTTAATGTGATGAGTCCAGTTGAGTTTCTGGTCAATGGTAACCTCAAGGATGTTGATTGTTAGCGATTCAGTGATGGTAACAGCATTGAATGTCAATAGGCAGTGGTTAGATTGTCTCTTATTGGAGATGGTCATTGCCTGGCATTTGTGTGGCAAGAATGTTACTTGCCACTTGTCAGCCCAAGTCTGGATATTGTCCAGATCTTGGTGCATTTGAACATGGACTGCTTCAAAAACTAAGCAGTTGTAAATGGTGCTGAACACTGTGCTAAGTCATCAGTGAACATCCTCACTTCTGACCTTATATTAGAGGGAAGGTCATTGATGTAGCAGATGAAGAAGGTTGGTTCTAGGATACTACTCTGAGAAACTCCTGCAGAGATGTCCTGCAGCTGAGATGACTGACCTCTGACAACCACAACCATCTGCCCCTTTGTTTCGCCTTCTCAATCTTTCTGCCCCCCTGTTTCTCACCCTTAGTTTCTAGCAGTTGTTTCTGCCCCTCTTTTCATGCAACACTGTTTATCATACCCTGTTTCTGCCCCTCTTTCTCATCATCAGTTTTTGCCCCTGTGTTTCTCATTCTTGTTTCTGCCCCTTTGTTTCTCATTCTCTGTTTCTTACCCGCTTGATTGACACCACATCCACAAGCATCCGCTCTCTCCACCACTGAAGCTCAGTAGAAGCAGTGTGTACTATCTACAAGATGCAGTACAGAAATTCCTTAAAGGTCCTTAGACAGAGCCTTCCAAATCCAAAGCCACTTCCATCTAGAAATACAGCATATACATGGGAACAACACTACCTTCAAGTTCCCCTCCAAGCCACTCACCATCCTGATTGGAAATATATTGCCATTCCTTCATTGTGGCTAGGTCAAAATCATGGGTCCCTAAGGGCATTGTGGGTCAAACAACAGCATGTGCACTGCAGTGGTTCAAGAAGGCAGCTCATCACCACCTTCTCAAGGGCAAGTAGACGCAGACAATAAAAATGTTGACCAGCCAGCAATGTTTGCGTCCCACAAATGAATAAAACAAAACACTTTCAGATCTACTGACTTGGTACGTGTGAGGCACTGTGGGCTATCAATGGCAGCAGAATTATATTGAACCATAATCTGCAACCTATGGTCCAGCACATTCCCTGCTGTACCATCACCAAGGCAAGAGCTCAACCTTGGTTCAATGAACAGTGTAGGTGGGCTCTCCAGAAACAGCAGCAGCAGGCAAAGCTAAAATGAGCCAAGAACTAGCCAATAACTAATAAGCTAAAGCACAGTGTGTCAAACAGTAATATCCCAACCAATGATCAGATCTAAATTCTGCAATCTACCATATCCAAACTGAATCACAGTAGACAATTGAATAGCTAACAGGAGATGGAGGCTCCGCAAACGTCCCCACCATCAATGGTGGAGGTGCCTAACACATCAATACAAAAGACAAAGCTGGAGCATTTCCAACAGTCTTCAGCTGGAAGTTCCAAGTCGATGCTCGGCCAACTGGGCCTCCCTTTGAGGTTCCCATCATCAATAATGCCAGTCATCAGCCAATTTGATTCACTCCACATCAGATCAAGAAACATCCAGAGGCAATGAATACGATAATCGCAAAGGGCCCTGGCAATTGTCCTGAAGATTTGTGTTCCAGAGCTTGCTATGTCCCTAGCCGAGCTGTTCTAGTTCAACCACAACACTAGCATCTCCAGGACAATGTGGAAATTTGTGCATGTATGTCCTGTACACAAAATGCAGGACAAATCCAACCCAGTCAATTACTTTGCCTTCAATCTACTCCCGATCATCAGCAAAGTGTTTGAAAGAGTCACCAACAGTGCTTTCAAAGAAATAATCTGCCTACTGACACCCAGTTTGGATTCCTCTAGGACTACTAGACATCTAATTTGATTACAGCCTTAGTCCAAGCATAGACAGAAGTGCTGAGTCTAGAGGTGAAATCGGAGTGATTTTGGGTAATATTCAGGTTGGGACCTGTAGAAGCCTGCCTCATCGACGTTGAGGGAGTTGATGATAATCTTTGACAGCAGCTTCTTAAATTAGTTTTTCTTCTGAGAGTTTGTAATGGTTTGTTGTGCAGAAAAAGATATAAGATGTTGAACTAAATTACATTGTCTCCCAGTAAACCACAGGAGAAAAGACTAACGTTAAGGACTTTTCAGATATTTGCATAGATTCAGTAACATTTTATTGTAGAAAGAAGCAAATTTGAAAAGTGTCTGTTAAAAATATTTATTTCTAAACCTGTGTGATAGAGCATAGAGTAAACAAAATTCAGGAAATGTAAACTGACCTAAACGTCAGCCTCTCTGCTCCTATGATGCTGCTTGGCCTGCTGTGTTCATCCAGCCCTGCACCTTGTTGTCTCAGCAGGTTAGAAACATGCTTCACTTTTTTTTTTGTGTTACATATTTCACTTCATTTTTGATCTAATAAGTAACATATGATTCCCTTTACAGTGATTATCAAAAACTACTTCAGTATCTCTAAAGCCTGGATAGAGTTAGGGCCATGGCACTAGGAGCAATGTGCAACACAGACTAACATTGCAGGGCATATTGTATCAAACACTATGCATTTTTGATTATAGTATCTACTTGAAGTTTGCTCTGTAATATTTTTAGATAATTTTCCTATGCTTGGTAGATTGTGCCATCTTATGGTGCATTTTTTGCATCCCACCTTGTAGGTTGATTTGTTTAAACAAAGTCTTCCATCTGGTGGTTTTAAACTTGTAATGCAATATTTATACGTTTCTCAATAAACAGCAATAATAGTATTTCAATTTGAAAGGCTGTTTTTTTAATGCATTATCAAATCTCAGAAAGTTTCAGAACACTTTATTAGCTGTGAATTATCTTAAAGTGTGGTGATTGATATTATGTAGATAAACGTGGCATTTATTCTTCTTGCTCTTGATTCTTTAATACAATGGCATTAAACAACAATGGCCAATTAATCCATTTGTGATTGCACTCTTTTAGAGAGAATGTTTGACAGACCTACAGATAAAGTTATCAATTTTCTGAATGAACTATCTTGCATTTTTTTGTAGAGGTGACACTTATCCCAATTTAGAGCATATAATTTTACTTTTAATATTTTAAGGCACCATTTTGAGCAAGTTTTTGTTTGGTCCATTTCTCACCAGGATTTCAATGGTGAACACAAAGTTTTAATCTTGAATTGTGATGCTCTTGGGCTTGATATCCGAATCATTGGCTGGAAGAATATTTAATCATCATCCTATTGTGTTGTCGCTTATCTGCCACCCAGCTTTATTGTGTTACTGTTCAGTAACGCCAATTCAAAAATGTGTTTCATCACAAAATATGTGATACACAAACATCAAAACACAAGACTTACATCCATTCACCTTTTCTCTCCCCTCGTACAATCTTATAAAATTTTAACATTTCTTAAACATTTAACTTGGGACAACTCATCGTCAATTACATTACCTTTTCCAGCAATTTGAAAGATCTTTATATTAAATGGTTCGAACAAAAGACACCACCTGAATAGTCTCACATTCCAAGTTTTAAACTTTCAATGAAAGTTAGTAGATTATAATCAGTGTAAATTAACATTTCTTTATTATCATGTTGTAAATAGACTCCAAAGTGTTGAAGAGTAGACACAATGCCAGAACATCTTTTCAAAAAACAAAGAACTGTGGATGCTGGAAATCTGAAACAAAACAGAAATAGCTGGGTTCCGAAAATAGGTTCTGAAGAAGGATCACTGGACCTGAAAGGTTAACTCTGCATTCTCTTCATAGATGTTGCCACACCTGCTGAGTTTCTCCAGTTATTTCTGTTTTATTTTGTTCCAAAGTGTCTTTATTTGTGGTAAAGTGCTTCTTCTGATATTGCCTTAGTTTCTTAGAGTAGTACACCACTGGCTTCACTGTTCCTAATTCATCATCCTACAGCAAGACAGCATCTACTCCCAACTCTCTGGTATCAATTGCCGCTTTGGAGCATCTGGAAAAATCAGGGGCGGCCAACATTGGTACATTTATTAGGGTAGCTGTTAGCTTCTCAAAGACTACATGGCATTTTTCTGACCATGCACCTTTTATTTGTTCTTTCAAAAAAAAATTGTTCAAAGTACCAGCTGTCATGCTGAAATTATGCATAAATTTCTGACAAAACCCACATTTTCTGAAAAAAAAAATGATTATGTCTCATTTAGTTTTAGGAATAGGGAATTCTACTTGAGGCTACACTTTTGCTGTCCTTCGCAAAATTTGCCTTTGTCCTAAATTAAGTCTTTGTAAGTTACTCTTGCTTTCCTGAATTCACTTTTGGCAAAACTTATTATTAAGCCAGCCAACTGTAATTATTTAAACAGTTGCCACTATATACCTCAGCTACAATTTGACTCATAAGGCTCTGGAATGTAGCTGGTGCATTCTTCAACTCAAGTGACATTGCTCAACATTGATGCAACCTGTTATGGTGTAATGAAAGTAGATTTTTTTTAGCCCTAAACGCTAATGTCACTTGGAAGTAGTCCTTCAATAGATCAATGTTAGCAAAGAATGAGGCACTGACAACTCTAGCAATGTAGTTTTCCAACTGTAGAATTGAGTACAAATCTGCATTCATGATGTTTACATTTTTATAGCCTATACAGAGTCTAGTTCATCCATTTGGTTTGGGAAACAGCACTATTGATGAGTTCCAGCTGCTTTAGTTAGGTTCAATCAAGTGGTTTCCCAGCATGTACTGAATCTCTGTTTCTATCTGAGCTCAACCAATAAGAATGTTGCTTTTTCAATCCTGATTCTTTGACATCCACATCATGTAGTATGTTAGCTAGATACTCAGGTGTATCTCTACAGATTACCTTATTCTTCCAAAGTAGTCTTACAAGATCCTCCCATTCCTCTTCCTCTAAATGAGAACCCCGTGTTCCTGTGTTTAGCTAGTCAAATGGAAGGAGATTCACGTTGAGAGCTGTCTACATCTCCTTCTACCTCACCGTTATTGTCTTCATCATTTTCCAATGCTCTTACCACCTGACACACTTGGCCCTCCTTCTTCGCTTCCGTATGATGATAACTTTTCAACATAAACTATAGAAAGTCTGGTAGGCTGGTTTTAAACAAGTAAATTAAAAGGGCAAAGAGGTGCCAAACAATATCTTTGGCAGATAGGATTAAGAAATATCCCAAGGCATTTTATAAGTGAATGAAGAACAAGAGGATTGCCAGAGAAAGAGTGATGCCTATTAGAGACTAAAGGGGCAATCTGTGTGTGGAGCCAGAGGACATGGGTGAGGTCTTAAATGAATATTTATCATCCTCATTCACAAAGGAGAAAGCTGTTGTAACTGGAGATTTCTATTCGGATGGTGATGTTCCAGAACATGTTAAGATTAATAAGGAGAAAGTGTTACATTTTTATAATGGGTGCAAGAAGCTCCAGGGCTTGATGAGAGATATCCCAGTCTGCTTTGGGAGGCAAGGGACTGGGGCTTTGGCAAAGGTATCTAATACTTTACTGGCCATTGGTTAAGTGCCAGATGGCTGGAAGATAGCTAATATGGTTCCTCTGTTTAAGAAGGGATAGGCCAGGTAATAAAGGACTTTATAATCTGACATCAGTGGTAGGGAAATTATTGGAAAACAATCTGAAGGTTGGGATTAATCAACACTTGGAACGGGAGGCATTATTTAGGATAGTCAGCATGGATTTGTTAGAGGGAGGTCATGTCTGACTAATTTAATTGCATTTTTGAAAAGTGACTAAATATATTGTTGAGGGTGGTACAGTTGATGTGGTTTACATAGACATCAGTAAGACCTTTGAGAAGGTACCACATGGAATGCAGGTCCCAAAAGTAAGAGCCCTTGGGATCCAAGGCAAGTTGACAAATTGGATCCAAAATTGGTTTTCAATTAGGAGGCAGAGGGTGAGGGTGGTAGGATATTTTTGTGATTGGAAGCCTGTGACCAGTGGTGTAATACAAGGATCAATGCTGGGACCCTTGCAGTTTGTTATGTACATTAATGATTTGGATCTGAAAGTAGAAAGTATAATTGGTAGGATTGCAGAACGCATAAAAATTGGGGGTATTGTTGATAGCAAAGAGAACGATCTCAGGCTACATTCTGATATTGATCAGTTGGTAAATTGGGCAGAGCAATGTCAGATGGAATTTAATAAGTACAAAGTGATGCATTTTGGGAGGTCTAACAAAGCAAGGATTTACATAATGAATGGTAGGTCCTTAGGGAATACTAAGGAACGAAGGGATCTTTGTATACAAGTTCATCTATCCCTGAAGGCCAACACAGGTGGATGAAGGTGAAGAAAGCATACAGAATGTTGCCTTCATTAGCTAGGGCCTAGAATATAGGACCAGGGAAATCTTGTTGCATTTTTATGGTGCATTGGCCAGGCCACAGATTGAATGCCATGCACAGTTCTGGTTGTTACACAATCAGAAGAATACGATTGCACTGCAGAGGGTCTAGAGGAGATTCACCAGGATGTCAACTGTGATGGAAAGTCTCAGTTATGAGGAGAGACTGGATAGGCTGCATTTGTTTTCTGTGGAAAGGAGTCTGATTGAGATATATAAAATTATGAGAAGCATAGATACAGTAGATCATGAGAATCATTTCCCCATGCCAGACATGTCTAAGAACAGAGGGTATTGATTTAAGTTGAGGAGTACGTAGTTTTGAAGGAACCTAAGAAAAAAGAAAATCACCCAGAGGGTGGTAGGTGTATAGAATGCTCTGCTTAAAAAGGTGGTTGAAGACAGGTACTCTCACAACATTTAAGGAGTATCTGGATGAGTACTTAAAATGCCAGGGCATAGTAAGCTATGGACCAAATGCCAGTAAATGGGATTAGTGTAGTTTGGTGCTTGGATTAGTATAGTTTGGTGTTTGTTGATTGGCATGGTGGCTGGAAGGCCTGTTTCTAAAGCTGTGTGACTATGACCGTACATGCTCCCATGAGTCTTTCTAGTAACATGGACATATAATTTATCATTGAGGATTTGTCTTTTTGATTCAAGAACTTCTTCATAATCAATTTTAAAGGATCTCTAATCTCATGACCATACGTCAATTCAAATCGACTACACAGTCGATTTCTTTGGAGAGTATTTGGTAGTAATTCATATGAAATTTATTCATTTGTCTGAATCCTGTGTGTATTCGTGTCTATATGCCTTAATCATGATTTTGAGATTCTGATGGTGTCTCTCCAAAGCTCTCTGTGTTTGTGAATTGAATGCTGTTATACACAAACTCCTAATGATCTCCTGGAAAATATTAGACATAAATTTACAACACTGATCAGATTGTATCTCAATTGAAAGCAAAACACTGTGGATACAGGAGATTTGTACCAAACACAAACAATGCTGAAGAAACTCAACAAGCCTGACAACATCTGTGGAGAGAGAAACACAATTAACATTTCAAGTCTGTTATGATTCTTTTTCTGGGTTCTGTTTCAGAGAAACTCTGTTTCTCTTTCCACAGAAGCTGCAAGATCTGCTGAGTTTCTCCAGCACTTTCCATGTTTAGTTTGTATTTCAATTTATATTCCATAATTAAGTAAACAAAAAAGCTAACTTTTCTGTGATTTTTTAGCTGTGATTTTTCTCAAAGTCATAACTTCTAGGAATCAGGTTGTTATATCTATAATTGTAATGGTATATTAATGTCCTGCTTTCATTTTTGAGAATAGTCCTCTATAATCGACCAACACTTGACTGAACGGTTCTTCAAGAACAGTTATGAGTATCAAAGATGATGGCTTGATTACATATTGAGTTCTCCATGTTTCACAGAATGGCACTCCATCTTTGTGAAGTATTGACTGTGAAAAACATCTGTTTATTGATGCTTGCATTGTTTGTATTCTTATTAGTTTCTCATAGAAGTTTCATATGCTACTTGCAAAATGTCCTTACGATATCTGGATGATAGCACTATTTGATGAACAACCATCTATTCTTCATCCACCGATCTGTGAGGTTGTCTCCACTTCCTCATCAAACTCTGTTTCTAACATAATAACACTCTGAAATTCCTTTAGCCTCATCCTCAGTCTGAGCTGTCTTTGCCAACTTAATGAATTCTAGATCTGCTTCATGTGCCTCAATTAAGGAAGATATGTCAGGCATCTCCTTTGAACTATCCTCTTTCTTGGAATGAATTTCAGCTCCCTTAACATCTGCTTGTGGTGTTACTGTTGCCTCAAATGATGGACTGCGTTTAGCTATTACTCTGTCACTACATACAATGGCAAAATAACTGGAACCTGCTCCTACATCAGTTCCATTTCTTTAGCCTCAACTGAACAGACTGTGATTTTAGAGGAAGCTCTTGGAAATCATTCCCCAGGAATAAATTTATTGATTCACAGGTAGTTTCTTAACTACTCCACTAGTCCAGTCAGCAAGTCACACTCCAATTGGACTTTGTACAGTGGAATGTAGTTATGCTCCCTACTCATCCAATTTAACATCTTGGCTTTCACTGAACTCTCTGGAGGGAAAAATAAATCCTTCTCCCGCAAGGGAGTTTCAGGAACTCCCATGTCCCTTTGTATAATTATGGGCTTGGATATTTCCTTTATCCTCCCTTTGGACAATAAAAAGCCTTCATATCTCTCATCTACCTTCTTGCTTCCATTACAGCTGTTTCCTGGGTCTTGAAGTTACAATTTGATCCTGGCTTTTTCCTTTTGAGTATTCTTTTCAAAATAATGCTTATGAGTTCCCATAAGTCCCATGTATTACTCATGGCTTTTGACATTCTGAATCAATGGCTGCTCATGCTAATTTTACTCTTCCATTTTTTGTCCCTTATACACTTACAGAGGTATTGGAAAAAACATTGAGTTTTTCAGGTTTGCTCATAACGATCAGTTATTATTACTGTTGTCTAGCTGGAAGCTAGTGAGTTTTGAAATTCGACGAAGAGAATAATATCTCTGAGATTTTCATATCCAGTTTCAGCCTTTAGTGGTCATATCCACCTTAACCATTAACTCTTTCATCAGTATAGGCTTTTCCCAGGCTGATCTCTTAAATTCTAGAACCTTTGCCTATGTGCCTCAGGCACTAACTCATATGCAACCAAAATAGTTTTAATTGCAGTGGGAATGATTTAGAAAAATCTGACAGTGAAGCAATACAGTATAGAACTGGAGGAACACAGCTGGTCAGGGAGCATCAGAGGAGCATGAGAATCGATGTTTTGGGCCGAGACCCTTCATCAGGGCTGGGGGAGGGTGAAAAGAGCTGGGAAGTAAATAGAGGGAGGGGGGTGGGCCTGGGGGAAGTTGATAGATGGATGCAGGTAGGGGGTAGTGGGGATTGGTCAGTGGGAAGAGTGGAGTGGATAGGTAGGGAAGAAGATGGACAGGTTGTGTAAGGTCAAGGAGGCAGGAATGAGAGGGAGGGTTGGACACAGAATCAGGCTGGGCGTCGGGAAATTTTGAAACTGGTGAATTCTATGTTTAGGCCATCGGGCTGCAGGCTCCCAAGGCGTAATATGAGGTGTTGTTCCTCCTGTTTGTGTGTGATATCATTGTGGCACTGGAGGAGACCCAGGATGGACATATCTCCAAGGGAGTGGGAGGGGGAATTAAAATGGTTAGCAACCCGGAAGGTGTTGTTGATTATAGCATACGGAGTGCAGATGCTCCACAAATCTGTTAGCAAGTCTATGTTTGGTCTCACCGATGTAGAGGAGGCCACATCGGGAGCAATGGATATAGTAGATCAGACTTCTCATCCCCACGACCTATCACTACCTGTGCATCTTCTTCCCCACTTATCTGCCCCACACTTTCCAATGACCAATCCCCACTACCCCTACCTGCATCCACCTATCGGCTTGGCTAGCCCCACCCCTCTTCCCTCTATTTATTTCCTAGCTTCCTTCCACCTCCCCAGTCCTGATGAAGGGTCTAGGCTTGAAAGATTGACTGTCCTGCTCCTGCTCCTGCCTGACCTGCTGTGTTCCTCCAGCTTCAGGCTGTATGGCTTTGCTACAACTATTGATGAACCTGGAAAAGATTGACAGATATAATTAGACTTGTATTATGAGTAACTTATTTTCTGCTATCTCCTGTTGTGTCCACTTTTTTTCCCATAGGAAAGAGGGAGTTGCATTAATGAACATCTTGCAATAGATGTGGGGGCTGTGGCTACCATCGTTCAATAGCTGTTAAAGTGTGCAACCTGAGAGATGGGGTGCAAGCTGTGTAATTTTAAAGACGTAAGGTTGAGCTAAAACAATTAAATGTTAGGAATGATTGTTAGAGATCTATGGTAAATGGGTAATGGGAGTATAGTGATTTGAGCACAATCTCAGCTTATTCGTGTGGTTGGTACGACATGGCACTTAAGGTGCTATTTGATCACTCAAATGAGATAATTCAACTTCTTCCTCTACTGTGTCCATGTTTGAGGAGCAATATTCCTGGCATTGACTTCCTGTGACTGGAGGCTTTGATCCTGTGCTCCTCCATTCCACAACTTCAACCAAGTCCTTAGTGCCTCAGTGCTGGGAAAGCTAGCTTAGGAAAGAATTCTGTTATTGGACAACACTTCTTATTCCTGGGCTTGAAGACACTGCTCATGGAATTTCTCCAGAGCTTTGAGGCACTTGCCGTCAGTTGGCCAAACTACCAAAGGTTCTAGCAGAACAGGAATCTCTACTAGTAAATGATGAAAGTAGATTTGGGTTTGATATTTTGGTCCTCAAATAGTGTTTTCCTCAGTCAACCAAAGGCTGAGCTGGTGCATTGGAGGTGATGATGTATTTGTATGGCTTCACTGAGAGCAAGCAGATGGGGTGCAGAGGGGGAGGTTGGTTGTGGGGAATCTTGCTGTGGGACCTGCTTGGAAGAGAATCTTAGTTTTCCAAGGGTCAAGTGAAAGATCCATTTCTCCTATGCTTTAGCAAAGAAGCTCAATTTGTGAGTAAATGCACATACAAGGATCATCGGCACATTGAACTCTTAGGACTACGGTTGGAGTGGATATTATTTTGGATTGAAGGCACATAGGTTGAACAGTTTCCCATCTGTTCTGTGCAATATCTTGACACCTGTGGTAGTTTGCTGGAGTTGATGTGCAGTTTTAGAGTGAGGAAAGTGGGAGAGTGTTTCCTATCTGGCAAGTTGTTACAGTCAGAGTAGAAAGTAGACTATTTACTGCCACTGCAGCAAAGATTGCATTATCTAATCAATAAAGAAAAGGAAGGGAAAAATAAGAATTAAAATTACGCATATTAAAAATCTCGAGGAATAATTTATTACGTACAGGAATGAGAAACCATAGTTTATATTCTTCTCTTTTTGGTGAGGTTAAGCCAAATTGGGAACATAAACCTTATTATGAAAGGTGATTTTATGTCATTAAGAAGTAGCCTTAACATTTTACAATGAGTTCTGATATATTTTAACAATTCAATGCAGCAATTTCTTGAATAAGGCTTAGTGTTTGCCCAGTTTCATATGGCTTCTGGTAGAATGGCATAAATCATTCAGCATTTGTAATCACACTGTACCTCTTCCTTCCTTGCCATAAATTACTTAAACACTAATAACAGTATGGGCATTAACAATGTGATCTAAATATCGGAAGAAGAATAAAGTTGATTTGGTAATACTTTGTAAAGATATGCAGTGAGAGAGAGAAATGGCCACCAGATGGTGGTGCAATTGCGCCAAGACTCTGATTTCAATGAATGAGGAGATCCACCCTGATAAATTCCAGCTAATTTTAACACTAAGGCTGTCCAGAGGTACAGTTGGAGTTGATGTAGAAAGGATGAGGTGAACCTAGGCCAACCAAGACCTGTTACAATTTTTGAGGATCCAGCAGGTGTGCTCCTACTACATTCTGAATGGCTTTGTGGTCATTTTTGTGCAATTTTCCTCAAAGCACTGCTGAATAGGCCATGCAAATCTGATATAATTATAAAGAATTTGCAGCATGCCTTTAGATCTAAATTTGTACTGGGGTTGTCCTATAACTGACATAGCAAACTTATTGGCATATTTAACAGCCTTGTACTTGGATAAAGGAGATTTAATGCACTTTAAACATATCATCAGGTGGACATTGAGAGAATCTGATCCACTGAGGTAATCCCTTAACCCCTGATTTCCTTATTTGGCTGCTACTCTTTCAGGAGCTGGACACACAACAGTGAAGTGACATTTACCCCATGATGCCATTTGAAAATACAATTTCCAGGGCAATTCCTGCAGTGTCAGCTGCATCAGAGATTCAACAGGGTCCTGATGAGCAACTCCAATTCACTGCTTCAATAACTCTCAAAACATCTGGGCCAGTCTAAGTATCAGTGACTTTAGCCCAGATTATAGTTGGAGGCCAAGCGTACCCTGAAAGATGCATATCAGAATCCCTGAGAAGACTCAGTGTTATGCTGGTGCTTGCTTTGGAGCCAGGAATTATCCACAGGGGAGACAAATGGTCAATTTGAACAGGAATACATTATTAATGATGTTCACACCTTTGCAGTGATTTCTAGACTGGACCAAAGTTCTGCCTCTTTGGGTCACCTGACCAGCTCTCAAAAAGCGGTAGCACCCCCAACTACATAAATAATGCTCAGCTCACTGACTTTAAGACCATAAGACATAGGAGCAGAAATTAGGCCATTTGGCCCATCGAGTCTGCTCCGCCATTCAATCATGGCTGATAAGTTTCTCAACACCATTCTCCCGCTTTCTCCGTGTAACCCTTGATCCCCTATAATAATCAAGAACCTATCTATCTCAGTCTTAAATGTACTCAATGACCCAGCCTCCACAACCTGCTGTGACAGTGAGTTCCATAGATTCACCACTCTCTGGCTGAAGAAGTTTCTCCTTATCTCCGTTCTAAAAGGTCTTCCCTTTACTCTAAGGCTGTGCCTTCGGGTCCTAGTCTCTCCTACCAATGGAAGCATCTTCCCAACATCCACTCTGTCCAGGCCATTCAGTATTCTGTAAGTTTCAATTTGATCCCCCCTCATCCTTCTAAACTCCAATGAGTATAGTCCCAAAGTCCTCAAACGTGCCTCATATGTTAATATGACTTTGTGATAATTGCCCAGGAAGTTCAAACTTTTGAAACTTCTGATGGGCAATTATACAGCTTCTGGAACCCTCTGAGAAAGTTGTCAACTTTTGTTGTGGACCAGACCAAACTCCCTCAAAATATATTAAGAAGATAGTCTAGACTCTAACTTTTTCTTATTTTAAAAGTAATTGTAAGGCTTGCATTCCAGATGCAATTCAATTGGTCAAACTGTTAACTTTAAGCAAAACACAATTTATTTTATACTACAGTTAAAATACAGGCAACATAAAAAGAAAATAAAAGAATTGCCTTAATTGTAACTCTATCAAAATGCTTAACAAAATAATGCATATATTAACTATTACTAATTAACTGTTTCAATATAGTAACGTCCCATAAACACACCCTTTGCAAAGGCAAATTTGTTAAAAGAGATTGTCTCACATGCAATTCCAGCAACAGGAAGAGAACCCCAGCTTTTAGCTGTAACAGAGAGAGGAATAAGATTTTCTACATGCAACTGCTACTGAAAGCTAAAACTAATAATCCTGGTTCTGTGTGAGCCTGACCCCACCTATTCAGGCTGCTTCTATTGTTCCAACTTTTAAAAAAAGACCTCACAAGCTGTTTACTTTAATGACCTTGAGCAAACTGCTCAACACCTCTGTCTTCATTAAAAAAAAGGACAAAATACACCTCTTAAAGCCAAAGCATCGTCACACATTAAGTTTGGATTTGGAGATGTTTGATGATTGTCATTGACTTACCTTAGAAACTAGCCTGGAAACACAACCTGTCCAACTAGGAAACTAGTACCCTAATCACTAACACTTACTCCCCAGTTACTCACAAGATCCATCACCTACCCAACTGACCAGATCTGACAGCCTCCATACCCCCAACACCCAATCTATGACACTCAATATCTTGCCCAAACCATGATTTTCTAATCCTCTTGTCACCTAAATGCATGCCCTACCATAACTGACACTTGATCACACTCCACCCCTTCAAAGCACCCAACAATCACCAATATCCAAGCACTCACTGAACACCCAAGTGCCACTATTGCTTCATTCCTGTTACAGACTTTGTTCACATAAGTGATAGGAGCAGGATAAGGCTATTTGCCCATTCCAGTCTGCTTTGCCATTCAGTAATATCATGGCTGACCTGACTGTATTCTTAACACCACTTTCTTAACCAGTTACTTCCTTCTAGATTAAAAATCTGTGTAACTCAACCTTAAATATTTTCAATAAACCAGATTCCACAGACCAATGGGAAAGACAATTTCAAAGATTAATGGCCCTCCGAGAGAGAAGAAATTTCTGTTACAATTTTCTGTATTTAATGGGAAATTAGTTATTTTGCAACACCTAGATCTGAATGCCCTCATAAAGGGACACATCGGCCTCAATTTATGTTCCCAGGTCAGTTATGTAGAGATGGGAGAATTCCTAGCTCTGTGAACCCTGCCTACTTCCCCATTTGTGGGCATGTGGAATTGGAATTCAGACTGGGAGAACCAGGATGAGGTGAGGATTCTATTGGGTTCTGACTGGGCTGCATTGAAAACTTGTCTTTGGGTTGCAGTACTGTGCCTAAATATTGAAGTATAAGAGTAAAATGTTATATATTCCTCCAGCCCACTCCCTTCACCTCCACACATTCTCCATGCACTGTACATGCCACTAAAGCCCTGTACCATCTCCCATAGTCCCTCATACTCTTTCAATCATCTTAGACTTATGCAGTGAGGTAGTATTAATCAGAGACTTCATGATAAAGGAGCCTCTCGGTAACAGTGATCACAACATGATAGATTTTCATGTTCAGTTTGAAAGAGAGAGTGTGGCTCCATGACTAGTATTTTACATCTAAATAAGGGCAACAGTGAGAGAATGAAGGCAGACCTGGGAAACTAGATTAAACGTTAGCTCAGTAGAGTTGCAATGGGAATATTTTTAATGAAATATTTAATAATCCTCAGCAAAGATTTATTCCAGTGATAAAACAAATGTCTTAGAAAAGGATGCATCACTCATAGTGAAGGAAAGCTGTTAGTACAGTATTAAAATTTAAAGAAATATTGTGCAAATCAGCAACAATTAATAGCAAGTCAGTAGATGGTTTGATTAGATAGTGAATAGGCTAATTTGTAACATAGAAATGAATAATATGTTTTTTTTACAAGGATGTGTACTAGAAAAGAGCACTAAAAAGTGAGTAAAAACTGAAAGAACAGTGGATACTGGATATCAGAAACATAATTTGTGGGAAAAGTTTAGCAGGTCCAGTGACCTGTCCTCAGAAATGATGGTAGCTAGGAAAATGTTGGTTTTTATGCAGAAGATAGGGTAGGGGGTGGAGGGGCTAAGGAGTAAATGCTAGATGGAGATAGAGCCCAAAGGGAGAGAAGGACAGTTGGACAGACAAAGGAGTGGATGATGATTTGGCTAGGAGGGTAAATAGCTGTTATCGGTGATTTTTAATGGCCAACAATGGGTTGTGTGAAACAGCAGACTAAGTGATAACAAGGCCTGGTGTGTGGGTGTTGGGGTAAGGACACGGGAGAAGCTCAAGCTCTAAATTTGTTCAACTTGCTATTGAGTCCAGAAGGCTGTCACGTTCCCAGTCAGAACGGGGACTGTTAACCACTAACAATCTCCGTTAAATAGCTATTCATCCTCCTTGCCTAACCATTATCCATTCCTTTGCCTGTCCAAGTGTCCTTCTCTCTCTTTGGGCTTTATCTCAGCCTATCATTTACTTCTTACCCCGCTCTCTCCATCCTGTCTTCTGCATAAAAACCAGCATTTTCCTAGCTGCCATCAGTTCTGAGGAAGAGTCACTGGACCCAAAACATTAACTCTGATTTCTCTCCACAGATGCAACCAGACCTGCTGAACTTTTCCACTAAAAAGTGAGTGTCAGTCCTCTCATGATTCAGAGAAATTGATAATAGAAAACTAAGAATTGGCAGAGGCTTTGAACAGGTGTTTTGTGGTCTTTCTTCATTGTAGATTATTTCAAAAACTTCCCAAAGATAATTGAAAATCAAGAAGGGATAGGCAGGGATGAATTTTTTTAAACAAATGAGGAAAAAGGTGGTGGGAAACTATGTGACCTAAAGGCCTCCATCCTGGGGTCTTAAAACAAGTCACGGCACAGATAGATCCATAGCTTATAATCTTCCAAAATTCCAGAAATTGCTAAACTGTGGATCATGACCCCAGCAGGTCAGCAGCTAAATGTTTGGGGTCACAAGCTCTGTTGCAGCAAAGGCAGATGTGGACCATGAATCAAATGCTAACAGCTCTGAGGGCCCCTTAAATCTCACTTTTTAAAATAATTGTCAGTGTGCACTGACCTCCTGATCCTGTGGGTGTGAATCCTGCCTTAAAAAAAACCTAATACAAAGGTAACAAGGTGTAGAAGATTTCTGAAGAAGGGTCTAGGCCCGAAACGTCAGCCTTCCTGCTCCTCTGATGCTGCTTGGCCTGCTGTGTTCATCCAGCTCTACATCTTGTTATCTCAGATTCTCCAGCATCTGCAGTTCCTACTATCTCTAATACAAAGGTAGGTGTTTTTAAACTTAAAAGTCTTGTGGATGAAATAGTTTTCTCCTCCTCTGCTCTCACAGATCTCTCAGCTCATAAGCACTATGCCCAAAACAGGTCTCACATTTCAGGTGGGGGTAGATTATAAATATGTAAGATTAATGTACCTACAAACAATATAATAATTGGACAAAGTCTTGGTTTGTGGGAAAGATTTGTATATGTGTCTGAAAGGGTTGATATTTGGAAGAGATAACAAGGTATAGAG
>NC_063333.1:76206675-76228813 GCF_021869965.1 Rhincodon typus
GGAGCAGGAAAGCTGACATTTCAGGTCTAGACCCTTCTTCAGAAAAGGGTCTAGACCCGAAACGTCAGCCTTCCTGCTCCTCTGATGCTGCTTGGCCTGTTGTGTTCATCTAGCTCTACATCTTGTTATCTCAGATTCTCCAGCATCTGCAGTTCCTACTATTTCTTGATATTTGGAAGCTTGTGATTAGTAGCTCCCACTTTGATGATGTCACATGGATACAGACACAGATTAAGTCACAGAGTCAATGAACAGTTGTGTTATGTTTTTAGCCTGACATGTGCTTGGGAAGGTACCAGAATCCATTCTTGAGGATGTTACATCCTCAAATAACTCTAACAAATTTATCAAACATGATTTCCCTTTCACAAAACCAAGGTGACTTGGCTTGATTGCATTATGATTCCCTCAATGCTCCAAAAATAATAAGAATGAAATGTGTTACATTTGTGGCTTTCCTACTGGGACATTTCTAGAATTCTGGGAAATTACAATCAATGTTTCTGCTTTTTAAGTAACCACTTCTTTTACGTCAGTTGGGTACAAACCTTCAGGTCCAGGGTGCCATCAGCCTTTAGCAAAATTAGTTTTCCTAATATTTATTCTCTCGTGATAATGATAGGTTCACTACTTAAATCTAACTGTAGCAAAAACAGGAACAGCCTGTGAGGAGAGGAGCATGTGAAACAGATTTTTGACTGAAGTAACAACCACCCACAGATTCAGTCTCTCTTGGGGGTACAGGGTCACCCATGCTCAGATTGGTTGCAGATGGAGTGATGCCAACTGACCCTCGAACACCAATTAAGATATGGCAGTTGGTGATTATTGCTGTTTGAACCCATCCTCTCTCCTTTGTTCTGAAGTCATTTACTAATATATCAAATAGCTGAAACCACACAACCAGTCCTTGTGAGATAACAACTTTAAAATGCCTCATTGTCCTTCCTTCCTGTCCATTCACCAATCTTCTTGCATATTAATATATTACGCCCCACGTAAGATTCCCTGGTCCTGCTTTCTCATCTCCAAGAACTTCCCATCCCACTCAAACACAATCAAGAGTTTGTTCTCACTCCACACAATCCCACTTCTCCATATATGCAGGCAGTCCAGCAGTGCTCCTGAACAACTGCTCCTCCAGCCACTGCCTCGCTTCATTCCCCTACCCAGGGGCAAAAGCTGGGGAGCTGGAACATGATCTATTCCATTGTGGAAACTTACATAGTGCAGAAATGGCTGAGCCAGAGGCAGTGGGAAGTGACATGTTGGCGAGACCACAGCCAAATGGAATCCTCCTCTATATGGTGGCAGGATCTGGAACCTGCAACATCCGCTGGCATTTCTGACCAAGTAGCAGCGTGAAACTGCAATATGGAGAGTAGGGATCGGTAGCAAAGATGCTATTTCACTTGAATTTGGCTACAAAGCTGTTGAATGTCTGGGTGTCTGCTCAGATAAAATTAATGCAAATAAATAATTCAACTGTTGACAATTTTTTTTATTTAATGCTTCAGGTTGAATAAATGTTATCAAACAGTAACCTGCTATAAAGCACGTGCCACATCTTTCATCTTAAATATAATCATTACTCGATAAAATTTGGATTCATTTACCCCCACAAAATTTTGGAGGTTATACATTGCTTTAATTAAAAAAGAAAATAAACATAATTTAAAAAATTAAAAAAATGACAATATCTACAAATTAACAGTAAAACATTGGAATGAAAGAGAAACACATTCTGTTTGCAGATGCCACTTTCATTCAATAAGCATGCAAGCAACCTACTGGGAGAGACAGTATTGAGTTAATTTCATGTGTGGTGCCAACTCTTCACTGACAATTTGTTTCAGCAAGGTGACAGATGTCAGCACATTAACCATTTGTACAATTTGTTTTTACGTTTAGTATCTGAAATAGAACTCCCAATATCTTAATGGAAATTCAGATTGTAAAAAAAATTATCCTGTTTCCTTGGACACGCCATATACCATGATCCAGCAGGTAACAGTTACTTTGTCTCAGCAATTCATTTAAGGGTCTCATTGGAAAAGTATATTCTGATTACAGCGAACCAAAAGAATTAATTTTGTTCCCTTCAAATGTCGATGATTTCCTGGAAGAGGTAATGTTGATGTAAGAGTATATTTTAGAGGAAAATAAAATGTCCTGTTATGTAGATGAATGATGATTAGTATGTTTAATGTGCTCTGATTCTCAGGTTTATCATAATTCTTTTGGACAAGTCACTCCTGAATACTTTGTATCAGAATAATAGAATGAACTTATTTTCTATGAAGAGCTTATAAAGCACTAGCAAATTAGCATTAATAAATTTAGCATTATAAATGGATACCTATTCCCATAAATTTCATAATTTTCACAAATAACTTTATTTGGATGAAATGAACTGTGTGGCAACATTGAGTTTTCTGCAAGTTAGCTGTTTTAATTAGAATTGATTGGGATTTCTGCCTTTTTGTCTGCTAACCGCAATTTCTATTCTTTTTCATGTTTTGGTAATGATAACAAAGTAGCCAAAAAATGTCACCCTTTTAAAAGGAGCAACAGAAAAACAGTACAAAAGATTGAACTAGCAAAACAGCTAGTGAAATGTTTGCACAACATAAGCACATAAGATCAGAACAAATACATTTTTCATAAAATTCAACTAGATGCCTATAAATACTGCAACTATACTGACCACCGATAATACACTTTACAAAATAGCTGCAGTGACTATAGACACATACATATGTCTGTACATACACTAATTGAAATACTCTGACTTCATTTTGCCACAGTACAGAACTGTTGCAATCCATGAGTAAACAAGATTAGTTTGCTCCTTTTCAAACTATCTATTTTATTTTACCGAGGGGAGACACTTTTGCTAGAAAGATGCTATTTCTAAAGTGATGACAGGTTGAGTGCATATCATGCAGCACTAATATAGTGCAAAGAAGTGTCTCACATTTCAGAAGTGTTGCTGACCATGTTGTTCAGGGCATTTAAGAGACCATTTCATTTGTTGGATTAAATAATATCATAGTTTGAAACATTAATAGTTAGGTATGGCCATTTTCGGCAGCAGTATATACTGGAGTAATTGGCTAATTTGTTGGAAATACATAGACAGTTTCAGACATAAAGCATGGAAAGTTAACGAGAACAATATTTAAGCTGTTAATACTTAAGACTTCAATTTCCCAGTTGAATAGTTTTCATTGTATTTCTTATTATCATAGTTTGCACTTCTTGAGCATCATGCTGTTTGAGAAACTCTAGCTATTTGGCTGTCCTTCTTGCTTTTACCATTAACTTGTCACCAAGCATATATATATTATTCAGGGTTGCTGCATAAATTGTTGCCTTCACATTGATAGAAGTATAACGTTTGGATCCTTTTTGCAGTAACATTGGAAAGTCATCAGTTTGAAATGCTCTGGTCTTGGATTCACAGTTAAAGTTCTCATTCCATTAGGTCTGTTCTTTCTGGTAATTGTGCATTAGGTCTGTGAGCAGTCGTCAGTTTTTCAGTTGACTCTTGTTATAGTTGGATAACTTTCTCACCTGAAACATCATCACTGCATTCGATATAAAATCATCGGACAAAAAGCAATACAAAGTTCAGCTTTCCCTTTCACTTGTATCTTAATATCCTTTTCAAATAAAAGCATAATTTGCTTTGGTGCATTGCAGAGAAGTTCTTTAGCAATATTTCAACTTGTTAACAATAGGCAGTTTTATCATTTGAAGCCTGTATTATAATGAGTGTGTCATCTTGTGGTATATTTTGCCATCCATCTTCCTGTAAAAATGTCACAGTGCTCTAGAAACTGACGAACTGTTCCAGAATTCCCTATAAGACTGTAGACCAGACATACATGCTGCACATTATACCTTACACTAATGAAGAAAGACTGGGAAAGATCTTCAAGCAACAAGGGAAATTACATGTCAGCATCTCCATCATATGCCAGGGTCAAAGGTTTCAGCTTATTGTTTTGCTTTCTCTGTGGTTTCTTGGGTTTTTTGCTACAAATAAGATAGGACAAATACTCAAGTTACAATTAGCATGCAAACATCCCTTATATGATGTTACAATGTTATAGCAATATGCACAGAAGAATATTTTAGGTTTAATCCCGAAGCAAGCTAATCACATTTCAAAGTACTGTAAATCACATTTAGAGCTACTGTAAACAGTATTATGAGTTAGGGGTGGAAATATTGTCAAGCTTTCAACACCAGAATTGTAAACAATGACTTCTGCTGGGGTGAAGACTGGATCTGGCTAGCAAGGGATGACTCATTATTAAATACTCTGCGAAAATTTTTATTCTAAATTCACAACTGGAAAGCCATCACTTGGCTAGGACACCTGATTGGGATCTTTTCCTGTGAAACTATGTATCACAGAAAGAATCAGTATCTTTAGGAAGGGGAGGGTATAAATTAAATAGAACTGTCACAAAGCTGTACAGCACATTTGGATAGGAATTTTACCCATCCTTGGCAAGGAGGTGGGAGGTGGCAGGTTGGCAAAATAGGATAGGAGGGGATTGGGACATGACTGATATCTTCCTGCTGCCATTGGCAGGAGAGTTGGCAAATTGGCTACTCACCAGAAGCCCAATTGAGCCATTTAAGTCTATAGACATTTTGCTATGGCCCACATGAGAGCCCCCAGTTCCGAAAACAGTCCCTGTGGTGACAACATTGCCTGTGCATCATAACCACAACTCACCCAGAACCATTACTGGGCCCATCTGGTTGATAGGGTATGCCTTCTCCCAACATCACTTACCATTCCTTGAGAGCACATTGATCATTGAGATGCCTTAACTTGCAGCCTCAGCAATGACCAATGTTAGTAGTGTAGACAGATGTAACCAGAATTCCTGGAACTCAGTGAAAAGAGAGTGTCTTCAATGGGGAGTTTCAGTCTGGGGTGAACTCAGACCAGACAAACGAAGCACTACAGAGACACTGTGAAGGCTTCTCTTAGGAATTTTGATATCTACTTCAAGTCTTGGGTGAAACGCATCCAGCATTTCTGCATGTGGCTCAGCTAAGTAAGAAATGATATGGGATCCTTTGAAAGCAAGTACATATCAAAGGCAGAAAGGAAATGTGATGACAAAAACTCAAATCATCTGTGGTATCTGTGTGAGCCTTCTGTGTGCAGATCAACCCAACCATTCAGGTACCCAGTGGAAACACAAGAGAGAATGAGCCTCTTCATCTTGGAGGATGAACAAAATGAGATCTGCAGGATTTCCCCTAGCACTCCACTTAATGCAAAGCAACACCAGCATCAACCCCACCCTGGTGAAACCATCTGATTGGTCATGTGTGCAGTGCTATGTCATTGATTGAACCAGTTATGTATCTAATTGTTACAATCATTTGATTTAATTGCCACTGTTTCAATAAGTGAAAGAAAAGTGAAAGTCGCTAAAGTCGTAGAGGATCATAAGCTGCTCTCTCATTAGCGAGAGATGACTGGTGGTGAGTTCAACCTGAGGGTCACCACAGCTCAGGCAAGGGGTGAGATTGAGAAGTGGCAGAATGGTTGTTCATGGTAACCCCAGCTGGGATGGAAGTGAATCCGTGCTGTTGGCATCACAAACTAGTCATTCAGCATACTAAACTAAATAAATGATACTAAGACGGTCACTTTAAGCAAAGAAATGATGAAAGCATCTGGTTCTAAAAGCTGGAAGTATGACACTGAAACAGACAGGATCCAACTGTGAGGTTCGAATCCAAGGCAGGTTCAGTTAGTGTAGAGGAAGCTCCAAGTTCAAACAACATCTTACCTTCTGCAAATTCTGCAAAGAATACTTCATGTCAAGTGGTAACAAAGACCAAACATATTCCATTCCACAATAATCTTACATGTCATGCAAATGATTGGAGATGTGCAAGAAATACAAAGTTTTTTTGTAACATTACACCAAATGTTATTTAAGAAAAACGAGGACTTGCTTAGTGTGACAAATTACTTACAGCACAAAATTTAGAAATTTCATTTCAGCAGAACCATTCCTGGCTTGATTTGTTTCAGAATCCGGTAATGAAGATTTTTTTTTCCCCATTATGCTGCATTTACCACAAACTTTGAACCAATTTTAAAAAAACTACACTAGTATGTGAAGCTTGCAAAGTAAGTTAATTCTTGCAAACTTAAAAAATAGAACTGACAGTCAGCTGTATGGAACTATAACACCGATATCTGGCCAAGCAATGATAAATTTGAACTGATATTGCAAATATTTCTTCCATAATGTCAGATATCAGTTAAAATCTAAAACACCAATTAGTGGTTAGCACATGCAAGGGAGAAAGGTTAACAAAATGGTGTTTGCATTAAGGAAAACTTAAGGTTTCTTTCATCATGCTTATAAAAGCCCCTAGAGCTACTGTCTGAAGCTGTTTTTGATTTAAAAGCAATTGGTCACACACCCTGCAGCAGTGCAAGGATTTAAGGGTGACACATGTCACATAATGTAATATTTGGATTGGAGAAAGGATTAGGCAGTAGCCCTCTGTTTCATGACACATTGAAGTATGTCAATAATGCTGGTCTGTGTGGGCAAAATAGATAGCTATGGAAAGATAAACTGTATGCAGATAGGAGACTTTCTTCAGGATTGGTTTATATTTTTGACTATCGAAAGATTTACTCTGCAAACTTTAGTTCTTAGTCTGTAGTTTAAAGGTGATTCACAATTCTGAAAGAAAGTTGTGCACCACAAAAAGGCTTCTCAATAACATTTTTGTTAATATCTTGAAAGGGAAATTACCTTGAATAAAATGTGAAGTTCAGTAGTTTGCACACGTTTGCAGTCCTGTCACTCAGCTCTTTCATAGCGCTAAAGTGTAACAGCTATGCCTGTATATTTCTACAGTATGGGACAGCACCACAAACTTACCAGGCTAGATAGCTCATAGAAACAATGAAGATTATTAAGACAAAACCTCCTGCTGCCACACCATAAACCCAAGTTTTCAGCTTCCCATCTATAAAGCAAAGATACCTTGTTAACTCTTAATAATGAACACAGATGTAACCTAAAAGTGAATATGGACAGTAACCCAAAACAGTAGACTTATTCTGAAACAATGTCACCATTTGTATAATTCTTTGCCACGTGTTACAGTTTTCTTGTTTCTGTAATGCCTACCTTTCTGGCATACTTCTACAACATTTTAATAAGGCAACTGATATATACAAATAGTTGGTGAAACAACCTACTCTACACATTGAGTCATTTGCAGTTGACTTCTTAATGTATTACAAGGTTGTACATGAGTTGGGCAGGAAAGGACCATTTGTTCATTTAGTCTGCCTTGCCACACATCTCATCAGATGCCATACTGTGGTTCTAGTACGAGTGACATTAAATCTACTGAACCTGAATCCTCTAAGTACCTATAGGAATATGTGAGTTATATGATTCATGAAGCATAATGACATCAATCATAACTTCTTATACTTTCACTTCAAAATATCATATTGCCTTTAAATGGGGGAAAAATGCCCAGTTTATCCCATGATATTTGTCAGCCAAATTAGAAGTTATACAATATGATAAATTACTGTGTCTCAGTAAGTTTATAAGATACAATAGTAAATATTGTGGATGCTGGAAATCTGAAATGAAAACAGAAAATGCCCAGCAGATCTGGCAGCAGCTTTGGAAAGAGAAATGGAGTTAATGTTTCAGGTCGAGGTCTCAGACAGGATGGACTAAATGGGCCAAATGTTAAGGGAGCTTTACTGTCTATGTGACCCCAGGTTGAAGGAGCCTTACTGTCTATCTGACCCTGTGTTGAGGGAGCCATAAATTTTTATGTTTCAATGAACTTTAATTAGAAGTGGAGTAGGTTAGAGATGAAATATGCTTAAGAAAGTGCAACAGTAGGAAAAAAGGGAAAGAACAAAAAGGAACGCGTGATAAGCTAGGAGGCAGATGAGCATAAATGACAACGGGTGAAAAGCAGTGCTAACACAATGCAAAAGGTGATATTCAGCCAAGAAATGAAACAAAGATCAGAGAAGGTACAAAGGCCCCGATCCTTACACTTTAGTCATTCATCTCTCCTGTCTTCCACTCTCTCAAATACCTTCCCCTTAGTTCTTTGACTTTTCATCTTTTTCTGCTTCTCTACTTGATTAAAACCTATGACTCCCCTAACTTGTTTCGGTTCTGTAGAATGAGTATAGATAAATGAAAAAAAAGGAGGTCATTCAACCTGAAACAGGGATTCTAACCTCAAGATGTAGACAGGTTTGGGGGACTAAGTTTTGAAAATCTGGATGTCGACCCTGAACTGCCTTCAACTCATCCACATCTGGTTTTAACAGAGGCAGAAATGCACTGGTGAAGTTTTGGGGGAGGGATGTAGTGTGTGGTGAACTCTTGGAGGGTGGGGAGTCAATTTAAATCTTATAATTTAAAATTGACATTCAATGGCTTTATCAATTGCTGAAACACTCTAAATCAATAGCTTAAGGCATTGTCATTGACAGAAATTTCATTAGATCAACCAGAGAAATGCTGTGACTACGATGACTTGTTCGAAGCTGAAATTTCTGAGGCAGATAAATACTTCCTGAATCCCTAAAACCTGCCCATCATCTCCAGCACATGTCAGGAGTATGACTGGACGCTCTCCAGTTGCCTGATGAATGCATCTCCAACAACTCTCAAGAAGCTTCATACAATCCAGGTCTAAGGAGTTTGCAACCCATTCACCACTTTAAAGGTTCATTTCCTCCACATTGGCGTACAGAGGTAGCAGTCTGTTACATCTGCAAAGTACTCTGTATCAACTCGCCAAGGTTCCTTGGCAGCTCCTTCTAAATCTGCGACCTCTACCACATACAAGCTTAACAGCAACAAATCAACAGACATGCATAGGAACACCACCATTTGCCATTTACGCTCCAAACAAACACCACCCTGACTTGGAATTATATTGTCATTCCTTCACTGCCACAGTCTGAAATTTGGAACATTTCCCTTCAGCACTGAGGGCGTGAGGGAATGCCTATACAAATGAACTGAACCAGCTAAAGTAAGTGTGTCACCACCACCTTCTCAAGGGCATTTAGTGATGACCAATAAATAATGGCACAGCCAGCAATGCCCGTAATCTAGGAATGAATACCTGAACTGTAAAAATGTTGCACAGCTCACTTTTATTACCATTTCAGATTCAACATTGAACAGTTGGGTTTCCCAAGCCTCAGGTAAACTGGTAGCTCCAAGAAGGTGAAAAATGTTGAACCCAGAGAAATAAGAGTCTTTTTTAAAAAATAACAACCCTTCCCATTAACTTTGCTTCCCTCTTTATAGATACTGCCTGATCACTGAATATTTCCAGTTTTTCAGTTTTCATTTTAAGTTTGCAGAATATTCATTCAGTCAGTAAATTATTTGCATTTCACTTGTCTTCCAACAGAGGTCAGTGTAGTATCATTCCTTGATGCTTGCATGGCCATTTTTCTTCCAGTGTATACAGTACTGACATGCTTACGTTTGTGTCTTCTATCAAACCATAACCAGGATATGTAAAAATCCAATTTATAGATTTTAGTTCTTTACAAAATGCCTTGCATTTAGTTCAGGGATTAACAGTAATGGAGACCAATAGAAACGCTTCTCTGGATGATTATTTGCTTTCGCTTGTCGCAGAAATATGAAAGTCCTAAAGATGCACAACAGCCTTCTAGATATTTCAGGAGAGAGAAGCAATCATGTTGAGAAAACAGACTGATTCAGATCAATAGAAAGAGAATGGAATAGAATAGAATAGAAGTAGAATAGAAATAGAATTGGTCACGACTATTGGCAGGGGAACAGGAAAACAAAGGGAATTTAGTCAGCTCTACAAACAACTTCTATCTTGCATTGGCATTTAAAGATCATTATCTTCTGTATTGGAATGAAATTTCTGTAATGAAATATGTGCCAAAAAAATTGACAAACCACACAAGATATAACGTTTCTAATTTTCCTTGGACTCAACTCGAAGATTTGGATGACAGACAATAATGATCAATTAATATTTTTTTGGCTGGAGGAATGTTTGTAATGGAGTTCCCCTATGGTCAGCATTGAAACCCTTTCTTTTCCAGATGAATATTAATAATCTGGATCTTGGTGCACAAGGGACAATTTCAAAGTTTGCAGATGACACTACAGTTCTTGGAAGAATTATAAACTGTGACGAGGTCAATGCGGAATTCCAAAAGGACATTGACATGTTGGTGGAATGAGTAAATAGGTGGTAGATGAAGTTCAATACAGAGAATTGTGAGGTGATGTACTTTAGTCAAACAACACTGAAAGAAAATATAAAATAGGGGCACAATTCTAAATGGGGTGTAAAAGTAGAAGAACCTGGACATACATGTGCATAGATCATTGAAGGTTGACAGAACAAGTAGAGAGAGCAGTTAATAAAGCAGATGTTATCCTTAGATTTATTAATAAGAGCATTGAGTGCAACAGCAAGGAAGTGATATTGACCTTGTACAAAATACCTCAGCTATAATGTCAGCACCACATTATAGGAAAGATGTGAATTCATTGAAAAGAGAGGGATTTATAACAATGATTTCAGGAATGAGAAACTTCAGTTGTGAGGATAGACGGAAGAGTTTGGGACTGGGCAGCACGGTGGCTCAGTGGTTAGCACTGCTGCCTCACAGCACCAGGGACTTGGGTTCAATTCCACCCTCAGTCTGTGTGGAGTTTGCACGTTCTTCCCCATGTCTGTGTGGGTTTCCTCCAGGTGCTCCAGTTTCCTCCCACAGTCTAAAGATGTGTAGGTTAGGTGGATTGGCCATGCTAAATTGCCCAAAGTGTTCAGGGATGTACAGTTTAGGGGGATGGATCTGATTGGGATGCTCCAAGGGTTGGTGTGGACTTGTTGGGTTGAAGGGTCTGTTTCCACACTGTAGGGTTTCTGTGATCTCCTTGAAGGGAAGAAGGATGAGTGGAGAAGAAATGTTTTCACACAGTGAGTAGTTAGGTTATGAAATACACCACTTCGAAATGTGGTGGAGGCAGGTTTAATTTAGCCATTCAAGACAGTATTGGATGATTATTGGGTAAGATTGCTGTGCAAACAAAAGGCAGGAGAACTGAACTTGGTAATGCAGCTGGTGTAGGCTCGATGAGCTGAATGGCCTCCTTCTGAACAGTAACAGTTCTTGATTCTGTGAGTCTGTAAACCCACTTACAATCAACTGAAACATTTTGCCTTCAAAACTCTCAAGGTATAATTATTTTAATTGTAGTTATTGAAAAGTTCTTCAGTTATACAGGACATTGATGAGGCCACATCTCGAATACTATGTGCAGTTTTTGGTCTCCTTATTTAAGGAAGTATGTAAATACTTTGAAGGTGGTTTGGAGAACAGTTACTAGACTACTAGTTGGGATGAACTGACCATTTTACAAGGAAAGGTTGGACAGACTGGGCTTTGTCTGAAGTGCATGCTGTTGAACTTCAGGGTAGGATTGAATCAGGCTTCACTGCAATGAACAACCCCTTCCCCTGCCCTCTCAATGTTTGAAAGGTATGTTAACATTCTCTGGAAAGACGTGGATCTAATAATAATTGCTTGTACATCTGTGTAGCGATATTCCAGAAAGCACTGGAAAAGAAATGAGAGAAAGAAAAAAAAATAATAAAAGCAGTTGGTGCTGCGGAATTTTTCTGGGATGTTACATTAATTGGAAG
This sequence comes from Rhincodon typus, assembly GCF_021869965.1. Taxonomy (NCBI): domain Eukaryota; kingdom Metazoa; phylum Chordata; class Chondrichthyes; order Orectolobiformes; family Rhincodontidae; genus Rhincodon; species Rhincodon typus. Next base: position 76,218,445 of record NC_063333.1, read on the forward strand.
GAAGCCAGAGGAGTCATACAATTGACATCAGGGAAGAATGTATTTGATCTTAGCCCGGGGTAGAGAGGACAAATGCCGTGCTACCCAATTAAAATCAGTTAACTTGGCACTGATCAAAACAGTGATATTTTCAGTTTGCGCATTATAAATACATCACACCATGAAGGATATTTTACCTTTGGGAAGTTAACCAATGTCAAAATGACTGGGTACTGTGTGTACCACATCATTTTTGTTTCCACTGACTTAAAAAGATAAGAAAATCAGGTGTAATGCACAGTGTCATGTGCAATTAATTTCAAATTGCCCTTTTGGTACCATCATTCAAAGTTAAAATTACCCCAATAGATTTTCTCGCAGGAAAAGTGGGTGAGGTGTCAATCTGTCCTCATCAAGAAGGAAGTTACAATTAATGAACAAATGGACAGGAAGGACCGTTTCTAACTCTGCAAGTAAACAGGATAAGTTGCCCATAATCAAATACCTGGATTCACATCAAAAGTTACATCCAAAAGGCCTGAAAGAAAAGATAGCACTCAGGAGGTTTAGTTCACCTTAACTCAGGCTGAAATTTTCCCTTTGATTTGTTAAGTGTGGGAGTGAACATGTTAGGTGGTGACAGGCATGCCATGCTCCCATCACTGATATAACTCAACCTATTGCTAACCTATCTGCTCATGAAGGATCGATAGGCTGTGCATTGGTGAGTATTTTGTTCAATTAGATGTTTTGACACTGGCCTGCTTGGTTGCCAGAAGCTGCCAGCCAACCAGAGGCTGACTGTGTCTGGGTCCTAAAGATTGTCTGTTGAGGTCTAATCCTCTGGTGACCCAATGCCCAAAGGTAGGTCTTTTTTATTTTCCTGCTGTGGGATTTGCGACACAGGGAAAAGTGAGTCAGTTGGGGTGGGAGTTGGGATTCAGGGTCATGCCCAGGGGAATAACCTTCAAAGACCACTCCTTGCCATAATTCATGCCTACAATTTCCACCAGGTTTAGGCAATCAGAACCATCAACCCCCTCATAAATTTGTTTTCACACTAAGGAAACCAGCCACCTTTCTTGTTCCCTAAAAAGACAGGTGATTGAGGAAGTGGTGGGTTGAAGTCTGAAGTGACCATTTATTGACCACTTAAGAGCCTCAATTGCTGGTTAGTCAAGAAAGTCTCCCATAAATGTCTTGCCAAATACTTCCAAATATATGGGGACACATTAGCCTAGTAGTCTTATCACTGGACAGTTAATCCAGAGACCCAGATAATGTTCTGGACACACGGGTTTGAATTCTGTCATGGCAGATGGTGGAATTTGAATTCAATAAAAGTCTGGAATTAGGAATCTAATGATGATTGCGAATCCCTTGTCAATTATTGGAAAAACCCATCTGATTCACTAATGTCCTTTAGGGAAGGAAATTGCCATCCTTGGAAACTGCCTATGTATGACTCCAGACCCATAGCAATGTGGTTGACTCTTAACTGCCCTCTGGGTAATTAGGGATGGGCAATAAATGCTGCCTGACCAGCGACACCCTCATCCCATGAATGCATAAAGGAAAAGCTTCATTGGACTGGTGAAGAGACAAGAAGGGAGTGAGTTTCTCTGCAGGGCAAACTTGCCAAATTTTTTTACCCTTCTTGCTACCTCTTTTGCCACCTTGGGTCAGGGCAGGGAGGGAATTCATCCTCAATGTTTTAGTTAAGAAGAAAACAGAAGAATGTCTTGTAGCTTAACTGAATCATGCGTTGTCAGGAAGACACTATATTCAGCCCAACTTTCTGGGGTTTATTCAACAGTTCAAGTAGTCACGATAGTTACCTGAGATATAACTTGATAATTAAATAACAATGATAGCTACAAAGCCAGAAGGGGTCACATAGTTAGTAGGTGCAGCACAAACCTGTATATTCACAGCCACACAGATGTGTACACACAAGGACACATACATTTCCAGCCAAACAATACATTACAACATCTAATGCATTCCCACCAGGATTCTGCCAGTTTGTATCAAGCTCAATGGGTAATGACATTTGAGAGCTAAAATTATCTATACTAAATTATTTCAATGAAAATAGAAACAATTATTGTTAATATGCACGGATTTGTTCAGTTTGTTGCTTGATAGCCTGAACTAATGACAAGGAGAATACTGTCCTTGTGAATAATAGTGGTTTAGTCAAAGCTGCCTATTTTTCTATGCAAGTGATCACTGATTTAAAAAGAATGTTCATTTCATGCACCTTCTTTTGTTAATCTTACAACACGTTCTACCCCAGCACATTAAAAACAAACATGTAAGGTAGGCTTCTTTTCCCTTATCACGTTATTTATATTTTTTGATGTTATTTATGTTGGCAGTCTTCATACTTAGAGCTGCACGTCTGCTCATCACTTCCTTTCAAACCTCTCTCAAGACTGGGTCATTTCTATACAAACCTAATTTAGATGCATACTCTGTCAGAACCAATGAAGATACACAGCTGATAAGTTAACTTGTCTTTTCCCTTACATATGTTGACTGATCGATTGTGCTTTTATGTTTCAATTTCAGATTTCCAGCAGTTGCAATTTTCTTTATTCAATGGTTTCATTTCCACTGGCAACTATATATTGTAAATTGCTATCATAGCCAGTTCTATATTTTAACACTACAGTATAATTATACCGGAAATAACCATTAGTTCCAACAATACGTAGTAAATTATTTCAAGCAGGGAAGTATAGATATTGGCCAACAATTTGCAGTCACAGTGAAGCCACAGCATTATGCTACTGATCTGAAAGAAATCTGCCTATAAAAATCTAGCTATGTTACAAGGATTTCACATCTCCTGACATTAATTTGAACTTGGGTTTAAGTCAGGAAGATATCTGGGCTTCCAGAAAACAATGAACCAAGGAAAGCAGTACTTTTCTTTGATGAATCCTCGCAAAAAAACTAACCAGGTAGTGATTGAATCAGAGATAGTAGGAACTGCAGATGCTGGAGAATCCGAGACAACAAGGTGCAGGGCTGGATGAACACAGCAGGCCAAGCAGCATCATAGGATCTGCTCCTATGATGCTGCTTGGCCTGCTGTGTTCATCCAGCCCTGCACCTTGTTAACCAGGTAGTGAAATGTACTGATTATCCTTCACTTTCTACAAGTTTTAAAGAGAAAAATAAAGATTTGAACATTCACATTGTAGTCAAAATGTCAAAAATCTAACAAAAGATAAAATTATATTAAAACTATGCATTATTTTATCGTTGTGCAAATGCTGACATTACACAGTGTAAAATAACGTTTCTAGATTTAAAGGGGTCCTTAAACAGTATTTATGACACAACATACTGTTAAAGCCAATTACACATCATTGACAAGGTATCCCTTTTTCAGGAGTTTTGAACAGTGATTTTATAGCATGAAGCAGAAATTTTCACCAGTTCAGTGATTTCTAATTGCTGTCTCAAAAATTTTGACAGTGCACCTCACAGAGAAGCACAGAATCACACAAAGCAACTTTGCTACTTCTGCTTTTTGTCAGTTTCAAAGGAGTAACAATGGCAAATGCTGACAGTTTCACTAGAATTGTGACCACAAAATCCAGGCCAATATTCTCAGAGACAAAGAGTTTAGTAAAAAAACAATAAAGAGAAAATATTCATTTTTGAATTAGTAGCAGCATGAGGTAATGCAGTTGTAAGCATTATTGTCATAAGAGCATCAAGAGTGTTACTGCTCCAAACTCAAAAATTTCCAACAGGACAAAAATTAAACAGTCTTATAATTCCATAATATTGCTACCAGCTAATTCCATTTGTATTGTTGTCTCACTTTGAAAATAAAAGGCTAAATAGAAATTGTAATGTTTTAAAATTACTTACCAGGGAGTCTTTGAATCACCTAAGGAATACTTGAGTCATTTTTACAATTTTACTTATGGATAAATCTGAATTGTAATAATATTTAACTGACATCTCTAATTGCTAAAATATGAAACTCATACATTGGTCAAAGAGTTAAGGATGGACTGTTAAAGAGCTTTGAGCCTGACTTTTTATCTGACCTGCTCCAAATGGCTGTAAGAACCACATGTGTCCCGAATGCCCTTGTTCATTGTCATAGGTTTCCGTTGGGTTGATGGCTCGACTTGTCTTCACATCTGCTTTCTTTTCCTCCACTGAAGGGATCTCCAACACTGGGATCATGGTGCACTGGTCCAACAAATTGTCAGTTGTCACCACCTCTGTGTAACCTTCCTCACAGACACACACTGCAGACTAGATATGAAAAATGAAGTTTTCAGTATTTTAAACAGTCAGTCATTCATTCAACATGTTACTTGAAACATTACAACATTCAAAATAATAGAAAGTAGCGAATTCAGGAATTCTATATTGCTGTCAGCAGTCAATAAACTAACCTCAGAGCAGTATGTATGAGGCTTAGTACATGGCGGATTACATGATCTGTCAGCATAAGGTTGGTTCACTGGAGAACAGCCACCTACAAGACAAGCAGCTATATTTAGTAACAGCAAATTTTAAAACTGCTGTATAATTTTGATTTCATTGCATTGTTATCTTCTCATCATTTTTAAAAAAATCTAACAGATATATGTTCGAATGAGCTGCAAAGAACATCACAAAAATACATGTGGTCTCAAACGATCTGATAATCAGAGAGGGCACTCAGTTATAGCATACCTCTTAACGGATCCTTATGCCACTGATCTATGTTAGCCAGACAACTGGATGTCACAGTGACATAGCACACTCTTCATTCCAGCCTAGACTACTGGTTAAAAACATTTCTCTAATTTCTGCCAATAATGGTCCCAAGTGAATTACTCTAGGCAAGTAGCTAACTAATTCTGAACAGCTGTGGAGAAATGGCACAATTTGCTGTTGATGAGCATAAATTTAAAAAAAAAACACAACGTTTTGGAAAGTTGAAAATGATCAGGATGCCATTTTGATATTCGATTAGAGGGTTAATAGTGCGACAGCATAGAACAGCTTGAGACAAGAACATTTGGTGCCGAGTCTCAGAATCTTATTAGAAAAATATCCTATTTGCCAGTTTTAACTTGAGATGAGCATTCATAAATGTTGAAGTTCTATGTTGTCAGTAAAGGAGAAGAAGACTCGCAATGCATTAGCAATTTAATGTTTGTAATGTAAGAATATAGGTATGAAAATTTTACTTTATAAAAAAATTACATTCTGAAATATGCTGACTACAGAAAACATTTCTGTATTGATGTACCAGCCATGATTTTGCAAAGTCATTGGATATCTATTGATCTAAACATCTGATACTGAAACTGAATTCACTTTATCACTTTGGTGATGATTTTTTATTTATATAAATTCTAATTGCTGACTCAAATCAATAGAAGTAGTACTCCCCTGCTAACATGGTATTAAAAATCCCATATAATCTTTAGCACTTGCTTTATTTTCCTTGTTAAGATTCCTAATATAATTCCTAACACTTGCGTTAGACCTCATCTTATTCTTCTGCATTCTTGTGGAAAAGCCTCAGGGCTGAATTTTCACTTCATTTTGGGGTGCAGAAATTTCCCAATTCCACAGCTTGACTCAAGAGAAACTTGCCGGAACAAACAGAATTTGTTTTGGGGAGGATGTTGATGGAGGAAGTTGTGGTAAATGTTGCTTAGGGAGTATGGGCCACTGAGCCCAGAACCCGTGCAGGTGTTGCTGAGAGCTGAGGCAGGATGTTCGAAACACCACCTTGATTCTCTGGGACGTTACCCCAGTTACAATAAAAGGAGTAAAAGAAAATGCCCTGTAACCTTCAAATCTTCCAAATACCCTGTACTACCACAACACACACATGCACACATGCACAAACACGCACACACTCTGCTTGTCTCTTTCATGCCACTCATGCCCCCATTTACCCCTCATACACTCCATGATAACCTATGCCCTTGTCCTATCCCTCATAGCTCCTAACCAAATTTAGTGTCAACTCATGCAAAGCTATGACTAAATCTCATTCCCATGGCCCTTTATGGTCCTTGTACCAACCCATGTCCCCACCCAGCACACTATGCCCTTACACTCTCTGTGCCAATTCACCCAGTATCTGCCATGGGCCGACTTCAGCAGCCATGATGAGATGAAATATAGTTCTACATGTCAATCACACTACTTCATTTCCTAAAAATAAATGTATTGAAAAATACAGATTCAGAACAGTTCAATCTCTTCAAGTTCTTAATCCCTATAGAAACACACATTCGTATTTATTAACCTAACATTAAAGACAGCTAATGACCACTTGGAGCTGTCAACTATTGTGAGCTTAAACATTCACCACTGTGATTGTGATCGAATGCTGAAGCAGCAAAGAAACACTAATTGGACCATCAAGCGTATATCAACAAACATCTATTGGGATTGCAACCCTTGCTTTTTCTTTTGATTAAGCTGTTATCTTTTCCAACATTAATAGAACAGTAGTTTAAATGACTTGAGAGCTTGGAAGTTCAGAAGACTTCCACTTTTTAGGAAAGTTCATCTTTACTCTTACAGTTCCAAATTGGTATGTGACTTTTCCTAAAGAGACACATGATCCCTCCCAAAAATGTGTGTGACCTCTCCCAAAGGCTACCTGACCCTTTGAAGAACTTTGGAAGGATTTGAACTTTGCTTCTAATGTCTAATGCTATGTTTTGGAAATGCTGGTAACTGATTGAACTAAACTGAGCATTTAAACTGCTCGAATAAAATGTGGATATGTAAAATACATTGCGCCCACAATCCCTTGTGGTGAAAACGGTGAAATACGGGGTCAAGGCTCAGAGTTCCAAATTCTAGACTCTGTGGCCATTTAGGTTGGAGCACAGAGCCATTCTGCATATATAAAAATTCAGCTCCCAGTTTTTAAAATCTCCTTTCATAAGTAAAGTTCTTTAATTTTGTTTATCATTGTGATATGGATTATCTGTACCCTTTCCATGGCTCTGAAATCCATTCTCAAGTAGCTTGACCTATTTCATTCTATCTTTCTGTATGTCTGCAAAGAACTGCATGTGAAAAAGAAGACAGGAACACTGCATAGTAACCTTCCAGTAAAACACTGACAATGCTGCTCTCCTCCTAGTGCATTCAGGAAAGAAAAACACTCAGTACCTGTGACGTTTATTCCATCTGATCTTTGACACCATACTTCTCGGTATGATCCTGTCCATGCACCAGCCAACCACACATACTCATAGCAGCTGCCACCTATAAGAAACCATTACAATAAGAAACAAAACTGCATGAATAACATATCAGCCTGCAGAAGAAGACGTACAAGAACAATTTTGAAGACACCCACTTGACCCAGGTGGGCATCTTATCTCTTGTAAAACACTGCAGGTAAATCTTGTAAATGATGGACAACAGCTAAATTCAAAGACTGACCACCCAGTTTCTCTCAGGAGAGCAGGGTTACATATAACCTCAATATATCAATTCACACTCCTCTGAAGCCAAGAACAGGAACAATGGCATTGCATGTTCTTGGGTTTGTTGTTGTACAATAACAATTTATTTTAAATCCAGTCTTATGCTGACTTTCAGTGCATATATGAGACTGGTCATTCCATGTTCAAAGAAGGAATAGTTATACACTGACTATGACTAACTACATTTTCATCATGTGCTCTTAAGTATTAATCATCACTAAATTTGCTCTTCAATTTATAGGTCCAGCTAAGCACTTATTCTGTTTCCAAAGACAATATGGGGACAACCAGAAAGCTGAAATACAATAACATGGTTTTCATTTGACCCTAAAATTGCACAAATTACCCAAATATTGGATATATAATCGTGCAACGTAGCTTGCAGACTTATCTAATGGTGTGGTGTTTGGTGCTGAGGAAAGAATCCGAATGAAAATCCAAATTGGCAGTAATGTTAGTTCTAGAGTGGTTAGACACACGGACAGCTAACGTGAAATCATTTTATTTCGTAGAAGTGATGTGGCTAATCCTAGCATTTGACTGAATAGTTTTTCTCTGATTCAAGTTCAAATGAGTTCACTTTGTGCTTCTTCATAGCCCATCACAGAATATCGGAAATATCACAAATCATTTTGTAAAAGTCTGCTTTAATGGTAAACTGTTTCAGTAGGCCCAGCTGCCTCTATATGCAGTACCTGCTGTCTCAAGGTCAAAACTAAATAATATTTTAATGAGTTTATATTAATGATTTGTCATGTGGAATGCTGAATTTTTCAGCTGAATGCATCAGTGCACAGTGCTTAGAAAAATATAAATAGCAATGCGCAGACTTACATACAATCCTTGCAGCCTATGACTTACAAATATATTTGTGTACTTCCAGACCTAACCAGAAGGTCCTAGCAACCACTTACAGTTAATGAAGCAAATTACAAAAAGATGCCTCTAAATTAGTAAAAGGAAATATCACACTGAATGTTTCACCAGTCTGTGTTGTAAGTGAGGAACCTAGTCTGCTGACACAAGTCATTGGTCTGTTTTCAGTCACAAACAAGACTAAGTGAGGATATAGCACTTCCCTGAACAGTTTCAATCATGGTTTTGATGTGTTCTCCACCTATTCCCTCATCTCATCTTAAAACAACCCTCAGAAAAACCAACAGAATTCAGATTTGAACTTCCAAAAGATAAGGCCTCTCTTGCAGATGCAAGTATACAACACAGGAATAGCCTATTTAGCTCAACTGAGCCCATTCTTCTTAGGAACTGGTCCAGCTATCCCTTAAATTTATCCAAGCTATTCACCGCAACTAATCTATGTGGTATCCAGTTCCACATTCTAATCACCCTCCGGGTAAAGAAGTTTCACCTGTATTCCCGACTAAATTGCATGTCAATTTAGTTTGGTTTGGAGATCTCATCTCCGAATTGGTTTGATCAATATCAGAGTAAGGATTGTATAATTTAGGCTAACACTTCAGTAGAGTAGTGAGAGGGCATTAGATCACTCATGGTATCATTCATTTAATGTGATGTCAATCCATTGATATCTTAGTACCTGGGGAATATCAAAGATCTCACAAAAAGATACAGCTGAAGGGTGGAAAGTATTAATTGTTAAGCAAGCTCACTTTTAGACACATTTTGAGTCTTTTGTAATATAGGTTCTGCTGTTAATCATTTCAATCCAAGTACTATACCTGCTTAATAGCATGTGTATCCAGGAGTAAAGTTATGGCAGTTTCAGGGCACCTAGCCAAATCTACAGCGGAGATGGGGTGAAAAACAACTTTGGTTGGGATGCAATGCAAAATAGTTTCTTTTGCATACACACAGATTTTCCTTGTCACCTGCTGTTTTTGCAAATGCACTGAACTTGAATCTTACTCTATAATGATTAGAGAAATTCATCGGCTATGCTTGTGTTGTTGTGAACTTACACAAGGGAATAGCTGCACTTACCTGTACACAAGCGGGTCTCCAATTCCTGTTCTGGACATAGATGCTCATTATCCATTGCCTGGATGATCACTGCCTTTGTTCGTACCTGTACACCACCATAGCCAAGATCCTCATTATTCACACATGTCAGTTGACAAGAGCTCCACAAAGACCATTCTGTCAGGTAACAGTCACCTGTAAGCATCAACAAACAGGTCATACTGTAGTCACAACATGTCAGCATGCACAGAAAATTTTCAGTAAGGCTTGCAGGCTTTGGAGTGTGTCACACGAGTAAATATTGGTCAACAAATTATTTCTTTGCAAATTTGGACTAATTACATTATAATATACAATGCCACTCCTGTGTGAATATTAGTGCACCATAGTCAGTGGTAGTAACAGTGAGCAGTGCCATTCAGTGCAGGTTTTGGATCCCCAGCCCATGTTTCAAAGGGCTAGATTTTAACTTAAACAAAACCCATTCAATTTACACAGGGTTACAAACAGGCCTATTACATAATCCCAGTCAATCTGAAATAATGATTGCCAAGTGGATTCCATAGGAGGAAGGGAAATCTGAGGAACATAGGAGAAGGACTAGCTCATTTAGCTGATCAAGCCTGCTTTGTCACTCTAAATCATAGTGATCACCCACCTCAACACCATATTCCCATGCTAGCCCCATCACTCTTATGTTATTACTAAATCTTTTGCAAAATTACTTCCTAATTTCTAGATAAAGCAATGCTTACTGAAAGCTGGTGCAAGGTATCCATCTGTAATTCTATTGACTACTAGGAAATTCCTTGTGTCTGCAATTTTATATAAACACACTGAATATAAAATTAGAAAATTCAGACACAAAAACAGAAGTTGCTGGAAAAGCTCAGCAGGTCTGGCAGCATCTGTGAAGAAAAAATCAGTTAACATTTCAGGTCCGGTGACCCTTCCTCAGA
>NC_063333.1:76229213-76317076 GCF_021869965.1 Rhincodon typus
GTTCTGAGGAAGGGTCACCGGACCTGAAACGTTAACTGATTTTTTTCTTCACAGATGCTGCCAGACCTGCTGAGCTTTTCCAGCAACTTCTGTTTTAGTTCCTGATTTACAGCATCCGCAGTTCTTTCAGTTTTTAGAAAATTCAGACATTGTGCTCGTTCTATTTTCTCATGCAAATTAGAAGAGGAGAAATCTCAGCACTGTGTGTCTGTCAAGTCTCTAGAGTTTAGACACAAGGAACACGGAAACAGCGCTCTATATAATATTGTTTTGAGTTCAACTTGAAATGAGTCAACCTTAAAATTAAGGCAAAATGGACTAAATTTACTGGGTTGCAGGCTGACAGATAGCGTGTAGGTTTCTGCTAGTATTGAAAGCAGTTTCCTGGAGATTTTGAAAGATAATTAGATTTTGCAGTGTGTTCGTCACTCAGTCTTGTAATTTAGTGCAGAAACTTGGGCCACATCAAGTAGAAAGTAACAGTGACTGGATACCAATGAGATGTGAATGCAGAGATAGATATTTGGAATAACAAGAAAGGACATGATCAGGAACCAACACTTCAAAAGGTCAGTGAAGATTGTGGAGAGTATTAAAGAAGTTAGCCAAAAAGACATTGAAATGGTATGGTCATCTTTTGTGAAAGGAGAGATAGAGCATGAGGGAGAGAGAGAATGTGATGAGCTGAGTTGGGAGATCGGACACAGGAAAAAGTAGAGGAAGGCCTAAGACTGGGTGCAAAGATGTGGTGACATGAATTTTAAAAGCATCGGGATTGGAAGAGGAATGGATGACTGACAGGAGGAGATGGAGAATGGTGATCAATCAGTATTGTGTCAGCCCCAAGTAAAATGGTTGGGAGGGAAGAGAGGGAGTAAAAGAGGAGGGGAGGGAGAAGACAACTTCTCATTAATGTTGTAGCAGACTTAAAAGGAGGGAGAGATAGGATTTCTGTGCCATTTTGGCTGTGAGAAGCATCTGAACAGTTCGAGGGAAATCACTGAAGGCTTATGTTGAGACACTGTGATTAAGGCTGTAAAAGTTAGAAGTTAGTAGTTAGAAGATTTAGGTCTGAGTTTCAATGTAGGCAATTGGTGGAAATTATGATTAATTGTGTCGCTGAGACCTGGCGTTGCTTCTTTACGCTGACTTGAATTTCCCTTCTGTGTGCTGATTCCAGTCAATTTCACTTCCTTCCCTGCCTTCCTGCTACTCACTGGGATTGTCTGACCAGAGACCCAGTAAAATAATAATAAAGCCCCAAATAGCAAGAAAGTGAGAGGAAACCCTGAAGGCCTAAAGGACTGCAACTCCGTCCTTTGCTGTTATTTTTTGTCCATTTAAAGTGTCCTAATTGCTTCTACAGGCCTTGATACAGAGTTTCTTCTTTAAGCCCACCTTATTCTGCTCAGTTGGTGTTTAGTTTCATTTAGCTGATGGGATCCAGCTGGGACCATGCCTTGTACATCTAATGTCATTCAACCAAGAAAGTAGTTGGGGTTGAGATTGGAAGAACTGTTAGAAGCTTCATAAGGAAAATATATAACCCCCCCACCCCCTCCCACCTTGATAAAGAAAAGCTAATTACAGACTGGAATCAGGAGAGATAATGGAACTACACCAAAGAAACAAAGTAAACTTATCACCATTCCTTTGTATTACTAACTAGCTTTAGAATAAAGTACCTTAACAGTTTGAAATAAGCTTTGCCTTATGTTAATTTAAGAGGCATTGAGGAAATATATCTGTGAAAAGCACAAAAATTTGATTCAGACAAGGGAATGTTGTTGTTACACATCAAGGTCTATGCTCCCATATAAGTAGACATTGGGCAACGTCAGTCAAACGGCATAACAACAATAAGGCACCAAGACCATTTAGGACTCGCTTTACTAAACCAAAGAAGACATGTGAACTCTAGATCTGAATTTATCACTGTGCCTTAAGTCCCAAATTGTAGGTATTGAATGATAGGTAGCTCTGTGCAGCAGCAAAATCATAATAATAGAAATCATGGAATGTTAAAGAATTGGAACACAATAACAGGAGTGAAATTACTTTATAAAATGTGGATTTTGAGATTTTATGGCCCAATGCCATCTGAACCACTTAAGTATATAATCCCATGTTCATCAGAAAAATCATAATGCAAGCTTCTTAATTCTATTTATATTGATTAATCTCATGCAGTACCATAACTAGGCTGCAAAAAGCAGTATATAAATCTGTAGGGAAAATAACAGAAGGAACATACATTTTACATTTGGTGCTATGGAGATAAATAATAAATATTAAAAACTTTGATACTGTTGGCAACTAATGCAATGCATGCTGAAGAGACATTAAAAATAATGCATTATACATTACTTAAAATCAATGTAACTGTGATAGTGCATTACTGACAACTGTGGTACAGTTTCCATTCGGAATGTCTAATGTAAAAACTACATTGAAAATGTCAGTAATCTTCTCCCATAAGTGCTTTATTTCTGTTTGGGAAGTGTTTGAAAGGCTGTGAATTGCATAATTTATTTTTTGATGCTCCCTATGTACAAAATTGTTCAAAACAAAAAAAGCCTTAGAAGCTGTTGATTTTCAACACCATGGGTTCAACTTTCCCTCTTTGATTTTGAGTGCTCTGAAACATTTGTGTAATAAATTTCTTCCTGTCCTACTTCAATTAAATTGTTAACATATTTTAAAGATAAATACATCAATAATACATAAATGTACAGGCCACTGAACAAATCAAAAAAAATAATCACACAGAGATAGCTAACTCCCCATAAAAAGAATATTCATAACCTTGAAGATATTTATATCTTTTGTAAATAAAAAATAAAATCAAGGAAGGAGAAATTATTAATTAGTTAGATAAAGAATATGCTATAGTTATGACATTTGCTACTTAAATCTTATCATCTTCCTCAATGATGGCATCAGACATTTCCTGACACAGATTCCAGTATACTGCTTATTTAACAAATTAAACACTATATTCAGAAACTTGAGTAGATTTAAGAATTAGTACTTGCAGCAAACAACAGAAATTAGGCACATGTTGGGCTCAAATTCTTTATGCGCTCTCCCATGCATGAATCTTTGCGAAAAAGCCCCTTCCTCATACTTTTCAGCATTGTATCATTTTTGAGAACCAACAGCACCTGGGCATGGGACAGTACAAGCTGCTTGTAGAACGATCTGCTTGTCTCCATTCACCACAGGTTCTACATCGGCACATAACTCGTCATCCACAATCTTGCCAGGATCATCGCTGGATCCATCGAAAACAACACATGATATGTTACGGAATTTCATGCCATCACCACAATGAGCATCCTTCAACAAGAGAAATAAATAATTGTGATTTCACTGAAATTCTTTATAATACCAGTAAAAAGATACATTGATGGAAACACTTATAGAGTAAGAGTGTTAAATTTTGAGAGGATGAGTATGGAACGGACATAAACCCTGAATGATAAAACTTTTAAAACAGTATAGGAATAAAGAAGCTCAGCAGTTCATTTACACATTTCTTCAAAAATGCTGCTTACAAGTTGATATATATATATACACATAACTGCATCCTGTTTTATACGTAGATGTAAAGTGTAAAATATCAAATGGATAAATCTGAATAAATAAAAGTCACTGATTAGTCCATGTTATTATAACCAGTTTCAGCATGAGCCTTCGGGAAAATATCAAGGCCATGGAGAGTGAAGAAGAGATTTAGTAATAATGATATTAAGGATGAAAGGCTTTACTGTAGAGGCCTTCGATATCTTTCCTTTTCCTCATTTTTTTTTGATTTGGAATTGGGTTGAGATGAAGAATTGAACTTTGAACAGAAGCTTGTTTTAAAGGAGAAGTATTTGCTGTTGGGAGCTGGCCTTGAAGATAATACAACTTAATTATTGTTCTAAGGATATGTTAGAGGAATGCCTGCTCAATGGTATGCTCTGAACTGGCAGCTGGTTGGATGTTGAATTGGTCAATCAAGGGCAGACCGGTGCTAATAAGCCAACCACAGAATGTCGATTAGAGAGAAAAAAGAAAAACAGGTCTTACTGGGTTTTGGCAAGAGAGTGATTTTTGTAAACTCTGGAGTCTGCCATTGTTTTTTCCTCTCTCTCTTTCTGTCTCTCAAGATTTCTATTGAGTTATCAAGCTGTTGCATGTTCTGAGAAAAGAATCCAGTCTGTAAGAAATGGGTGAATTTTCTAGAAGTCTGCTGAAGCTGTTTGTCCTGACCACTGACTTTGGACCTGAAGCAAGTTATTCTGTTCTACTTGCCTGTGAACAAACCATTCGTAAAGGATTTCATGCAGGCCTGGTATCCATCATTTGAAAGAGTTTATTGAACAGAAAATAACAATTATTTTATTTTCTTTTAACAGTGTCAATCTGTCTATATGAATGAGGTTTATGATCAAAGACAATTGAGCTTTAGATCATAGATATTAATGAGGTGACCTTGTTGTTTATCTATGTTACATTATTAATATTAAATTGTTAATTTTTGTTTAAAATGTAAACTTGGTGTCCAAGATCTGTTACTCGCTAAGTCTGGTTAGGAACAATTTGGCAATTTTGATGGTCATTGAATGTTTTAATTTCAGTGTGTTGCAAACCCAGTAATAATGAAGCTGATTTGATTTGGCTTCCTATCCCTGTGTCACAAGATTAGTTATGAGGACTTATGGTAGAAATTAGGCTTCATTATTAGAACGTAGGTTAAAAGGATGTCTAATTGTGTTCAAAATTATGATTGAAAACAACAAATGTTGGAGGTCACAGCGGGTCAGACAGCAGCCATGGAGAAAGAGCAAGCTAACATTTCTAGTCTAGATGACTCTTCATCAGAGCTCAAAATTATGAATTGTTTTGATAAGTTAAAAATGAGATATAACGTGGATTAATGAACCCTGATCCCCACTCAAGTAGGAGATGGAGGTTGGAAGGTGTTTAAAATAGAGGCAGCAGATTGTGTGCTAGATTCCTCGCTCTGATATGCCCCATGGCATTTTTCCTGGTGGCTGGCAGTTGACTCACTGAATCAAGGGCCATTTGAGGCAAATTGAAGGAGGCTAACTCAGATTTTCTAAACCACCTCCTGGTTTGTCAGGGTACTGAGGCCAAATCAGCTGGAGGCTGCTCACCAAGTTTAGATGGGCAGTTGCGTGGGTGGTGTTCGGGAGTTAATGATTCACCTGGGTTTAGAGCCCTTTCCTGGCAGTCCAGGTGCAGACGTTGCCATTGGCCACTTTGTTGAAAGGTGTTTTCCAAATAATTCATGGAATGTGCATTTTGTTCGCTGAGCCAGCAGTTCATGCACATTTCTAACTGCTATTGAAAAGGTGGTGGTGTGCTGCCCCATAAATTGTTGCAGCCCATCTGGCACAGGACACTCATAGCGCTGTTTGGGAGGGAGTTCCAGCATTTTGAGAAGGATGGTTGATAATGCATTTCGTAAACAGGATAGCATATAGCTTGGATGGGAGCTTTCAGGTGGTGGTGTTCCAATGTATCTACTGCTCTTGTCATAGAATCATACAGCACGGAAACAGACCCTTTGGTCCAACTAGTCTACGCTGACCATATTTCCAAACTAAACTAGTCCCACTTGCCTTCATATCGCCCATATCCCTCCAAACTTTTTCTATTCATGAATTTATCCAAATGCCTTTTAAATGTTGTAACTGCATCTGCATACACCACTTCCTCTAACAGCTCATTCCACACACAAACCACTCTGTGTAAAAAAGTTATACCTCATCTCCTTTTTAAATCTTTCTCCTCTCACCTTAAAAATATGCGCCCTTGTTTTGAACTTACCCACTCTAGGGAAAAGACCCTTCCTATTCACCTTATCCATGCCCCTTCTGATTGCATAAACGTCTATAAAGACACCCCTCAATGTCTTACTAGTGAAAAAAGTACCAGGCTATCTTTATAACTCAAACCTTCTATTTCTGGCAAAATGCTGGTAAATCTTTTCTGAACCATTTCCAATATAATAATATTCTTCCTTTAGTAGGGTGACCAGAACCGTATACAGTACTCCAGAAGAGGCCTCACTAATGTCCTGTACAACTTCAACATGACACCCCAACTCCAACATTCTGAGCAATGAAGGCAAGTGTACTAAATGCCTTCTTAACCACCCTATCTACATGTGATACAAATTTCAAAGAATTATGAACCTGAAACGCTTGGTCTCTCTGTTCTACAACATTAAGCAGGGCCCTACCAATAATCGTATAAGTCCTGCCTTTGTTTGTTTTACAAAAATGCAATACTTCGCATTTATCCAAATTAAACTGCATCTGCCACTCCTCAGCCCATTGACCAAATTGATCAAGATCTAATTACAATCTTAGATAACCTTCTTCACTGCCCACTATATCACCAATTTTGGCGTCCACAAATTTATTAACCATGTCTCTGAGATTCTCACCAAAGTTGTTTATATATATGACAAACAAAAATGGACCCTGTACTGTTCCCTGTGGAACACTGCTGGTGAGAGGTCTCTAGTCTGAAAAACAACACTCCATTACCACCCTCTTGTCTCATGCTGTCATTCCAGGTGGTGGAAATCTTGGGCTTAGAAGGTGCTGTCTAAGCAGCCATTCTGAGTTGCTTCAGTGCACCTTATAGATGGTTCACACTGGTGTCACTGGGCAATGCTGATGGAGGGGTGATATATAGGTGCCCACTGCTTTGCTAGTCACCTGATAACACACTTGGCGTTAAAGGCATTTACTTTCACCCCACCTCTGGAGTTAAGCTCTCTTTTATCAATGTTTGGGCCAAGGCTGAAATGAAGTCATGGGTTCAGCAGCTTTGGTGGACCCCAGATTGAGTGCCAGTGAGCAGGTTATTAGTAGCACTGCCAGTGATTCCTTCTATTATTTTGCTGATCATTGAGAGTTATTATTATGAGTTATTATGAATTACTTTTTGTCACGTATGTCTAGAAAGACAATGAAAAGTGTTTTGTCACCATATTTTGGTGCCATTTGAGATACAAAAAGATCAAAAAGAAATTACATAAAAAAAGCTCATCTTCTGTACAAGGGATCTTCAAACCCAGCTCCAGAACTTCTGCAAGGCCTCTGTAAGTTGTCCTTAGTCTCGATAAGGCTCCACATTTTAGGCCTACAGCAGCCAGGAGTCTCTGGTCCGGGCACAACCACCGCCACAACTGATGACCCGCCAAGAATCGCTGCAGACAATAACCTGCTGAATCCACACTTCAGGCCTATCGCAGCCAGAAGCCCTCACACCAGGCACTGCCACTGCTGAAGCCAAAGACCCACCAAGTCTCCGGGCTTACTGTAGCCAGAAGTCCTTGCTAATTGGCCAGGTTGGATTAGTGCTGCTTTTTTATGGATGTAACATACCTGAGCAGTTTTCCACAATGCCAGGTTGAGGCCAGTGTAGCAGTTGTATTGAACAACTTGGCCAGGGATTCATCTAATTCTCCAAATTAAACCTTTACTGCTATTTCTGGATTATTTATCGAGAAGATGAGAATTTTAATAATGTTAAACAAAACAGAAATATAAACATTTACATACCTTAACTGTACATTGGGTCCATTCACTATATTGCCATCGATAGCAAGGTTTGATCAAGCATGGTTTGGACTGTTCCAGCTGCATTATACATGGCCTTCCATCTCCCTGGAATGGCTGAATCAGTGTTCTCTTGCGGGTCATTACTCCTGAAGAAAGAAATCACAGATGTTACATTTGCTTGGTGATGAGAAACTGATTTGATCCTCCCACTTATTTCTGTAAAACATATTGTTAAAGGGCAACTATAAAATTAAAGTCCTAAAATATATGTGTATATCATTGTTCTGTTAAGAAAACCAGAAGCATGCTTTTCTACACAAATAATGATTAAATAAACCAGATTTTCAGATGTTCCTTCCTTCACTTTCTTTTCTGGTTAAAGGAAGAACAGCTTTATCTCTTAGGATGGACATTAGGGAGCAGTTATCAGGTCACATATTTGTAAGTTCAGCTTCTAAACTGTGAGAGCATGACAAATTACAACTACAAAGTGGTTCCCTAACACTGGATTAGGATTATTTAATTGTTTCAGCATATTGTTTAACTAATAAATTATTGAATGTGTATGACCCATTTATATAATGTGTTACATATGTAAAATACATGTATTTTGCATATATAAATACAATGAAAACTCCTTTATCTGCTTTAGTCTATGGTAACATTTTTTATGCCTGTACATGGTTCTTTGATAGGCCTCAACAAAATTAATAGACCTATAGATTATCATTATCATTAGCTGTATAAACCCACTACAGTTAATGGACTCTAGTCCACTGACAAGTTGTCATTACAAAGGCACAATGGTAGTATAGGAAACTTTTTCACCTTAATTGGAATTACAATCTTGTGCTTCAAAACAAAAAAGTTAAAAAAGAATGTGGTTGAGAAAAATAACAACTCACCACCTCTACTTTTAAGTGATAATATACAACCATTGCATACATAAATATTTATCCCCAATGTTTTTTTGTGTTGTCATAGATTCATGTTACTGTAAATGCTAGAATGTAACTGAATGATAAGTTAACCAAACAACTTGCTTGGTTACCTGTAAGACCACATGACTGAGAACAAGCAGACCAGGCCGACCAGTCAGAGAACTGACAATTCACTGGACACTCCACAGCACACGATGAATTCATCTGCCACGATTTCTCTAGACCCAGCTGTTAACAGAAGCATAGAGAACTTTCAAGTATGACAACTGAAAAGAAAGGCATCTATACAGATATGAATTATTTTATTTTAGTTTTCTTCATGTCCTTTTTTTTCAAAACAGACCTTTGTGCTCCTACTTTTGCAAAATGATGACCTAGGCACAGTGAATGTTTATATATTGATCAGATTAGAGAACAAGTGTGTGGAGAAAACCCTCCCAAATTTCATTCCACTAATTTAATTGCGGCAAAATTGAGTGGGCACTGACCTATATTCTGACCTTGCTGATTTTATGAAAATTGTTTTGGCCAAATAAACCACTGTAGCTGGACACAGATGTATTGCTTCTACATCTGTATCTTACAATATGCAACACACCTAATTTACAAGCCATCAACCTATGCTAAAATGCATATGTCTGCTCTTTTTATCAAACTCTGTCTTTAAAGCAACCTCCAAGGGTTATTTCTGGTACTAACTCACAATGCACTAGCTACAAATGGAAGATCAATGAAAATTAATAAACAACAAAATCAATTATTACACCCAATTATTTCTCATAGAGGGTATGACAAAGACAATTAGACAGAATGTTTTAAAAGCATGTGTATTAAAATAAACAGAAACTGTGCTAAAACAGCTTCATTCTAATTAG
The DNA here is from genome assembly GCF_021869965.1 of Rhincodon typus. Classification (NCBI taxonomy): domain Eukaryota; kingdom Metazoa; phylum Chordata; class Chondrichthyes; order Orectolobiformes; family Rhincodontidae; genus Rhincodon; species Rhincodon typus. Next base: position 76,238,619 of record NC_063333.1, read on the forward strand.
GATCAGGAAATAGCCTTGCATAATGGTCGTTACCCTTTCTGATGTGTCTATCCATTTATTTCTTTTCACACCTATTTAGAAGACAGGGGCAGGAAATGTGGTTATTCACATCCATGTGATAAATCTACAGCAATAATGTTGATAACATTTGTCTTTTGAGGATTTAATGTACTTCCAGGATTCAAAATAAAACATATTATCAATTGTACAATACTGCAAAATGCCATTTTATGACATGTTTATTAAAAAAAGTGAAAAATGCCCAATCAACTGGACAATTGTTATCCTGCACGATGTCTCCGAATTAAGCTAAAAAGCTATAATTGCACTTTTCCTCTCTGTCACAGAAATTTTATTCACGAAGTGTTAACCAGCACGAGTATTGAGCATCATGCTTAATAGCTTAATAGGATGCAAATTTGTTATTTGCTTTTCGTTTTGGTTAGCATGAACATCACATTTGTGTATTTTTTTATGTTCAAATATCTAAAAAGATTTATTCAGCCAATTTCAGCAACAACCATTTTCCTTTAATCAGTCCTTGCTAATTATTTTGCCTTTTACATTGAAAGAAAAAGGGTTATGTTTGTGGGAGGTCAGTCATTTCATTCCCACAATGTCATTGAAGGAGTTTCTTATAGAAGTGTCCATCCCATAAGGTCAGAAATGGGAATATTCACTGATGATTGCACAATATTCAGTACTATACACAATTGCTCAGGTACTGAAGCAGCTTGTCTATATGCAGCAAGACTTGCACGATATCCAGGTTTGGGCTGACAAGTGTGATATGATAACATTCATATCACACGATTGCCAAGCAGTGATCATCTCCAATGAGATTCGAAACACTGTTGCTTGACATACAGTGGCAACAGCATTGCTGCGTTCTTTATTATCAACACTGTTACTGTTGACCAAAGACTGAATTGGACCAGCCATATAAATACTATAGCTACAAGAGCACGTTAGAGAGTAGGAATTCTGTGGTATAAAACTCACTTCTGCCTCCTCAATGCCCGTTCATCATCTACAAAGGCATAGGTCATATGCAGTGGAATACTCTTCGGTTGCCTGAATGATGTAGCTTCAACAACACTCAAAAAGCTTCATCGAAGCAGCCCACTTGATTCCCATCCCACTCACCACCTTAAACATTCATTTCCTTCACCACAAAGGCATAACGGCAACAAGTGTATCTGATTTCCATAATGCATGGTAACGACGCACTCAGGGTCCTGTGATAGCATCCTTCCAAACCTGCCACACACAATTCTGACTTGGAATTATATTGCTGCTTCCTCACTGTCACTCATTTGGTAAACCCTAGGATTCCTTTTCCTAACAGCATTGCAGTATATCTGCCATGTTAATGATAATGGTCAATTGTTTGTAAGAGATAGATTAACTCCATGGGTTAGTTTATATAAATTAGTAAAATAAATTACAAGTAATGAAGCAGGCCTTATAGCAACTAATTGATTTGTGTCTGCAGATTACAGACTCACAGCAGGCTAATTATCATGCAGAATAGCTAAATCTTATATACATGGCCCATGGAAACTTTAAAATGAATTTTCTTAAAGGCAAAGTACACATACAACACCACTCTCCTTTCCAAAACAAAGCTTAATTTCTGATATGCCAATGCATTTCTATAACATATTGGGACTTTGACTGGAAGGGTGATTGATTGTTACAGTCGTTCTTGATAATGACTAGATATTGACTAGATAGGCTTGATATGGACTAGATTTGAAGTTCCAGAATTTGCTGATCCTCACATATTACAGCCAAGTTTTGATCCAGATTAGCCACTGACTTGCTCTGGAAGTTGTCAAGTGGTTCAAATCTTTGGGCACAAAATACTATGCAAGGACTGAGAGAAACACTACATAGGCCAAACTGGAAGAAAACTGACAATACAGATACATGAACACCAACTAGTCACCAAGAGACATGACCAATTCTCACTTGTCTCACTACACACGGACAATGAGGGACATGAATTCGACTGGGACAACACATCCATAATCGCACAAGCCAAACAGAGACACACCAGGGAATTCCTGGAGGCCTGGCAGTCCAACCAGAATTCTATCAACAAACACATTCAATTTGACCTTGTGTTTAAACCACTGAGAAACAAAACTGGAATACCAATCACCCCAGCAAACTGAGGCATATAAATAACAAGCGGGACAGAACACCGTCGCTTCACCGGGGTGCACTGATGACGTTGCCTAGCAGGGTGACGAAACATTTGCAATCAAACCCTCTGGCTCGGTGAGCATGTCTCTAACCTCAGCCACAATCTGAGGTACAAATCTTCTTGAAAACTTTTGACAAGGGGAGAATTTGCAAACTCCATATAGAAAGTCACCCAAGGCTGGAATTGAACCTGAGTCCCCTGCACTGTGTATGATATTTTGATTCTGCCTATTGTTGATCTGCACTGGGTCAGCAAGCTGCTTAACTATTACATGCACAATAAGTAATGTCTACTTTATAACTTATAATGTGTTTTATCGTTTCATATAACATAACATTACAGAGTTGACTCAGAAATCAGAAACTCAAGCTGCAGTAAACAATTCAAGAAACATTCATAGATTTGAATATGTCTTTTTCCAATCCTTCATGGGAAGTATGCATTGCTAGTTAGGCCAACATTTATTGTTCATTCCTTGTTGCCTTTGAGGTGGCGATGAGCTGCCTTTATGAATCACTACAGTTCAAATATAAATGGCAAGTTTCACTGTCTGCTTCAATGGTGGAGTGAAAATTTCACCTCTCTATTGTGGAGAGAAAAATGAAAGTTCAAGGGGACAGTACTGAACAACTAGCTCTGGTTCAATCAAAATCTGAAAATATAATTTATGAGATGATGGTGTCTTTAGTGGATACCTCTGCTTAGCTGACAATGGTGAATGAAGAGTGGAGAAAGAAAGTAAGCAGGATGAATTGCAAGCTCTATTGTAAATCCAATGGAAAGACTGTCAGCATCCAGGAAAATCTGGAAAAACCCACATGTAAAGCAGATCAGACTCAGCAGGAGCAGCTACAGAAATAATGGCTCAAGTGCAAAGTATTGCTGGAGAAAATGGCAGACCTATAAATAGTTGTAACTGCACAGCAAGCTAAACAAAGAGCTGCAAATCACACAAGTCAATTCTTTCACAAATAAATGCTTGAAGCCATACACTCATGGAAGAATTCAAGCAAGACATAGAGGAAAACAATCAATAAGGCCATTCATACATACAATAGGATATACACCACTAGGACTGCATTAGTTCAAGAAGGCAGCTCATCACCATCTTTCTAAAGGCACTTTAGCATCAGTGGGTGACACAATGATTGAAAATCCAATGTAGTGGCAAGTAACAGCTTCATGTTTTGGTTGCTACAATGTACTGAGATTGAATAAATGTGGATAATGTTCCTTTGGTGATTGAACTGATGCATACTGCTTTATTCTGGGTGCTTCAGCCATTTTCTGGTAACACTTTGTCTCAAAAGAAGGGAAAGTTGTGGTTGGCAACGCAGATCATGCTGGATACCTGTCAATACTCCACCCAGTCTGGTCGCCAAGTAGCCTCCTAGAACCTCCATACCCACATTACCTCACACTACCCTCATTCCAACCCATCTACCCTACGTGGAGACCCACTACATTGGCACTTCATATCAAGACACAGGAACAAAAGCAGAAGTTGCTGGTAAAGCTCAGCAGGTCTGGCAGCATCTGTGAAGAAAAAGTCAGAGTTAACGTTTTGGGTCCGGTGACCCTTCCTCGGACCAGGGTTCTGAGAAAGGGTCACCAGACCTGAAACGTCAACTATGATTTTTCTTCACAGATGCTGCCAGACCTGCTGAGCTTTTCCAGCAACTTTGTTTTTGTTCCTGATTTACAGCATCTGCAGTTCTTTCGGTTTTTATGTCAAGACACAACATGCTTTGAAGGACTCTGTACTATCCAGGAAAATTCCCTTTGAATACTTCATACTAAATATTCATTTGTTACACTGGTGCATATGGACAAATATGGAGCAGGAATAGGCCGTCCAAAATCTTGAGGTGGCTCTGCCATTCAATAATATCATGGGTGATCTGATTGTAACCTCAAATCTGCATTCACACCTACCGCAGTAACCTTTCACTCCCCTTGCTTAACAAGAATCTATCTACTGCTGCCTTAAAAATATTCAGGGATTCTGCTTCCACAACCATTTCAGGAAGGGTTTCAAAGACACTAGACCCTCAGAGAAAAATGTTGACTTCATTGCTGTCTTAAATGGATGATGGTTGATTATTAAACGATGACCTCTCGTTCTAGATCCTCTCACAAGAGGAAACATTCTCTCCGCATTTACCCTGTTAAGATACATCTGGATCTTTTACATTCAACCTGATTCATCTAAACTCCAGCAGGTACAACCTAGTTTTTCATTACGTTTAATGCTATAGAACTAAAAAAGAAAGTTATCTTTGCTGCAAATTGAAAACATAACACACCGTTATTTTCAGGGAGAGGAGAGTTGATATGCTGCAAACACGTGTGGCCATGATAACCTGGAACATGGGGGTCCTGCTGAATTTAACTTTCTTGGTCAATTTCTTGCCAGATTTCCTCTTGTGGAAGAATCTAGAACGAGGTGTCATCGTTTAAAAATAATGGTCACACATTTAAGACAGAGATGAGGACTTTTTTTTCTGCTCAGAGATTGAGAATCTTTGGAATTCACTTCCTCAAAAGGCAGGGGATCTAGAAGTGTTAATTTTGTTTTTGGGCAGAGATAGATAGATTCTTGATTACCAAAGAGATGAAAGATTATAGGGAGTATTTGAGGGATAAAACCACTGCTTTTCTGTTCTGTGTTAAACTTGTCTAAAACCTTGGTTAGACCACACTGTACAGAGTTCTGGTCTCTATGTTCTGAAGGAATCGGCACACAGAGGCACAGTGGTTAGCACTGCTGCCTCAAAGCGCCAGGGGCCTGGGTTCAATTCCAACCTCGGGCTACTGTCTGTGTGGAGTTTGCACGTTCTCCCCGTGTTTGCGTGGGTTTTCTCCGGGTGCTCTGGTTTCCTCCCACAGTCCAAAGATCTGCAGGCTAGGTGGATTGGCCATGCTAAATTGCCCATAGTGTTCAGGGATGTGTAGATTAGATGGGTTATAGGGGGATGGGATGCTCTGAGGGTTGGTGTGAACTTGTTGGGCCGAAGGACCTGTTTTCACACTGTAGGGATTCTATGATGATTCTATGTAGTAATATGGAGTTGAGACTCAAATCAAAACAGCCATGATCATATTGAAAGGTGGAGCAGATGCAAAGGGCCTCCTCTTGTTCCATATTTGTATGATTATATGATTGAGAGGCTGTTCAGCCTGCATCTATGCAACAGAGAAGGAGGAGAGATTGTGGGGATAGGGAAGTGGGAGCGCTGGGGAGGATATCGCCGGTGTTTATTGAGATTGTGGCTGGGTGGGTAGATGAGACACAGGGAGAATTGCTCATCTCAACAGGCTGGTGGGAGATAGGGTGGTGTTGGGAGGGTTGCTGGGGTGGTGGTGTGGTAGTGCGACGCAGATGCAGGGAGGAAGGACACAAGTTATGCTCCAAAACTACTTAAAAACTCTTTACTGCTGCCTCCTCTTGTCAGTTGTCAGTTATCTCAAATCCTGAAAAATCCTCCCTACATCCACTAATTTGAAAAGCTTGTTAAAATCTGATGCAAGCAGCCTCATTAACATGTTGAAAAACTGACATGTCTCTCAAGAGTATGTTGCTTCGCTTCACCCTCAACTGCTCCAGTTAAATTAAAAGTGGGCATAATCCTGGTGAGTTGTGATCAGCTTTCAGATTTTTATAGCTTTAACTTCACGTTACACTCCCCCTTCCCCACCAAATACCTGCTTGTTTCGAAGGGTATCAATCCCACCTGTCAATTTGATATTTGCTTCAAACAAACTCCAGTTAGCTTGGTTTTAGCAAAACCAGCTCCATAAGAACATTAAAAATGTACACATCTTTCTTTATCTTCATGAGAAAAGAGATTTGACAAGAGATCGATTTAAGTAATACTGAATAGCATGGAAGTGGTTCAGAAAAATGATCAGTGTTAGATGAGGAGATGAAGCATTCTAATTGAACAAGCTATTCGACCAGGAGGAGGACTATTAACATGTGACATACTTGTTTGCAGAACTTAAGATCAACTGACTTCCCATCGCTGCGAACACAGTCCAACATTCTTGTTTTAATTCCATTTCCGCAGACTGCTTTATCACTCAGCTGACAAGTGCTCCAATCTATAAATTGGAATATAATTAGCTGTCACACAGAATACTTAACAAGCAAGTAAATAAAAGGATTTGTTAACTAGAGTTTCAATTAGGCAGTAATCAAAAAGCAAAATACTGTAGATGCTGGAGAGCTGACATTTAAACAGAAAACGCCCGAAATACCTAGCAAGTCATCTTGCTTTTTTTAAGGATTTAATTCCATTCTAGCAGTTCCTCCATCTCCATTGCATCTATTCCAACAATGAATCTCCTACACCACTAATTCTTAGATGTCTTCTTTCTGCTCCAACTGAGGATTCCCATTCCAGCATAGTTAACAAGTCCCTCAACCATGTCTGTCCTTCCCTCTTCCCTTCCTTTTCAGAACCAAGGTAAGGTTCCCCTTGTCTTCACAGTCCACCTGATCAGCCTCCATCTTCAAAGGATCATTCCAGCCATTTCTACCACATTAAGTATTTTGCTGTTTTGGTTGTTTCGTCATCTCAATTACATTTGTATTCTGCTAACATTTACATATGTGGTTAACAATGTGATAATGATCAGATAAATTGATCGTTTATAATACTGATTGCGAGACAGGCTTTGATCAGGACTCTGGGGAGAACTTCCCTGGTCTTCTTTGATTAGTGCCTTTTATCGCATCTTTTTACTGGGGACACCAAAGAGCAGATTGAGCGATTGTTTAGCAGAACAGCACAGCTCTATCTACAAGCATGACCCCAAGCTTCTAACGCCCTGTTATTTGAATTTTCCACTTTACTTTCACACTGCCATGTCTGTCCTCAGATTAGTGTTCCTCTGAGGCTCAATGTAAAATTAACACTATCAAATATCTACCATGCACTTTACAGCCTTCTAGACTCAACATCAACAATCTCAAACTAAATCTCTGCCCCCATTTTGTTTCCATTTTTTTGCTTGTTTGCTTTTCCTCTTACTTTTGCTTTTGTCCAGCAAAACACTTGATCTGGTCACATCTTTTGTTTCTGTTTTGTTTTTGTTACACCATTATAACCTTGAGGAGGACTAACAGTTCTGTCACTTAATCTTTCCTGTCTTCCACTCTATCACAAATTTTCTTTTTGTCCTTGCTTCATCCATTTTTTGCACTATACCTAATACCTCCATAACACTTCTGGGTTCTGATGAAAATTCATCAACCCAAAAACTCTGTTTCTCTCTCCACAAATACTGCTTGACTTGCATATTTCCAGCATTTTCAATTTTTATTTCCAAATACGTCGTGTTTATTTTACTGAGTTGATAGGCCTTTCAGTGACAAAAATGATGTAATGTAAAAAACAAACAAGAGGTAGGTTATCAACATCTCTAGTGGCATGTGGCACACCTCAGATTCTGGATAGTATTCCCAGATCATCCCTGAAGTGGCTATTTCTGGATTTGCAGCTCATCAATTTTCTGTCAACAGGTTTAGTATTCAGCCTCTAGGTCAGAACTGAAGAAAATCATTTAGCTTGTCTTTGTTCCTGAAACAGAGAGTGTACTGGGGGTTCTGGATACCTGAGGTTTACCCAGAACTGAGCCTCATTACTGTACTATCAGTGAGCTGCAGAAGCTGCTCAGGCATTTTGTTGATTCCAAAGGAAGAGCTTGGGCTGGCAGCAGGGCTATGGTAAGTTCTGAGAAGGTAAACCTGGAATAAAGTGTACCCAAACATTAAAACTGACAGGGATTTAGCTGTAAGTTAGGTCTTCCCTTTCCATTGCCTTGTTATTTTTCTCCTACTACTTTGCAATCTTTAAACACAAGTGTAGCACAGGGTGAAAGCTATTAGCCCCATTAATTCTCTTCCACAGGTCACTGAACAACCAACAGACATGATCACAAAACAGATACAGGGAATTAATTTTAAACGTGGCATTTTTAACATTACATTTTAATTAACTGCATTGTCCTCAGCGAAATGTCCCACATAGTTTGTGTTTAAGATTTTTACCCCCAAAGGCTATGCAGAAAAAAGGAAACCTCAGTTACCTGTTACGTTATACATGAAGTGAAAGCAATTCTTGTTTAAATGGCAGGGCTCAGTCTCAGTTTCAGATGGACAGGGTTTCCCTTCTCCTGGTTGCCTTAATGGGATAGCTGACCGTTCTCGAACAGTGCTAACGTTGCACGGCTGAAATAAAAACATGAATGCACTTATACACAGATTAAGGCAAGATCTCTTCATACAGGCTGTCTGTCCACATCTGGTTGTACAAGTAAATAAAAATAAAAATTAGGAGAGATGTGAAGGAGCACCTGATGTGCAATCAGACATTTTACATTTTTGCATAGTCAAAAATAACCCCAAGGTTTCTGTTCAATGAAGGTATTATTCAAGAAATTGTTAGATCATAGATCATAGATCATAGAACCCCTACAGTATGGAAGCAGGCCCTTTGGCCCAACAAGTCCACACCAACCCTCAGAGCATCCCACCCAGACCCATCCATCATAACTCACCTAATCTACACATCCCTGAACACTATGGGCAATTTAGCATGGCCAATCCACCTAGTCTGCACATCTTTGTGCTCTTAATTAGTTTAATGGGTTTTGTTAACACTATTTCACAGGACTTGTTTCATTTTTAAAATTGTGCTGTATTATTTTCACAAATTAATACATCATAAGCAAAAGTGATATCATTACTTTAACATGCTTCAAGTAAATTACCATGAAAACCAGGTTTGTTCACAGATTAAAGGTTTCTGCAGGTACAATATTCAATGCAGTCAGTTACCATCATCTTACCAGAGGACACTTGCTCCAGGATGTCCACTCAGACATAACACAATCATCAGGGCATGGTAGCTTGCATTGCCTGGAACCTAGGGGCATTTCTTCTGGATCACACAGGTAGTCTTCAACAGGTTCAATGGGACCATCCATTGTATTCTGCATGCACCTAAAGTCAAAAAAAGCGATTTAGTTTGACACGCACTTGAATAAGAAAGGCTCAGCTTTGCTTAGGTCAGCGCATTCATTTGTTCAAACCCTCAAATGTTAAATGAAAATCGTTAAGTGACTTCTTATCTTCTATATGAAAATTAGCTTTGGTCCTTAGCTTTCTCTCAACCAGAAAACTGCTGTTGCCTAGTTACAGAAGCTTCTCTACTTTTGTGTATTTTTATCAGAATTCAGTTGACTCTTGCAAGTCCAAAAATATTATGCATGTCTATCCATGGAAATTTCTTTGGCAGCTTTTGCTGTTTGACTATTAAAGCAATTAATCTCTTTGGAGGGCATATATCAGAACTGGAAGTACTGGGAGGCATTTTACCTTGATGACTCACTAGTTGGGTTTGGGGTTGGGGTGATGAATGGTTGGGTAACAAGTATAAAACCCAAAAATAAGAGTAGTGTATCTGTCAGTGGTTCTTTAACCTGACACTGCATCAGTACTCCTGGGTTTCTTGATCAATTAGGTTGAGTAGTTGTTGTGCTAACCTGCATAGATCCATTTTGGATCCAGTAGGGGCATCACAAAAAAAGAGAGTTGATGGATAGATGAACAAAAGAAGGAACAGTTACAATCATAAAATCCCTACAGTGTGGGAAGAGGCCATTTGGCCCATCAAGTCTACACCAACCCTCCAAAGAGCATCCCATCCATACGCAGTCCCCCCCTCTCTATCCCAGCAACCCCACATTTACCATGGCGAATCCACCTAGCTTGCACATCCCTGGACACTATGGGACAATTTAGCATGGCCAAACCAACCACATATTTGGACTGTGGGAGGAAACCGGAGTACCCAGAGTTAACCCACACAGACATGGGGAGAGTGTGCAGGCTCCACACAGACAGTCACCCAAAGCTGGAATTGAACCTGGGTCCTTGGTGCTGTTATGTAGCAGTACTAACTACTGAGCCACCATGCCACCCCAATGGAGTCCCAACACTCCTCACATTAGCATTGCCTCCCACAACATGATGCTGGTGGAATATGAGGGCCCATAGGGAGATATCATTTCTTACTCATAGATGAAGAGGTCTGTCAGTGACAGCAGGAAAGAATGGCTGAAAGTTACTCAGGATGAGGTGAGTAGCAGGGGTGTGATACTACAACTTCTGCCTTCTCAAGCCTACTCTGACAAATCATTGTTCACAGCAACATCAGGTTCGGCCATCACTCTCTGTCGATGCAGTTCCTTACATCCTATCTGCCTATTCACTACTAACACTCATCCACATTTTTGTGCAATGCCACCTTGCTACCTCAGAGTCACCCTCACAAATGCTTTCCATCCATTTTTTCAACACGTTCCATTTCATATATTCATACATCTCTTCCTAGGAAAACAGAGAATAGAACACAAAGGAGAGGCAGAATACAGGAGGTGGCTCACCTTCAATTTTATACTGAACATCTGGAGCAGAAGGCACTGGAGATTAGTGATATCTTGAATTGAATGCTTTAGAAATGGCTAGATGGGGCTCTTGCTAATGGTCTTCACAAATACATTCCATATTCAACGAAAAACAATGAAACTTTAGCCTTAGCATTTAATTGTCTCACTGATCTCCTTGTGTACTGATGGTTGACTCTGCACTTAGAGGTGCCGGTTGTGTAGTCTTTGACCCACATGAGCTTCAAAGCCAGAAGATATTGGTCAAAGGAATTCCAGCAGTGACAGCAGAGATCTGAATAGCCTGTCACGATTTTTATTGACGCAACAGGGGTTGCGTTACACACAAGTGTTAAGAAAGAAAAGACTTACAGAAGCATATGCACAAAGGTATGCTATACAATGTTCAATTATTGCTGAAAAGAGAGACTTGTTGTCAAATCTTTTCATCATGCACTCAGAAGATAAACACGAAAAAGCCAAATTTCAAGCGACCAGAACAATTTAAACACAAGTGTCAGATAGGTTGAAAGAAATCAATGGGGAACTATAGGTGTCCCCAGCTTTCACCTAATTCAAAACAATCGTAAGGTTTGGATACACTTCTTGTTAAGGTCCCCGCGTATGAATATATGTTGTTTCTCGCAAGTGAAAGTGAATCATGTTATAAGTTTCAGAGATAGTAGGAACTGCAGATGCTGGAGAATCTGAGATAACAAGGTGTAGAGTTGGATGAACACAGCAGGCCAAGCAGCATCAGAGGAGCAGGAAGGCTGACGTTTCGGGCCTAGACCCTTCTTGCTATTCAATCAGGAATCACAACTAACAGCCGACTTTGTTTTGGGGCTTTACAGTCTGTTCTCTGCCAATTATGACCAACCAAAGAAATACACTGCTTGATTTAATCAGCCAGTCACTGGGATGTCTGATCTATTTACCTGGCATTTCCCCAAAACTAAAATTCAGACATAACATTGTGTGATAAACAGTACGTCTCACTGGACTGACAGCAACAGCCTGTCATTAGAAAATGCCAATCATATAGCAGCATGAAGGATAGAAGCAGCGTGAAATTAACAACTTTTCCAACCATTTGGCACTTCTTTCTCCTTTAGTATAAATTATTGTGATCATCTGAAACTTAGCAATCTTGCATTTGTCTTGTTGAGTGTAAAACAAAAAGCTGTGACAACCAATGTCTCTTTATAGCAATATTCAAGCTCTTTGCTACCAAACAACTGAACATAATGTTTCTGTTTCACATTTGAGCGCAGAAATATTTGTCTCTAACACTTTCCTGTTTTGTCTATTGTTGATTACTATTGCTTAAGTGGCTATTCACTTGTGACTAATGATAAGACTTCACTCTAAACAGTAGAAGGGGAATGATTGATAGTCATAATACTTTGTGTTCGTGAAATGTGAATTACATGTTATTCAGTACTTGGCTGTCAGATAAATGGCTTTCGGAACCTACCTGAAGTTTACCATCCCATGCATCAGGGCTCATGTTGAATTATTTGTTGTATCACATCCCTCCTTCTCCTACATAGAGACTTTGTCCTTTGAGACTGGCCCCTTCTAAAAGGCCAAACATTGTTGCACTGCAATGGTGTGCAAAATACAGCACATCATGTCAATTTGGGAGATCATGGACAAGGCATTTTAAAGGGAACCTCAGATCTAGCCAAGCACTGGTGCACATTTGCAATATGCCAATTGCTTGCTCCTTGACACATCTGGTTGTCCTGTGCCTTTTATTGTTTCATTTCAGCGGCTATGGCTCATTGTTTAGGTTTCTCAAGGGTATCAAAAGCCACATTGCGTTTTAAGTGGAAATGTATTTTGTCTCCAAGTAAGCAACTGGAAATGCTTCTTTAAGGTGGAAAACATTTTGCAGTTGAACACCTGACACACATTGATGAATGGCAAATCCCTGTGGTTGTCAAACACTCCTGAGTAATCTAAGGATGAATTCACTGCAACATGCGTGTAGAGAATATTGCCCAGCATCTGTGAAAACCAGCCAGTATTGCAAACCTGAATGCACACTCATTCTGGTGAATGTAATTGATGAAAAAGTCCATATAATTGCTAGCCATGCCAAACATGACATCGGTCACTTATGTAATGCACCGATTAAAAGCTGATTGCACAATTCTACAAGCATGTGACAGAGCCCTGTGATGAACCAATGAGGAACCAATGGAGAATGGTGGTAACTTTGACAGCCATGTGTAAATTGTGCTCACCAGGCTGCAAATGACTTCCAACTACCTGACATGATATCTGAGCCTCCTGAGATCCTGTTGTTCTAACACAGTAAGGACGTGCATCTTTCGTTGGCACACACACCATGTCCCTGGTATTGTCTCTTTGGAGCTATACCTCTCTGTTTGTCCCCTCTCTCCTGTAAAGTAGCAAGTCTGCAACAGAAAAGCTGCTGCTGATCTTGCTATTCCTGCTGCTTATCATCTTTATCCTCATCTGAGGTCCAAAACAAAACAGCATAAGGGCCCCTCCTAATCTGAAAGTCCAGAGCTCATGTGGAGATTAGATAGGAATTTCCAAAGTTGCAGAAGTCATCCCAAAATTAGTAAGAGTAAATTCTCAAATAAAGTACTGTACAATTACAATTACACAAAACTAGGCAAAGAAAACACCTATAATGTCCTAGCACATATCGGAATATATGCCTGTCATTTCTTCAGTCCTATTAATTGCTGTTGTGTTATCTTGATTTTACTGCTAATCTCCAGGGAACTGGGGAGTCTGTGCACCCATAGTTAAATTGCACAACCGAGTTAAAATAGTTCTTAATGAGCTATTAACATATTGAAATGAACGATCCCTCTGCCTGAGGGAATTATTCTCAGGCAGCCTATTGCAATGCAGTTGATTGGGAAAATTCATGTGATGCAACCAGCTTTCTACCATGCTGTCAATGTATTGTAAATTTCCTTTTAAATTCCAAATGTTCTCAAAACCACTCACTACTACAAATAAAAATGACACCCCTGTGTTTCAAGATCAGCATGAGATCTATTAATTTCATCTGAAAACTGAACTTGCTCTTGTAGCATTTTGCGATCAGTAAAATTAAAAATACCTCCCACTATTCTGTATCCAAGTAATTGATAAATATGGGGATTAAGCTCCCAACAGTGTTCCCTGCAGTATTATAGAACATAGAACAGTACAGCACAGGAACAGGTTCCTTGCTCTACCATGTCTGGGCCAACTAATCCCATCTGCCTATACATGGTCCATATCCCTCTATTCCCTGCCTGTTCATGTGTCTGTCTAATTGCCTCTTAAATATTGCTATTGTGTTGGTTTCTACCACCTCCCCGGCTGTGCGTTCCAGATACCTATCACCCTCTGTGTAAATAAACTTGTTTTGCACATCTCCTTTAAACTTCTCACCCTCTCACCTTAAACCTTTGCCCCCCAGAATTTGACATTTTTACTCTGGGAAAAAGACTCTGACTAATCACCCTATCCATGCCACTCATACTTTTATATACTTCTATCAGGTTGCCCCCCAAGCCTCAATGGAATTTCTGTTTCTGTAACATCCTGGTAAACCTCTTTAGCACTCTCTCCAAAGCCTCCACGTCCTTCTGATGATGTGGTGATTAGAACTGCACACAGTTCTCCAGACGTGGCCTAACTAAAAAGTTTTATACAACTGTAACATGACTTGCCAACTTATATACTCAATGCTCCAACCAATGAAGGCGAGCATGCCTTTTGCCTTCTTTACCACCTTATCCATTTTCAGCAAGCTATGGATTTGCACCCAAAATCCCTCTGTATATATAAGTGCCCCTCAGTGTCCTGCCATTAACTGCATTCTTTCCTCTTGCATTTGAGCTGTCAAAATGCATCACCTCAAACTCTGCTATTTCTCCATCCAACTTTCCAAGTGATGTTTATCCTGCTGTATCCTTTGACAACTTTCCTTATTGTTTACAATTCCACAAATCATCTTGTCATTGGCAAACTTACTAATCATATCACCTACATTTTAATCTAAATCATTTAAAATATACTACAAACAATAGAGGTCTCAGCACTCAACCTTGCAGAACAGTACTGGTCCAGAATTCCAGTCAGAAAAACACCCCTCCACAATTACCCTCTATCTCCGATGACCAAGTCAATTTTGTATCCAACTAACCAACTCACTGTGGATCCCATGTGACTTAATCTTCTAGACCTGCCTACCATGAGGAACCTGGTCAAAAGCTTTTGAAAAGACCACTGCCCCACACTCCCCAAAACTCTTGTCACTTCTCAAAAACCTCAAACAAGTTTGTGAGAGAAGACCTTGCCCTCACAAAGCCATGCTAACTATCCCTAATAAGTTCATCCTTTTTCAAGTGCGTATAAATCTTGTCCCTAATAATCTTCTTCAATAATTTCCCACCCCTGATTAAGGCTTACCGGACTTTTATTTTCTGGATTATCCCTGTTGCCCTTCTTAAAATAGAAACAAGGTTGGCTATTCTCCAATCTTCAGGGACCTCACCTTTGGCTAAAGAAGGAACAAAGATTTCTGTCAAGGCCCCAGTACTCTCTTCCCTTTTCTCCTTCAGTATCCTGGGATAGATCCCATCAGGGCCTGGAGACTTATTTACCTTAATGCTTTTAAGACACCTAACATCTCTTTCTTCTTAATATTGACGTGCCCTAGAATTTCAATATACCTATCTGTAATCTACAATTATCCATGCCATTCTCCTTGGTGAATACCAATGCAAAGTACTCATTAAGGTCTTCACCCACTCCTCTGACTCCACGCTTAAATTCCTCCTTTGTCCTTGAGTGGACCTGCCCTCTTGGTCCTTAAATATATAAAATATATACCTCGAATTCTCCTTAATCTTACTTGTCAAGGGCATTTCATGGCTCCTTTTAGCCCTCCTAATTTCTTGCTTAAGTTCTTTCCTGCTTCCTTTATGTTCCTCAAGGGCCTTGTTTGATTTCAGTTCCCAAAACTTATATATGCTTTTTTTTCTCTTTTTTACTAAAGTTTCAATATCTCTTGTCATTCAAAGTTCCTGATTTTTGCCATCTGTCTATTTCATCCTCTCAGGATCGTGCTGGTCCTGAACACTGATCAATTGCCCTTTAAAGGACTCTGACATGCCAGATGAGATTTACACTCAAACTGCCACCCCCAGTATAATTTCTCCAGTTCCTGCCTAAAACTGTTGTAATTAGCCTTTCCCAATTTAGCACTTTCACCCAAGGACCAATCATATCCTTATCCATAACTGTCTTAAAATTTAGGCAATTATTATCACTTTTCATAAAATGCTCCCCCACTGAAACATTGATCACCTGGCCAGGTTCATTCCTTAATATCAGGTCTAGTACAGCCCCTTCCCTAGTTGGACTATCTACACATTGTTTAGAAAAGCCCTCCTGGATGCACCTAACAAATTCCCCTCATCTAAGCCCCTGGCACTAAGGGAGGCCCTGTCAATACTGGGGAAGTTAAAATCACTGCATTCCAACAACTCTGTCATTCTTACATCTTTCCATGATCTGCTTACAAGTTTGTTCTTCTATCTCCCACTTGCTATTGGGATGCCTATAGTATAACCCCATCATAGAGACTGCACCTTTCTTATTCCTGAATTCTACCCATATGACTTCGCTGGAGGAGCCTTCAAGATGTCCACTCTTAGTGCAGCTGTGACATTCTCCTTAATCAGTAATACAATTCCTCTACTCCTTTTACACCACTCTCCATCATGCCTTAAACATTCAAACCCTGGAACGTTCAGCTGCCAGTCCTGCCCTTCTCTCAACCGAGTTTCTGTAATAGCTACAACATTGTAGTTCCATGAAATAATCCAGCCTCCAGGATCATCTGCCTCACCTGATATACTCCATGCATTAAAATACATACACTTCAAACCACCAATCCCACTATGTTCACTAACGTGGCTTTGTTTATTCTTCCCATTAGTACTTGACTTAACATCTACCTTCTTTACAATCACACCACATGCTGACCTACTGCTGTGGTTCCCAACCCCCTGCCATACTAGTTTAAAGCCTCCTGAGTAGCACCAGCAAACCTCCCTGCAGGATACTGGTGTCACGAGCAACTTGTCCCGATATGGAGCTCCAATTAAACACAACCAGTTTGTGATGTAGTTTAAAAGTTAACCACCGATCCCACAAAATGCAGCTTTATTCAGCAACCTTCTGTGTGGAACTTGGTTGGAGGCTTTTTGAAATTCAAGATAAAATTTCAAAATGGGTTTCTAACATCGATTAATGTTGTGCCTTCTTGAAAAAAAAATCAATCAAGTTAGTGAAGTCATTCAATAGTATTCAAAATTAATGTTGTGATTGCATATTAAAATTGACATTTTTTAATAATCATAAAGCACATCTCTGAGAATTACTTCTAGGAGCTTGCATATAACTGACATCCAAATAACTAACACATAATTCCTTGGTGCTGACTTGTTCTCCTTCTGAATTATGGGTCTTATTTCAGTTCATCAGGCCAATGTTAGACCTCAACAAATCATTAATTATATGAGCAAGTGGCTGGAATAAGAGAACACCCGTTTTTCTCAATAATGGATGTCATCAGGTCATTTCCCTGATCATATATTAATGATATAATATTAATACCTGATATAATTACCTGATATATTAAAACCCTGATGTAATATTAATACCAACTGTCTGTGTTGAAGATGACATTCCCATTCCTGATATGAACAGCCGCTTGCATTTATATAGACTTATATAGACTTTGTGCAAGTATAAAGGAAGAAGATGGGCGCTATCAAAGATGGACTAAAAAAAGGTTCAAAAAGGTGAGTTTAGAGGAAAAGAGACAGATGCGAAACCTGAGTAGTGGTTTGAATGGATGGGAATGGTGGCAGTGAGGTGGGAAATGCATAAGATAATAATGGTTTAATGGTGACGGAGTTTAAGGATGAATTTTGTGAGGTGGAGGTAATGATTGGGTGGGGGTCATGGCAAGAAGAGAGGAAAGTGCTTCTAATGTCAGATAGCATAAGAGCTGGGAAGGTAACTTGGTGGCCAGCCGTTTAGTGAGATTGGAGTAAACGGAGCACATACCTCATGGAACAGATCGCCAAGGGCAGGAACTAAGACTGTGATCTCTTCCCAAGTCCTGGAATAATGACATGAATTGTGTTTCCCAACAATATTAAGGTTATGAAATTGGACCAGAGGTCACACCTGGACATATATTGCTCTACACTTTGCAGAGGATTTGACCTCTGAAATATTAGGGAAGCAGAAACTTCTTTCAAGTTGAATCAATAAAATTGTTCTGATATTGCTTTAATGATATGAAGTACAAGAACAATAAGGCACCAATAGGCAGTTTTAACTATCCAAATATTAACAGGAACAGTTTTAATATGCAAAGTAGACAGGGATCCAAATTCTTAAGGAGGGCAGAATGTACTCTCGGTGGGTGACTTAATGTCCATTACCAAAACTGTCACAGCAACAAGTCCGAAAGAACATAGCTGTAGACTAGGTCAGCAACGTGTGTGAGGGAACCAACAAGTGGAAGAGGAGAGAAATATACTTGACCTCATCCTCGCCAATCTGTCTGTCACAGATGCATCTGTTCATGACAGTATCAGCAGGAATGAACACCAAACAGTCCTTGTGGAGATAAAGTCTCATCTTTACATTAAGGATATCCTCCATCATGTTATGTGGCACCATCACAGTGCTAAATGGGATAGTCTGTGAACGGGTTTAGCAACTCAAGTCTGGGCATCCATGAAGCAGTGTGAGCCATCACTACCTGCAGATTTGTACTCTAACAAAATCTGTAACTTTGTGGCCCACCATATTTCCCGCCCTACAATTACCATCAAACCAAGGGAGTGACCGTGGTTTAATGAAGAATGCAGAACAGCACATCAGAAGCAGCACCAAGTATTCTTAAAAAGGAGGTATGAAACTGGTGGAAGCTACGAAACAGGACTACTTACCTACCAAAAAGCATAAACAGCAAGTGACAGACAATGTTAAGCAATTCTACAACTAGTCGATCAGATCTAAGCTCTGCAGTCCTGCCACATACACACATGAATTATGGTGACCAAATGAACAACTCACCGGAGCAGAAGGCTTCACAAGGATCCACTCCCTCAATGTTGGAGGAGTCCAACACATAGAATCATAGAAGCCCTACAGTGTGGAATCAGGCCATTCAACCCATCAGGTCCATACCAACCCTCTGAAGAGCATCACACCCAGACCCACCCCATCCCTTTAACTCTGCATTTCCCATGCCTAAATCACCTAGCCTGCACATTCCTGGACACTATGGCAATTTATTACGGCCAAACCACCTAGCCTGCACATCTATGGACGGTGGGAGGAAACCAGAGCATCCAGAGGAAACCCACGCAGACACAGGGAGAATGTGTAAACTCCACACAGACAGTCGTCCAAGTATGGAACTGAACCTGGGTCCCTGGCACTGTGAGGCAGCAGTGCTAACCACTGAACCACCGTGCCGGCCACATCAGTGCATGAGATAAAGCTGACACATTTGCACCAAGCTTCAGCTACTAGTGCTGGGTGGATGATCCATCTTGGTCTCCTCCAGAGGGCCCCAAGATCACAGATACCAGTCTCCAGCCAATCCAATTCACTCCACATTGTATCAAGAAACAGTTAGAGTCACTGGATAATGGAAATGCTATGGGCAGTGACAACATTCTGGAGATAGTACTGAAGGTAAGTGCTCCAGAATTTTCCACAACCTCTAGCCAAGCTGTTCCAGCATAACTACAACACTGGCATCTACCCGACAATGTGAAAAATTTCCCAGGTATGTCCTTTACACAAAAAGCTGAACAAATCCAAACTGGCCAGTTACTGACCATCAGTCTATTCTCGACCATCAGTAAAGTGGTAGAAGGTATCATCAATAGTGCTATCTGGCAGCTCCTGCTTAGCAACCAAGTGCTCAATGACACCCAGTTTGGGTTCCACCAGGGGTTCTGACCTCATTACAACCTTGGTTCACACAGCGGCAACAGAGCTGAACTCCAGATGTGCGGTAAGAATGACTGCTTTTGACATCAAGGCCACACTTAAATGAGTGTGGCATAAGAACCCCTATCAAAGCAGGAATCAATGGGAATTGGAAGAAAATTGAGGCTGGTTGAAGTCATACTCGGCACAATGTAAGGTGGTTATGATTGTTGGAAGTTGGTCAACTCAGCTCCAGGACATCTCTGCAGAAGTTCCTCAGGGCAGTGTCCCAGGCCCAACCATCTTCAGCTGCTTCATCAATGATTTTCCCTTCATCATAAGGTCAGAAGTGTTTGCTGATGACTGCATTATATTCAAAACCATTCACTACTCAATTCACAAGTGAAGCAGTCCATGGCCAAAATATTCAGGTTTGCGTAACAAAGTGGCAAGTAACATTTGTGTCACTTAAGTGTCTGGCAATGACCATCTTCAACAAAAGAGAATCTAAGTATAATCTGAGAATCTTGACATTCAATAGCATTACCACACTGCATCCCCCATCATCAGCATCCTGGAGATTACCATTGACCAGACACTGAACTGAACTAGCCTTATAAATACAATGGATACAAGAGCTAGGAACTCTGCAGCGGCTAACTCACCTCCTAACTTCTCAAAGTCTGTCCAGAATCTATAAGGTGCAAGTAGGATTGTGATGGAACGTTCTTCACTTGTCTGAGTGAGCACAACTCCAACAACACTAAAGGAGCTTGACACCATCCAAGTCAAAGCTTGCTTGGCACCACGTCCACACACATTCAGTAGCAGTAGTGTGCACCATCTACCAGAAATTCACCACGGTTCCTGACAGAGCATCTTCTAAACCCATGACCACTGCCATCTAGAAGGACAAGGACACCAGATATATGGGAAACACTACTACTTACAAGTTCCCCTCCAAGTCACTTACCATCCTGATTTGGAATAATATTGCCATTCCTTCAGTGTCACTGGGTCAAAATCCTGGAACTCTCTCACAGTATTACAGACTTACCTACATGAAATGGACCACAGTGATTCGTGTAAGCAGCTTTGCAACACGTTCTCAAGGGCAGCTGGAGATGGGCAGTAAATCCACATTCCACAAATGAATAAAAAAAGTATACATTGTCACAGGAAGTGAGGCAAAATAACATGTGAGACAAATGTTGTAGTGTTAGGAAACGTGTGTGTAGCAGAGTGCTCCTGAGTTGTGTTATACTTTTATATTATCCCTGCATTTATTTTAGCAATCTTTTGTGTTTAGTATATTTGTGTTAAAAACCAAAAACACAACAGTGTAGCAGTGATGCAAAATGCTTAATGTGTTAGTGGTGTCCAACATAATCACAAGTACAACATTTTAGACAAAGGGAGAAGTCAAAAAGCCTTGAGCAACAATAAAAGTAGATGGAAGCAGCAGCAGGAGCAATATTTCAGACTAGATTCAAAAATGACTCTCAACAATCAGCATTCTGAACAAGTGAGTAATTGAAAACCAAATCTTATGGGAGTAGTAGTCAATCAGAAAAACAGTTATTTATCTGAATCAGAATCAGTCTAGAAAAATCGATTAAAACTGGGGCTGCAAGACAGCAGCACCATTTGCGATAAAATATTTGAGGTTTTCTGTTGAAAAGAGCTCAATGGGCAGATAGTGTCATAAAGTCATATAGCATGGAAACAGACCTTAAATCTATGCCGTCTAGTTTTGGACTCCCCTACTCTGTAGAAAAGACTTTGGCTTTTCACCTTATCTATGTCCCTCTTGATTTTATAAACCTCTATAAAGTTAGCCCTCAGCATCTTATGGGCCAGGGAAAAAAAGTCCCAACTAATCAAGCCTCTCTTTATAACTCAAACTTGCCAGTCTTGGTAACATCCATGTAAATCTTGACTGCAGACTCTCCCTGTATAGCAGTTGAAAGGCTGTGCTGCAGCAACAGAGCTCAGAACAAGGCTGAAGTCCTGTACTCCAGGCACAGAAGCTTCGTATTAACTTTTCTTCAAGAAAAGTTGTTAAATAAAAAAGTTTCAAGGGAAAAAATGCCTGGAAAATGAATTCTTAGAAGCAACAAATATTCACGCTTTATAATAAAACATTCAGTTGTTGACTGGAAGGTTCAGGATGCCTTTCATGAATTTTAACTATTTCAACAGCATATGGAGTCAGAAGTTTTAGATATGATCATCAAAGAACGTGACAAATACTAGCAATGACATTATCCATTGCACCAATACTTTGGGACATCAGAAGCAAACCAGAAGGGCCCATTTCAACTCTGGACAATACTGCAAGATCAACTAAGAGTCACGGTTAAATTTGGAAGCCATCACATTAGGTCCAAAGAAACCTTCATCAGTGGATGTTGAGACAAAGGCAACTATTGCAATTTTTCACAAGCTCTCTGAGAGAATCAGGGAGCTGTTACCCCAATGTAAGCTTTCCAAAAGAATCTTGACAAGATCAAGAATCAACATCAACAATCTACTCAAAGATGACAGAAAATATGAAGCCATTGCAGCAAGGAGGCAATACAGATTCTCAGAACGGCAATAACCGTAGGTAAGCTAATCAAGACATATAGATACCACAAGGCATGTGGTAATTGTTGTCGCATGCGTCAGCCACAAACTGCTCTGCATTCAGCGGCACCAATCAGGCATATGGTCTAAAAGGAAACTGGACAAAACTGTGTTGAATGTGGCAGTGAAGAAGCAGTCAGAAACCACAGTTCAACCAAAAATGATTTGAGGAACCTTTGGTGAAAGCCCCAGAGGAAGTGTCAAAGATCTGTGATGAGACATTTTCTTATTAAGTGACCATCACAAATACAGCAATGTTGACGAAGAACAGATGTCATCTGTGAAAGCTATCCAGTAGCAACATGTTCAACATTCCTACTGCATCAATAACACCTTCTCAAGTTATGAGACTGGAATTAGGGTAGATGACAACGCAACATTCAAGTACAAGATAATTGTCAGCTAAATCCATGAGTTAAGAGAAAGGAGTTAACCATTCCAGATTTCAGCAAAGTGTCACTGTTACCAAACCAGGCCAGGTTAGCAGACACCTGTACATATTAAACACACTTACAATGTGTAAATATTGTTCATAATTATCCTAGTCCTTTATATTGACCATTTATAAAATGTACCGTTTTGCCATTTAAGAAGATAAGATGTTATAATATTGCTTCAATTGCTTTAATACTAATTAACATACTACTGAAAACACAAATAGTTAATATGTAATACCCAGGAAGTGATCCAACTAATTGCATTACAGTAGGTGGGGCAGTGTTGGTAGGCATGCATAGAGAAGCTCTCCTGAAACTTGTTATTCATTTTTAAAAACTTGTAATTTAGCTTACCTATCATTATTGCAATGTTTGGCGTATCTGTCTTAACAGCCTATAACACAACTATATAATATGAAATCAGATTTTTAAAATAAAAAATTATCAGCTTTACCTCACTTTGCGTGTTTGCACTCCTTCTCCACAGTTATCCTTCAGGTCCACATTGCTTACTTTGCAGACGCTCCATGGTTCGGCTATCCACACATACTGACTGCAGTCGCTGTGGCATGGTACCACCTCATATACCTATGATAATAATTCACACAATACCGGCATTAATAAATATAGTTACTTCAAATACTAGTCCTTTGGGACTTCCTTCCAGTTCAACCACACTAGAACCCAGCTCAACATTTGATTTCTATTCTCTGAGGAACAGAAGTGTTTTTCTTTTGCAACTCAACACATTTATAACTAAAAGCCTGCAGTGCACCGTCCCTCTGCTACTCTTGGCTACATGATGGATTGGATAATTATTGCAGCTGTGCAAAATTTGATTTGAGGAGCCTTTGGTGAAAGCCCCAGAGGAAAATCAAGATCAAAGGTTGGATAAAGCATAAGATGACCTTGGTGGATGCAGCAAAACAGCCAACTATAATTATTGGCATAAAGATATACAAGTGGCAGTAGGGATGTCAGAATTAATGATGGTGATGATTGTGCAAAGTTGCAGGGACTTCAATAACTATCTTTCGAACAGCAGTGACTGAAACAAGTACAAAAAGAGGAATCTTTCATTATGTTCAAAGAAGACTCAAATAAAATACTCGCTCTTGTAAAATATATGCTGAATCTGTCTCTATAAAAGTGAATTATTCACTGTAGTATAATGTTTGCAGCTAAAGGAGTCTAACTGCAGCCAACCGGAGTTTTCGAAGTTTGGAGGATATTTTGTTTACACTGCATGGCTCCTGTTTGGCTAGAACTTCAACAGCAGCTCAGGAGAGACTTCTATGGGATTGCGTCCATATGCATATTCTGAGCTCTCCTCCCAAGAGCTGAAGTATATAAAACAAGCATTAAAACAAATTCTTCTGTTCTAAACATTTAAAATTAATGTCAGGTAAGTTAAAGTAGGCCCAAATGATTCACATTCCATTTGATACCAAACCGAAGGAACATGAGGGTCAGGATGGCCTTAACTCTGGATTTACACTGGAAATTTTGTATTGAAGTGAAAGATAAAGACACTATAAGACACACTGTAGAATTTGTTCAAAATATGTGAAGTATTATAATGACTGAAAATAAATAGTACTATATTAATTAAGTCATTTTTAACATGTAATGAATTGTTAGTTCAGTTATGGTTGCATATGTCAGTATCTGTATTTTAAAACAACTCTTTCTAATTAGTCTTACCTATTTTTTTTCTTTCTGTTTATTTATTTTTTGACCAGGATTAAACTGTTTATTGCTGAATAATACTCAGTTTATGACACTGCACACCACAATTTATCATTTTTCTAAGTTATTGAGGTTACTGTAGATCAGGTCTTTTCCTCTGACAGATAGAAACTTCCTCTCAAAATATGACCTACAGCATGAGAATGTGTTAATATGTACAGTTTAATAAAAATGTTAATTCTACAGGTGTCTGCATTTTAAAAATAATTTTTAGCAATTAGACTTAACTATTGTAGCTCATCCCCAACTAATATTATTCACAATATTTAAGAATTTCCTTGTTAAAAACAACTTTAGTCATTTTAATGGGCGAACATAATAATTAGCCTCTAAATGATAACATTTTTCTTTTATCAGAAATGTATGAAAGAGAAAACCTTTCTACTCTTTTAAATGATAGTTTAGACAGTCCCTGGCGAGGCACTGCAACAAAAATCAAATAGGTCAAACTTATAAATCAAAATATAATTACCTGGGGTGATACTACATCTCAGAAAAATCTTTCTAAACTCTAGAATATGTTTGTGTTTTTAAATGTGTGGATTAAAATAATAATGACAATTGCTCTCAAAGATTGTCAGATGAGTCAATAAATATCAACACAGTTGTTATCTGTAGTTAAATAAATTAACATGTTATATGATGATCTTACTGTTCAAACACAAAATCAGCATACATGCATATAACATTTATGTCAAAGTCATTTTGCTGGGACTTCTGTGGTTTGGTCAAGATTACTCCAGAACAGGCCCTTTTGAAATTCAGTCCCATTTATTAAACAACACAAGTCATAGAGTTATAGAGATATACAGCACGGAATCCGACCCTTCAGTCCAATTCGTCCATGCCGACCAGATATCTTAAATTAATCTAGTCCCACTTGCCAGCATTTGGCCCATATCTCTTTAAGCCCTTCCTATTCATATACCCATCCAGATGCCTTTTAAATGCTGTAATTGTACCAGCCTCCACCACTTCCTGTGATGGCTCATTCTATACATGCACTACCCTTTGCTTGAAAATGTTGCCCCTTAGATCCCTTTTAAATCTTTCTCCCTCACCATAAACCAATGTCCTCTAGTTTCAGACTCCCCACCCCAGGGAAAGGACGTTGTCTTTTTATCCTGCCCATGTCCCTCATGATTTTATAAACCTCTATAAGGTCACCCCTCAATCTCCGACGCTTCTCGGCCTTTTAGCTCAGATCATATGTAACACAAGTTTGAATGCAGGACATATTTGCAAAGGGCAATTAAATTGAACTTTTTAAATTATTTTAAGATCACATTGATGAGACACCTTAATGATTTTTTTTGAGATACATTAATGTGAAGACTGTCAAGATGAAATAGAATACAAAGTATACTGATCGTTGAATTTTCATTGATTAATACCTAACACATTCAAGGGCTGAAATTGTTTAAAAAAATACTGAAGTTCTGACTTAAAATGTCCATGGTCATTGCCTGACCACACAGGCTGGCCAGGTTTCATGGAAATCTAAAACAATGAGTTAACACTGTCTGCACGGGCAATGAAAACAGTCAGCCAGACTGCTTGGGAAGCATGACAAAGTCACCATCTCCTCTTTGATTTGCACCATTACGCGAATTTTCACAAGTTGGAGATGAAACATTTACTTTATTTATCAGCCTGAAAACAATAACAGAATATACAAACAGCTTCAATTTCAGAGTACTTCTTTGGCAGCCCAAGAAGAGTTAGAGAGTACAATGAGTACAGGTTTCCCACACTGGGAGCACAGAAAGACTTGAAAGAGATATAAATGGAGAACATATACTGAATTCCTGAAACATGTATGTATAATGCAGTAACTCTCCTTGAGCAAGTGTTGGTGCCACTGTTTTTAAACTTCTATTGATCAAAGACTTATGTCTAGGTAACAGTATTATCCAGGAGAATGTCTGCTAAGAACTGATACGTGGAGCTTCAGTTCTCATATCTCATATGGAAGCATTTCATGTAGTGCTGTTCTTGGATTTTAGACATCTGACTCCCGTCTGCTGCTCTGATCTTGTTCTTAGTGGACAGCAGTCGTGAATTTTGTCCAACATCTGATCCAATCTATCTAGCTTTTGATGCATCTCACGAATAGAAGCAGTTGATGTGTCTAAGGGTTTTGTAGAAGTCTTAAGGAAGGAATCCCAGATAGTCCTACAGACATTGTCAGCAGCATTACAGTGAATTAACACACAGCATCCAATCTTAGCAGCAATCTTTTCACTTGAGCCATAGATGGGACCTGGAATGTAACCAATGCCAGAGGAAGATCCCAACCATAGACAAAGCCTTTAATGTACTTATGGCCTGAGAAACCCATAACGGCCTCAGTCATCTGTTGCCATATTCTTTAATAAATGCATCCTTTTCATGAACTATATTGCTCTCCTAATGAAACAGGTTTTTCCATTTTGTAAAGTTTCAAGTGTGAATTTGAATGGTATGACTCCTATGTGACTAAAACAATTTATTGCAAAATATATCCTTTAAATGTCGTAATAGACTCCAAAAATTCCAAATTGCATCTATATAACATCATATCAGATCTATCTGAAACAAGATTTATTTTATGTATGTAATATTAGGTTATTTATTGCATTGATTTTTGAGACTTTACTATCATCTACAATTTGTTAATGTCCTGTGTATATAGCGTGAATTTCTTGCAGCTGTCACATTCACTTCGATTACACATCCCGCTCACCCTCTGTCTAACATAAAGTGGTGGTATGGGGTTTCAGTCTCTCAAATGCATCAACTGCAATCACACATCCAACAATGAAATAATTCAAACAAGGATAAAAATAATTCCAACTTGAAATTAAGCACAAAAATCCGCGCAAGAACATAATAAAATATGAATGTAGACATAGTAGACAATATACACATGCACTCTTACAGTGAAACTTACTGACTTACCTGAGCCTGTAAGGTGAGCCCACAAATTGTCAATGGAAAGACACAAAAAAAAACAAGGAACAATTATTATTGAACACAATAGTCACTCTCTATAAAAATAATTGTTTAAAAGTAAATGACAATTTGTATGTCCTCATTCATTCTTAAATCATACTCTAAAATCAGGCCAATAAATCTCAGAATATGGTATTCCAGCCTCGGAAATCGAACATGTTCAGCCTTGGATTTCTTGCTGTCTTTCAGCTCCATTTAAATTTGAAATTAACCTTTCACAACTCTTCCCCAGTATTCCAGCTGCAGCTCTGGCAGGAGTGTAGCAGATGAGTTATATATTTTATTGAGAACATGTTTGCTGGAAATGGTTAAACCATTTAACACGTAGAGGTCATACAAGGTACTTCTACCCACCAAGATACAAGGACAAAGCCATGGGCCAGATTTTTACTGAGTCAAACTGACATGTAAGCCTTTTAAAAATGACAACCAGGGCCCAATTCTGGGGCTATTGACATAGTTCCCAGATTTTCTGATTTTCAGAAGGGCTTTTGAAGGGTCTGGGTTGGTTTGGGCATGCCTGATCTGGCTGTTCCGTAGTGGGGATAGGAATAGCTCTACTCCTCTAAAACTTTCATGGAGTCACGCCAACTTTTTACAATGCCATGGTTCACAGTTTCTCAGAGGGGTCACGAAACATAGATTGCACGAGGGAATCTTTTGTAAAGCAAGTTCAAATATTCCTCCTCATGACCATACCCCCATTCACATGTCAATGTATGTCCCTCCATCTGTCTCCATGCTGGATGGTTGCTGGGCAAAAGATAGCACAGAGAGTACGAGGTGCCATGGTTATGTGTATTTGGTGGGGGAGGGTTGGTGGTGGTTACATGAGGAGTGAGGGCTAGAGCTTGGGTAACTTTCAAAACACCTGGGATGAAGTTCTGGAGAAACAGGGTGGGTCTTTAGCCAGCCAACCCTGGCACAAACCCACCCTCCTGGCTGTTTACCCTCTCCTTTGAGGATCATCAGGCCTGACACCATCCCATATCTGCTCTCTGGGAGTAAAGATTGCATGTTCCAGGGTATTATTATCCGAGTCAGTTCAGGACTTCAGCTATCCACCACTGTAGACAAAATATGGCTTAAAATTTCTATTTGGTCCTTATGTCTGGAACAGACTTACACCTGCTTGACAGCTTCAGATTTTTTTTTTTCCCACAGTATCTATTTAGACAGTAAATCAACCTTTCCTCTTTACACACATCTTAGCAGTTGCTTTCCAGCTGTCCATCTCTTAATGAGCCTTGGCTGAACATTTCAAAGTAATGAGTCTCCAAGGTGCAACACTGGATTAGACTTACGATAGAAGTTGGTTTGATTTTAAACAAAGAGTCACATGTTATGTCATTTATTCTGTTTTTACTTTACTTATACATAATTTTTAAAGAAAAGGTTTTGACATCAAATCCCACTGGAGTATTTTTTTAACTGACTCGTTTTATTGATTTTCTGATGTTTTACTTGCTGCTAATATTGTGCTCAAAATAATGCTCTTAATAGAAGAAAAAATGAATTTTTTTTTGGAAAATATAATTTCTATGCGGTCTTTGAATACATTTTTTCTCCCTTTCTGTCTGCCTGGCCGGAAACCTACAAACAACAATTGGCGAAACAGACCCACATTTCAAATGGCCCCTTTAGTCAACTATCAAGAAACACGAGGGACTGCCTCTCCTTTCTAAATGTACTTGTCCTATTCCACAAGCTCCATTAAACACCTCCCTATTTAATACAGACTAAATGGGATTGGGTCCTAGTGGGTACTGAACTTGAATATTTCCCTACAATAAAGACAGAGTGTTGTGAATGCTGGAGATTTGAAATAAAAATGTGAAAGGTTGGAGAAACTCAGCAAGTCTGGCAGGATTCAAGGAGAGAGAATCAGAATTAGCATTTTGAGTTTGTTATTATTCTTTGGAACCCAGTTATTATTAACTCTGTTTCTCTTTCTAAATGCTGTCAGAGCTGCTGAGTTTCCTTAAGTACTTTTTGTTGAATATTTCCTTTCTCCATTTCAATGTTCAGTGCCACAATATCAGAGTAGTTTCTGATAATCTGAAGTAATTTAGGATTCCATATTTGCATACAACATTGATCCACTATTGATGAGTTTGAACTGAAAGTAAAATATTGAAATGAAGGACATGCTACACAATTTAAAAAAAAATTGTACTTGTATACACCTGTGTAGTTAATACAGCTCTCAGCCTTCTGCAAGCCTTAAGAGATTCAAAATTACATTTAATCTTTTTTCAGTAATTTAACGTTCCATATTTTCTTCTAAATATTTATAACTTGACTATGCCTGGTATTGTAGGGACAGAATACTTTCTGTAGATGATCGTGAACCTTTTAATTTTAAATTTGGTTTAGAGCCAGTTTGCTGATCTGACACCTACATTTTTCTTCCACTTTTATGATGATACATCTAAAGAAAACCCTAGTCATTGCTGTAATCGCCAGTTGGGGAGGTTGAATCAAACATCTAGTTCACGATCATCTGAACAGTTTACAGTTAATAAAATGTTGAAAAACAGGCTTGCAAAATCTGCATTAAATTTATTACCTGGTTGGTGTGATCGAGTTTTGGACAGGGCCTTCCAGCATTGTATGGCTTCTCACGCAACCACTTGGATCTGACTTTCACTCCACTGCCACATGATTTGCTACAGCGTGACCAATTGGACCATTCACTAAGTTTACAGTCAGAAGGGCAGGGGATGTTGCAAGCCTCCTCTATATAAGCTGTCGGTGGAGAATACAATTATAAAAGCAGTGGTAGCGTGTTAATATAGTATCCGTGTTATGACAGCTTGTATGGTCGCAAAAATGCCATGAAACCTGCTGAACTAATAAATACTGAATTTAAGTTATCACATATCTCTTTACAAATAGAACAGAAGATAATCATGTGATGCTGCACACCCAGCCATAAATACGCAGAGTCAAGATTAGAGATAAGGTTATGTGGTTGATTCCATAGCCTACACTCTCACCTACTACAGGTCCATGTTGGTAGCTGACTTCCCCAAAGTTATCTGTAAAAATAGAGTCCTCAGGTCAATGGAAAAAAGATTGTAAAATTAGCTGCTGATCCACCATCATTCATTCAAAACCCCTACAAAAGAGAAATTTCATTCCCAAAATGTTGATGATGTTAACTTTTCTGAATGTTGAGATTTTTGACAACAGCATTTAATAGTATGATTATTCAAAGCTTAAGAAAATGCAACAGATCTGAAATGGGCTTGAAACAGATAACTTCAACTACCACATCAGCAGTGCTGAAAACTGATTTCTCTCCAATTTAGTTAGTATTGGGTTAGAACAGGGCTTGAAGTTTTTGGACTGTTTCACACCATCATGCACCTCGTCCTTACCCTTAACAACTTCTCCTTCAACTCCTTCCACTTCCTACAGCCTAATGGGGGTGGCCATGGGCATCCGCATGGGTCCAAGCTATGCCTGCCTCTTTGTAGGATATGTGAAACAGTCCCTCTTCCAAAGCCACACTGGCCCCATCCCCCACGTCTTCCTCCGTTACATCGATGACTGGATCGGCGCCACCTCGTGCTCCCATGAGGAGCTCAAACAGTTCATCCACTTTACTAACACCTTCCACCTCAACCTTAAGTTCACCTGGACCATCTCTGATACCTCTCTCTCCTTCCTGGACCTCTCTGTCTCCATGTCTGGTAACCACCTGGAAACTGATATCTATTTCAAGCCCACCAACTCCCACAGCTACCTAGACTACACCTCCTCTCACCCACCTTCCTGCAAGGATGCCATCCCCTATTCCCAATTCCTCCGCCTCTGCCGCATCTGCTCCCAAGATGAGGCGATCCACTCCCGGACATCCCAGATGTCCTCGTTTTTCAAGGGCTGCAACATCCCTCCCACAGTGGTTGAAAATGCCCTCAACCGCATCTCTTGCATTTCCCGCTCCTCAGCCTTCACACCCCTCCCTGCAATAAAAACAAAGACAGAATTCCCCTTATCCTCACATATCACCGGATTAACCTCTGGATTCAAAGCATCATTCTCCGCCACTTCCGCCACCTGCAATCTGACCCCACTACGAAGGATATATTTCCCTCCCCACCCTTACCTGCCTTCCGGAGGGACCACTCTCTCTGTGGCTCCCTTATCCGCTCCACACTCCCCACTAGCCCCACCACCCCTGGCACCCTTCCCTGCAACCACAGGAGGTGCTACTCCTGCCCCTATACCTTCTGCCCCCCACCTCCATCCCAGGCCACAAGAAAACCTTCCACATTAAACAGATGTTCACCTGCACATCCGCGAATGTGGTATATTGTATCCGCTGTTCCCGATGTGGCCTCCTCTACATCGGGGAGACCAAGCGGAGGCTCGGAGACCGCTTTGTGGAACACCTACGCTCAGTTCGCGACAAACAACAACACCTCCCAGTCACGAACAACTTCAATTCCCTCTCCTAATCCCTGAATGACATGTCCATCCTGGGCCTCCTCCAGTGTCATAACGCCGCCACCTGAAAACTGCAGGAACAGCACCTCATATTCCGCCTTGGAACCCTACAACCCAATGGTCTCAATGTGGACTTTACGAGTTTCAAAATCTCCCCACCTCCGACCTCATCCCAAGACCAGCACTCCTTCTCGTCCCTGCCTCCTTGACCTGTCTGTCTTCTCTCCCACTTACCCGCCCCTCCCTCCTCACTGACCAAACCCCTTCCCAACTCCCTACCTACACTCACCTTTACTGGCTTCATCCCTGCCTCCTCGACCTGTCCATCTTCTCTCCACCTATCTGCTTCACTATCCACCTTCTATCACCGCCTCCCCCTCTCGCTATTTATTTCAGAGTCCCCTTCCCCTCCCTCATTTCTGAATAAGGGTCCAGACCCGAAACGTCAGCTTTCCTGCTCCTCTGATGCTGCCTGGCCTGCTGTGTCCATCCAACTCCACACCTTGTTATCATGCACATTATGTTACTTTGTAGTTGTCTTCATGTGTAGACGATACTTTTTTTACTGCATGGGTCAACTCTCAAAATTCACTCTTGAAATTCTTGCCTTTGTAGATTCAGACCAGAACATTAAATTGAATCCTACAATTGGTGTCACCCATGTAGAAGAGGGAAGAATGAGGAAAACTATCACTAAGTCAGCAGACAGGTAGAAATACTACCTCTAACTTGAAAGCAAGAAGACCAAATGGTAAATATCTAAAGTTACCTCTTCTGGAACTTTGGCTGACAATTCGAGCAAATTCGATGTTGCAATAGTTAGACTTTTTTGCATTGTTACATGTGTCTAAACTAATCTTCCACACCTCATCTGAAATGATTATAGTTTAATAGAATATCAAAGAAGTTTATATGGTTGCCAGATATATTTATCTATGCTGAAGTCCAATAATCCCTTTTTTTAAAACCTTTCTTCACAGAATTGGAAGAGCTTAGTAAGAGTCAATCAGTGCATCCCACTTAACTAATACTATTTGGTACCAGGCAAATTAAAATAATCTGGCCTCCATGGAAACAGGGTCTAGAGCTTTTCAACGTAACAGATACTGAAATGCTACTGAGGAGCCAAGGGTTCACAAGGTTTAAAAAAAGTTCTATTAACAATGTACACGTGAAGAAAACGTCCAGCCAAATCAGAATCAAAGCAAATCGTCACTAAATTGATCCTATTTACGATGTTTCAATTCATCTGCAAATTTTGTGATGCCTTGCACAGTAATTCTGGAAAACCTAAGCCAGTTTTCTGAATGCTTCACAAACAGATATCATGGGAGCCATATACATATTGTCAACCAGCTCTTCTGCTCCCAGTTCCTGGGAAAATGGATCAAAGACTTTCAAAGGGGAAAACAGGGTTGATCGTTGTGACATTTGCTCAGAGACAAAGGTCACAAAAAAAATGTCAGGAAACTAATCTCACTGGTAATTTTGAGTATTCCTTATGGGCAAAGGAACTGTGGGAAAGAGTTTGAGATGTGCTATGATTGAAGGAACAATATGGAGCTGAAAGATGGGGTTGCAGTTTAATGCTCCAGCATCTGGTAATTAGCTTGAACGCATTTAAAAATTTAACTTCTCTTGCTTTCAGTCATGATATCAACTTAGCAGTCTTTATGCAAAGCCTAATTTCATTAAATCATGCAAGTAGAACAGATGGGAGGGTGATTTTCCTGGGGTTGCATTAGGCTCTTTTCAAAAATCTGAACACAACAGATTTTGGAGCAACAAATGAAAAGGACTCAACATCATCTTAACTCCAAGATTAACCACATCAGTGAAATACATTTTTACTAGTTACATTCCTTATATTTATCTTAAGATTTTCCATATTATTTTAAGTCCATCCCAACATGGGGCTCATGGTATTCAGGGTAATATATTAGCATGGATTGAGGATTATTTACAGGATAGAGAATAAAGTGGTCAATTCCAGAATGGCAAGATGTAAGTAGCAGAGTGTCACAGAGACCAGTGCTTAACGGTACTGAGTACAATATAACCAAATTTGCTAATGATATAAAGTTAATTAAGGAGAAAATAAAAAAAAAGAGGCTGCAAAGGAACAGAAAACAGTTAAGTGAGGATGACAAACTGGAACATGAGGAGAATTGTGAAATTGTTGACTTTGGTAAATTGAATTGAAAAACAAAATAATTTTTAGAAGCAAAGGCACCAATAAATGTTGGCATTTGCAGGGATTTAGGTATCCTCTTACAATAGTCACAAAAATTCACCATGCAGATCTTGATTCATTCATGAGATATGAAAATTGGCCAGCATTTATTGTCCACCCCTAAATGCGCTTCATAAGTTGTTGGTAAACTGTTTTCTTGAGCTGCTATAGCACCTCTTTCCATTTCTAATGTTCAAACTGCAGAAATAGTTTATTTTGTTGTAAAGTTGGAAAAAAATCATACTGGTGACTACCTTTTGCATACTGATATGTGTATTCAAAACAAATATTAACAATCATTTTCATTTACTTTCAGCTTACCATGTCTGTTGCATCGTCCTGATTCCACAAGTCTATTATTCTGATCACGACAAGCCAAGGCTTGAAAGCGATATCCACGACCACACTCCTTGATATCACCTTGGATCTTCATGCCAAGCAAACTTTCCATCTTTCCCTCAGGAAGAATGCAGTCAGATAAGTTGCCCACAGGCTGAGCTGTGTACTTGTCGCAGGGACAAAATTGGGTCTCAATCAGAGGGAAAAGTTGAGCATTCCTACATTTCTCTCTCTTCCTGCTTTTCCCTGAGAGTTACAGTGAAAACATATTTTTGCTAAGGGACATACCAGGATGAAACAAAGTTTCAACAACTAGAAAATTATAGTACAATTGGGCACTCAGAAGGCAAACATTTGAGAGATTGTAGTGACATGCTGAAGAGAAATATTACACTCGGCCATGGCATGGTAGGTTTCAGATAAAATTCGGAACCTTTCACATTCCCAATTTAGCCACTGGTAAAATGCATCCTCTCAGGACTTGAAGGTCAACAGGAAGGATCCAGTTTTTGTAGTCCATGAAAACCAAATACATAAGTAGAACTAGGATTGAGATTTTGCTGAGGTAGAAATCATAAAGCAGCATCTCCAAGGTAATAATCTCTGAATTAACAGATCTGTGGTTTAAATTCATGTCTGAAAGAGTGGTGTTGGAAGCACCAGCATAAGTACTGTGAAAAATGGGATCCGTTCCATTGGTAAGGACTTACTTTAAAGAACTTTCATCCAGAGAAATCAAATAATTACAGTAGTAGGTAGTGCTTTAAAATAACATAGGGGTTGGCAGGGATAATGCGGCTTGGCTGAGACTTCCAATAGTTTGTTGACACATGAGAAAAAAGTTTCAAGTACTGATATTTTGTTTCTTAATACATGGGTTTTGGCCATTGTTGGCTAAACCAGCACTTTTGCCCATTCCTAATTGCCCTGCAAGGTGTTGAGAATTGCCTTCTTGAACTGTTATTGTCCTTGGGATATAAGTACACTCACAATGTTAGGAAGAGTTCCAACAATTCTGACCTAGTAACAGTGAAGAAATATAACTATAGCTCCAAGTCACAATGGTGTCTGATTTGGAGGACATCTTGCAGATGATATTGTCATGTGTCTGCTGTCCTTATCCTTCTTGGTTTGGAAGGTGCTATGGAAGGAGATGTGGTACATCTTGTAGATGATGTACAGTGCCACCACCATGATTTGGTGGTGAATATGGTTGATAGGGTGCCAATTAAGTGGGTTGTTTTGCCCTGGATGTTGTCAATTATTTTGAAAGTTGTTGGATCTGCACCCATACAGGTAAGTGGAGAGGATTCAATCACAATCTTGACTTGTACCTTGTAGATGGTGGACAGGCATATGGGAGACAGGATATGAGGTAGTTGACATAGAATTCCAGCCTCTGACTTGATTTGTAGATACATTACTTATGTGGCTGGTCCAGTTCAATGATAATCTGGTCTG
Source organism: Rhincodon typus (assembly GCF_021869965.1). Lineage (NCBI taxonomy): Eukaryota > Metazoa > Chordata > Chondrichthyes > Orectolobiformes > Rhincodontidae > Rhincodon > Rhincodon typus. Next base: position 76,274,590 of record NC_063333.1, read on the forward strand.
GTCAATGATAATTCCTAGAATATTGATAGTAGGGAATTCAGAAATGGGATGCTACTGAATCTCAAAGGGAAACAAAGGGAGGGAAAGATTATGACAGAAATGGATACAAGCAGTGAGAATGGTGATTGAGGAGCAGGAGAGGTAGTGATGTGCCAACATTGTAAAAGGTGGAAATGCAGAGGATAAGAAGAGTTAATTTTGAGAGGATGAGGTGGACGGAAACAGTTGAGTGGACCTGATGCATGCAATAATGAAAGTTGAAGCACATGAGTTGTGGTAAGAAATGTGTGCGTAGCAGGGTTAGTGAGTGATGGCCCTGTGACTGTGAGATGTCAGAGACAAGATGATGGTATCACTTAGCTTTGCAAAGTTCAGAAGGTCATTGACCTTCTCCCTACGCTGCTGTACATTCCTTTTATCTTGACATACAGCATTGAAACTGGCTGCTGTGTCTGGTGGGGTAACCTCCTTTAGCACTTTTCAGCAAAATTATGGCCTTCCTCTACACCACCCTATCCATCACGTCCCTGTCCATAAAGCAAGGACCTAACTTGCCTTCCAGGGCATGTTCTCAGTCATAATGGTAGAGTACCACAGTTCCTAGCTTGCAGTCTCTGCAGTGGTTTGCAGCCAAACTTTAAACATGACCTCCTGGTGTAAATGCCAGAAGGTCTGGATATTACCAAATACCATAGCCCTCTCCGGCCATTCAATTCCATGAGAAAGAATGTGAAGATCTAGGTACATGATTAATGAGATGGAAAGTGTAGGATTATTTGAGGTAAGTTGCTGTGAACCATGCTGGGCTGAGTGCCATGCATCTCACTTGACGAAACACAAAATGGAAATGGGAAAATTCCACTCTATGAATGTATCTGCAGAATGAATTGTTGAATATGGCACCTATCACAAATACTCACCAAAAATTTAAATTCGTGATTTGACTTCTTGATCATAAAAACATACATAAAAGTTTGAACAAGGATGAAAGAGTCTCACATATGCAAATTCATTTTGTGCTATTGGAATAAGATAGAATGATTGGTCTGCTAAACATGTTTTATTTGTTTAATTACTCACCAACAAATGTCCTCTTTCGGATCTGTACTGTACTGCAGTCACCACTGCAGGCAGAAAATTTGGACCAGTTAGTGAACAGGCAGTCATCCTGGCAGGGCAACTGACAGTGTTGAGTTAAAGGTGGCATTGTACCAGCCCATTTCAGACAATTATTAATATCCACTTGACCACCATCTTGCTTGCGACATGATATTGCTAAAAATAGAAGAAGTAGGATTGCATAAAAGGCATGGATTGTTTAAACTTTTGTCCTGATTAGTTGAAAGCACAGAAATATTTTTGAAAGCAACTTATCACAATAATTTAGGGTATGGAACAAGGCTGCAAAATTTAGCAAGATCACAAATACAGGCGCAAAGATCATAAGGTAGAGAGGTTAGTAATGGCATACATCAACTCCAGCCTCCCAGATTGCCTCAATCTGCTACAATTCGCCTACCATCACAATAAGACCACAGCAGACACGATCTGGCCCTACACTCATCCCTGGAACATGTGGATAACAAGGACACCTGCATCACACTCCAATATATTGACTTTAGCTCCATCTTCAACAGCATAATTCCAATAAAATTCAACTCCAAACTCTGAAACTTAGGACTCTGCTCCCAACTGGATCTGTGACTTCCTGACCCGCGGACCACAATCAGTAAAGATAGGCGACAACACTTCCTCCACCATAATCCTCAACACCAGTGCCCCACAAGGCTGTATATTCAGCCCTGACTATACTCCTGATATGCTCGCAACCGTGTGGCCAAATTCAGCTCTAACTCAGTTTACAAATTTGCAGATGACACCGCTGCTGTGGATCAGATCTCAAAAAATGCTAAGACAGACTATAGGAAGGAGATAGACACTTCAGTGGCATGATATAAAGACAACAATTTCTCCCTCAATATCAGCAAAATGAAGGAGCTGGTCATCAAATTCACAAAGGGAAGGGCACATCTTTGCTTGTATCAATGGTGCTGGGGTGGTGGTGGTGGTGGTTGAGAGCTCCAAGTTCCTAAGAGTAAATATCTATCCTGGTCCATCCACGTCAACGTTAAAGTCAAGAAAGCACACCAACTACTCAACTCCCTCAGAAAGCTAAGGAAATTCAGCATGTTCGCAATGACTCATGAATTTTTATTGATGCATCATAGAAAGCATCCTATCCAGATGCATCACAATTTGGTATGGTAACAGGTCTGCCTAGTACTGCAAGAAATTACAGAGGGTTGTAAACACAACCAAGTCCATCATAAAAACCAGCACTCCATCCATTCACTCCATTTATTCTTCCTGCCACCTTGGGAAAGCAGCCAACATAATCAAAAACCTCTCCCACCATGGTTAAACTCTCTTCCACCAGGCAGAAGATACAAAAGTTTGAAAACACATACCAGCAAATTTAAGAACAGCTTCTTCCCTGCTGTTATCAGACTTACAAACAGACCTCTCATACATTAGAGCTGATCTTTCTCTGCATCTTCTCTGTAACTGCAACAGAAATATCCACTGACCATTACTCTTTGCTCCTTCTTCATCAGACAATTTTGTATCCATGTTGCTACTATCCCTTTTATTCCATGTGCTGTAAATTTTTTCGTAAGTCTGTTGTGTGGTGCTGTATCAAATACTTTTAGAATGATCATGTACACTAAATCAACAGCATTGTCCTCATTGACTCTTTCCATTACTTCTTCAAAAACCTCCAGCAACTCAACATTTTCAGATGGCTACTAATTCTATCCCAAGCTATTGTTTTTAGATGCTTCCTCAACACTTAGGTTACACGAATTGGATACTGACCTGCATGATAATCTGAGTTTGATCATACACCAGCCAGGCATTGAGGGAAAGGTAACATTTGCGAATGCAATAAATCCCTGAATTTGTATGTAGTGCCTGCAAAGCCACATGTGTGCATCCGACACCACAGACACCAATATTCTGGCAAAGCTGCCTGCTTCTCTCCATAAAAGTATGAAAGCCATGTATCCTCCTCTCTCTGCATACCAAATGTCAGTCAATTCCCTTATACAATGTGGATGATGCAGTGAGAGATGTTAGAGAGGTTGCTTGCTAAAACTTGGAAGGATACTGTCACAAAGAAGTTAACATCCATGGTTAACTTTACTGGCAATGATTACTTCAGCCTATTGTGATGGTGCAGTTCTATTTATAATTAGTGGCAGATTTCATTAAGCATGTCCTTAGAGGAACTGAAACATTGCATACACTGTTCCTCAGCGAGGGTGATGTAGGAAAAATGTCTCCTAAAGATACTGAGTCGATATGGCCTCCTGATAAGTACACTTGTCCCTTCCTCTTCCTTCTTTGAGCAGCCTGTCTTCATTTGTGTTACCTCCATTGACTCTCTCTGTCATGCTGGAGGCAAGGAGGCCAAGGAGGAACAGAAACTATATCATCCTCAAGACAGCACATCGCCTGGTCAGAACGCTTGAATTGGGAACCATGGTTTTCAGCTATTACCCTGTAAACATGAACCACTTTAAGTAACAATTCAAGCCTTCAATAACTCAGTAAATGCCAGTAGAAATCAAAGAGCAATTAATGTGAAAGCAGTCAATGATCTCTTAGGAAAACCAAAAAAACTGTGGATGCTGTAAATCAGGAACAAAAACAAAGTTGCTGCAAAAGCTCAACAGGTCTGGCAGCATCTGTGAAGGAGTAAACAGAGTTAACGTTTCGGGTCCGGTGAGGAAGGGTCTTCTGAGGAAGGGTCAGTGGACCCAAAACGTTAACTCTGTTTTCTCCTTCACAGATGTTGCCAGACCTGCTGAGCTTTTCCAGCAACTTTGCTTTTGATCTCTTAGGAAGCTCTGATGGGAGGAAATCTGGTTAAACAGCTAGTCTCACCATGAATCGGAGGAGGCACAGAATGTTGGTAAAATGCCAAAAGCAGGGAAATTTAACCTGTACTGACCAATTAATTACTTGAACTCTGCCTTCCTTCAGCAGGCAACTGAGCTACTGCCATTCCTACATAAACACCATGGCAGGGGGAGGAAGTGAGGTTTCCCCCTTATGCTTTTTGCTGTCATTTTAACATTCCTCCTGTCTCCCAGCCCATCTCTAGGAGCTAAGGAAATTCTGGCCACAGTTTATATAAAATTTTAATTGGCTCAAGAAAATTTAGATGAAAACTTGTAAATAATACCAAACTTGACAATTTCAAAGCCAAGGTAATGTGGAAAAGCAGTTGGAACTGCAATCAGAAAAGTGGCTATAGAGGCTATGTGGTAGCTTTTATAATGTATCAGTCAGTCATCACATGTAGTATCTATTATAGCATGGTCAGCAGCATCAAAATGGGCACACTTACACTGAGAAGTGTGCATATAAAAAAACTGATCTAAAATGCAAAAGAGATAGCCCATGAGGATAAGTCAGAGAATCTCATGGCCTACAGTTAAAGGAATTGATACGAACACTTTTCAAAGTATTAAAATGCATTGAAATAGCATAACCACCATTGATATTGGAATTTAACTGCCAATTCTCTGGATTGTCTCTGTAATGTGAAAGTTAGGCATTGGAATAGTTCAGAAGTAGAACAAGGCCAAAATAAGAGCCTCACAGTTTCCTTAAAAGAGTTCGAAGTGCAAGTGGGCTGGTAATATACTGAAAAGGCATAGCAGGAAAGCTGGAGAAGGAAAGGCTGACCAGTGCTGGAAGAAGTTATTTAAAACCTAGTGGAAACATTAAGCAGGTTTGATTTGTGAGAAAAAAAATATTAACATTACAAAATTTTAAATTCAAAAATTTAACTTCCTTTGAAGGAAGGGAAACAAAAATTATCATGCCATTATAATTTCAAAATACTGCAGCACAATGTCACTTAGTAGTAATTAACAGTCAATGCATGGAGAGAAGAGTCTACTTAACAGTGATCTTGAGAGACAGAGAATAAGATTAACAACTAGGTTTTCTGAATGGAAAAAAAATCACTTTGCCACATTCTCAACAGAAGTCACATGCAGTTACAAATGTCATAAGAATGTGGATTTTTTGACACTGTTAGGTCCATAAGGGTGATTGAGTATACTATTTTAATAATATTAGACCACGTTATGAGGAATTGTAAATGGGTGTTCGAGACAATTTGATTTTTCTAGTTCAGCAGGCTAATGGGGGAATAATGGCACTAATGTGGGATGATGGAAAGATTGCAAGCACGATAGAACTAGAAGTGAGTGAAGAATGAATATAAAGTAGTTAAGGGGAAAGGGAACAAAGATGATGATAGTGGGGCTAATTTTGTCTTTTGAAGGCAGGTTAAATGGTACTACTGAATTAGTCACCCATTATAAATTTCTCCTGATTTTCATTTTTATTGAAGTCTTTGTTTTTTTTTCCAGAGCAGTGTAACTAAGATTAACAATTTGCTGGAGGACTGCATCTTTCATAATGTTTTTTGTGAAGCTTTTTTTACCTGATCAAATATCATTCCAAAATAGATATTATCTTTACATTTCAGCTGCTGCTGTCATAGAATTTATTAGTGAAAAATGAATAATGAGGACAAAATGTACTGTTTCCAATAGAATACAATATTATTACAACCTTGAAGTATAGGATTTGGGACATCATGTTGAGGTTGTACAGAATGTGGTGAAGCCTCTTCTGGAGTATTGTGTACAGTTCTGGTCACCCTGTGATAGGAAGGATATTATTAAACAGGACAGGGTTCAGAAAAGATTTACCAGGATGTTACCAGGAATGGAGAGTTTGCGATATAAAAATAGACTGGAAAGGCAGGAACCTTTTTCACTGCATAGGAAGTTGAGGGGTAAACTTATTGAGGTTTATAAAATCATGAGGGGCATAGATAAGGTGAATGACAAGCGTCTTTTCCCTAGAGTGGTTGAGTTCAAACTAGAGGTCATACTTTTAAGATAAGTGGAGAAAGATTTACAAAGGACATGAGGGGCAACCTTTTTGCACAGAGAGTGGTTCATGTGCGGAATGAACTATCAAAGGAAGTGGTGGATGCAGGTACAGTTACAATGTTTAAAAGACATTTGGATAAGTTCATGAATAGGAAAGATTTGCAGGGATATGGGCCAAGCGCAGGCAGGTGGGACTAGTTTAGTTTGGGACATGGTCAGCATGGACTGGTTGAGCCAAAGGGCCTATGACTCTAACATTACAATTGAGGTAGTTCTAATGCTGGTCTTTTTTGTTTTAAAGTTTCATTTGAATATAGTTGTCATGATATAAATATTGAAACAGAGGAACAACCTTTCCCTTACAATTCAATTTAGCCTTTAAAATGTTCACAATTCTACCCTTAAGCTATAATACAAGTATAAAAGCAAACAGAATCAGACTAAATGATTTGTAAGCAATTTGCCTTAGACAATTTTTTTAAAGCAGTGGTTATGAAATGTGGATTTGTGAGAACCAAAGACTTTCACAGGGCAGGAAACAGGAAGCTGGGTGGTAAAAGTTCATCTTTACTAGCACTTAGCAGGCAGGAAGTTTTCTTGGGCGACATATTCATAGCATAGACTCTCTCATGCACATAGTGCCCTGAGAAACTGTTGTTTACAAAATAAGGGAAGCCCTGAAAATACTTTGTGCCTTTGTGTCAGATCAGATCCTTATGCATGACAATGTGCAAAAACTTCCAGATGATTGTGTTTGCTCCATATTTCTCATGGGAAAACTTGATTTTATGTGAATCTGCTTTAGCAGGATTACCCACATTCAGTCTTGTTGCTCCCCTTTTTCGATTTTCATTCTGATTTTCTCCCTTCTTCCCTCTACTTCTGCTGTGTTAAGATTTCATGGAAACTTATCACGCTCCAAAATCTTATGCACATTCCATGGGTCTTCTCCAACAGTGAACAACAAGCTATTCAACTGTGAGGGCATAATTTATCAAATCAATCCTTTCCTGACTTAGTGTGAGGACATATATGTACTGTTCAGCAAAGGTAACTGGTATTAATAGGAGTGAGAATCATGGCAGCAAAGAAAGAGGACATCTGCCCCTTTATTCTTGTGCTGCTGCTGACACTTCAACTCTACTCCTACTCCCAGGGGAAACACTTCAAAGGACACCCTCAAAGTCTCTTTGAAAAAAACTCATTATCCTTAATGACACCTGGGAAACTGTGGTCTAGGACCTCTCGAGGAGGAGGAAAGGCATCTGGAAAGGATCGGTGTGTCTCAAGCCTCAACACCAATGGAAAGCTGAAGTCATGTCAACAGGCAGCATGACAAACCACGCATTCCATCCACCCATTCCCCATGCCACCACCTGCCCCACCTCTGACAGAGGCTATAGGCTGTACATTAGCCTCTTCAGTCACCAGGAAAAGCATTTTTTGTCTGGAAGCAAGTCATCCTCAACCACAAGGGACTGCTCAAGAAGAAGCAAGCATTGGTGGCAGTTAATTCTCATCTTATGCTGGGTAAACTGAGAGAAGTTAAATCCTGAACTGATAAAATCCCACAGTGGCATGGAAATAAAAATGCAAACAAGTAATGTTTCAGAGAGCTTTAAATTATCTGTTAACATAAGGGAAGCCAGATTTATTATTCATTTGTTTTGGCCTTGACAAATTGATTATCTTTCAGGCATTTCAGAGGGCTTTAAGAGTGAACTATATGATATGCACTAAAATTACACTTTGGCCAGACTAGGTGGCGTGACAGTTTATATTCTTGAAAACATTGGTTGATTGGATTTGAGCTCATGATCCTGTGTCACTAATTCTAGAATCTTATAAAGAAGACAACATAAAGAGAAGTAGCCAGAATATACACAACAGCATGACAGCTTAGCCCAGTGTCGAGAAATACATTGAGGTTCTTCCTTTCCTGATTTATCTCGAGGTGGTAATTGGAAAGATGAATGGAGTGACTGCCAGAGGTGCACAGATATTTGCAGAAATAAATATGGCTTCTATTTTGTGAAAATTAAGCTGGAGGAGATATCTTTGATTTTTGCAGAAATGATGAAGGAAATTATTTACAAGTTCGGGCAGAATTTTATTGCTTGATACCTCTCCCCTTTCTTTCTCCTTCATCAAACCCTTTTGACAGGCTGAAAGATGGGGTAAGGTGTTAAAAAATGGCGGTGGTGGAGCCGTGTTAGGATTATACTCTAGCTTAGTCTTGTTGCTTTGGAACGTTTCCAGCAAAAGGCTACAAGATCAGTAGGTTTCCTGTCCTCAGGAGGCAGGCAGCGATTTGAATACTTAACAGCCCTATTAAGGATCACTTTACCAGGCTGCCAGCATGAAAGGCTACCTCTTTGGCCCTAGCAACTTCCTCACCAGAGGGAATTTCTCTCCACCCTGCACACCCTGAGCATTTTATTTTTAATTTACTTACTTGGAAGTATGCTGACGACTCCTAACTGCCTCAACAGTATTGACCTCTCCCTGTGGGGCTGTTGACACATCAGAGCTCATCCACTCTACAGTACTTAATTGCACACTAATCCAGAGTTGGCCAATTAAGAGGCTATCTAGGGTAACACCACCAAGGCCTGTGCTGCTGGCAAGTGTGGGCTTGGAACCTGTTTTTTTCTGTCGAGATGTTGGGGTCCTGAAGTCGGCAATAAAATGTAGATAAGGAATTGAAGAGTATCACAATAGCAGAGAACATGTATTACATTATGGAATAATGACTAATCCTGGGATACTCTATGCTCACTGGGATACCACAACAACATACTGCTTATTTTAAAACAAGCCCCCAAGGTCACATTTCACTTTTGTTACCTACTGGGTTCCAGACAAATGGAGATTTGGTATATAAGTTTGGCATAAAATTATAAGTTTGCATCATGGTTACTGTAATTTCTAAACAGCTGCATATTTAAAAATATTATAAATTTATACCACAAAATAATTGATGTAGTCCTTAATCATGATAAAACATAAAATAACCCAATAGCTTAAAACGTTTGCAATCTACAATTTTTTGGGGTATATTTTGGTTGTATTTTTATGCTATAAAGTTATTACCTCAGATGGTCCAAAAATGTAATAGTCTGTTGAAGTTTTAACATTTTATATAATTAGCAGATGAGAAGATACAGAAATATTAAAGTGTACAAATACAGTGGGCTGAAGGGCCTGTTTCTATGATGTATGACTATGATTTCAATGTATTGGCAAGTTTCACTATTATCGTAAATTGGCTCAGAGAAGCAACATTTATATTTAAATTAAACATGAATATGTAAACAGATGATTGACAACACTTTTCTGTTCTTCACACAAAAATATGACAATTTATATAATTCTATTAAATATACAAGAAATGTACCTCTGAATAACTATTCAACAGCCTTATTAAACTGATTGTTTTGTCTATAGTTTCGATAAACTGAGTAAATAAAATACTTTTACACCATGTCCCAAATTTCTTGATGCACTTCTTAATCTGAAACTTCAGAATTACAATTCTGGAACGATGCAACAATTTAAGACCTTGAAAGAGATTAGTTTTCTCTCAACTGAGCAAACAGAATTAGCCAGAATTCATAGATTCACAGATTCACACAACTAAAATGCATACCAATACAGTCCGAAGGCCTAATGAATATTCAATGGCCGAGAGTTTCTGCTTTGGAATTAGCTGATGATCTGGCTGGAAGCTGAATTTAGTAAGTACGCTGTCTGACGAAAAGATGGCCGAGAAAGAGTGTGTCCTTCATGGACGACAGGGTGCACTAACAGGAGGACATCCCTGAGCTACAAAATAGTCTTCAGGTTATGCTGGGAAGCCTCCTCATGAGGCAACGGGTCCATTTGCCGCTGGCAGAATGCCAGTGGCACAGAAGAAGCCTTGAATTGATCCCCTGATTGAGCACTGGAGGGTCTCAATTAACATCAGGACTGCAAGGTTGACTCCCAAACTTCCACATCCCTGTTTGATTGGGGGAATCAGTAAGGTCACCTCCCACCTTCTCTCCCAGGTTTATGGTCCGAATTACTGAAAATGACTTTTAAAGCTAAACATTTTATCACTTATATTGGGTAATTAGTTTCTTAGTAATTATAAGACATAAAATGGAAATGTTCTAGATGTCCCAATCAGTTTCCAATGCTGAAGAAAACAATTTAATTTCAGAGGAAGGGTCACTGGACCCAAAACATTAACTCTGTTTTTTCCCCTTCACAGATGCTGCCAGACCTGCTGAGCTTTTCCAGCAACTTTGTTTTTGTTCCTGATTTACAGCATCCGCAATTCTTTTGGTTTTAATTTAATTTCAGAGCCTCCTCGAAGGCCTGCAAACTAGTACAATTAGCAGAAACTCAAAATGTTGGTGAATTCAATTACAAGGTATTGCTAATTTTGTGTATGGTGCTATCTGCCGGCAAGATTGTTTTTAAACTAGTGCACAAAAAAATCATGGAAACTTAATATGCAGTGAAGACAAGCTGCACTAAAAACTCCTTGATCTTTTGCACTGGTTTGACTAATTGAAATAAGCAATGTAATACAGTGGAAACAGCAGTCCAATACATTTAACATGTGACAAGAAGGCCTTAAAGAATGAAACTAACCTCTAGTTTGAAGTCCTGGACCGCAAGTTTCCTGTGCTCCAGGGCTGTCCTGACGGACGTTCCAAGGTACCAACTGACACCTGTGCCATTTGTGTGTTTTCCACCTATCGGAAAAAACGCACAATTAAGTTTTGAACATTATTATGAAAGAAATAAGTTGTACCTTTTATAACGATGTCCATAACTTCCACATTACTGGCCACTTGAAGGGCACAATAATGACAAGATCTACCCTCTGATTGAAATAGGGATCTGCAAGGCTGGGTAAAGGTTTTGGTGTGCAGTGATGTTGTTGTCACCATCCTTCTGTGTGGCAATGGGGCTTGGATTGCCTACAAGGGAATTTCCAGGTGCTGGAGAATTTCCATCACTGACGTCTCTGCAGAGTATCCTAGATTGGGTAGGAAGTTAGGCTGCGAGGCCCCAGTGTCCATGCCAAGGCAATTTCTCCATTATTACAACTATGCTCGTTCAAAGCAAGCTTCACTGAACCTGACAGTGTGGATAAGTAATCAGCTTCTGAGGGCCTACCTGTACACAATTTAAGGATGCTGCCAATAACAAGGACAAAGGACATTTAGGAACGCTCCAAAGGTCTCATTGAAAGTCAGACAAATTGACAATAGGCCGTGGGAGATAATTACACCAAGCCATTAAGCAATAGTGCTTCAGTTAAAAAGCCACATCAGAGTCAGGCACTAACAGTTTGAATTCTGATGCAGAAAGCTGACAGGTGGGAAAGGGAGAAAGCAGAGCCATTCCCATGCCCCATCCTCAGAGCAACATTTGTCATCTGCCCAAAGAACTGTGGCTCCAGGAGTGGCCTACTGAGGACACACAAATTATGATGCCTTCAGACATCACCCTTCTTTTGAGGGACTGACAATGATGACAGTTCTCACGCTCCAAACCCAAATCTAAGGCGGAAAATTATTCCTGGATATTATTTTGCTAATTATAAACAATGATTTGCAGTGCTCCATGCCATTTGCAATGTGTTAATACTCCTTTCATACAATATTTACCTTTGTATTAATTTTGAGTCAGTATGGAAGAATTTCACAAGAGTAATGGGAATAATATTACTAATAGTCTGTTTCCTAATGGAATGAAGATATCAGTTTCTTAAGAAGGTTGGTCACATTCCACTTTTCCTAAATCATAACTCATTTCCTAAGTGTGAGCCATATAGGAAATAATACTGTCGCATGCTGATAAGGAATACATGAATTCTGACTTTACCAGGGAATTTGTCAAAATGCCAATGGGAATTAAATCTTGCCCCCTCCTCCCACTATTGTTATGTGAGTGTGATATTTCTGTTGGTGTATTATTTTAACAACACTGTTGGTGTGACTATTGAAGTAAGATACAAACTTCAGAATCTGGTATGTTAATAACACGCAGTGGGCTAGATTTTGACTGTATGAAATATGCAGACAGCATAATACTGAATTGGCAACCATGCTTTACACATTCTAGGTTTTACTTTAATTGAAGGCATGTCAAAAAAGCTGTATTACAGGATCCCAATTCACTATCACCTAATTTATATTATTGCATCAAGTCAAAGCTATACCAGATTGAGATGTACTGTGGCACGATGATAGTGTTCCCACTTCTGAGCCAGAGGCCTCAGTGTAAAATTATTTCTTTACAGGTTGATTAGCAATATCAAAACCTACAGCAGGCATAAGAAAACAAATAAAACCTATACCAGGCAATTTAGGGTGAAGGCTGATGGGAGGCAGGGAAACTCTGGGGTATCCTGAGGTGACCATCTTTCGGTGTCTGAATGATCACTTGTCCTCCCTGTCAATTTGTAACAGCACCTTCCTCATCCCTTTGGGCGAGGAGGGGAACCTTCAGGGCTACCGCTTCATGTAGTTACTGAATGAAGGCATCCATTACTTGAATGATGGAGTGTAGATCCTCAGGCCTATGTATGGCAGATACTGATTGTTCTGCTGGATCTGGCTGTCCATGTTGAACACCACCCATTCCATGGAGGTAGCCATCTAGTCACCTGCCAAAGCGATGACATCAGGTTGAACCTGGGCAGACACACTGCCCTTCAATCCAGGTTCTGCATAATCTCTGGCATTCCTGCCAAACATTTCACTCCTTGTCTATGCATCTTCATTAGCTTATTAATGGCCGATTCCAGAGGCACATCACCAATAGCAAACTCATCAGGAGCTTTTTTTTCTGTGTCTGCAGACAAGCACGTATACAATAAGCACAAGTGTGTCCAGAGACAGGGCAGTATGCCTGACATAAGGCTGCTGACTGACTTCCTTCAAGGAGCAGGCAGTGGGGCTGGCAGAAGCGGAAGGTGACCATGCCTGTGCGGAAGTGAGACCTGAGTGTATGTACCCATTGCATGAGAAAGCCTCCACTTCCAGCTGCATATGAAACAAAAGCAGCTTTAAAAATATCTAGGTTGGAGTGACATTTATAACTCTTTACGCTTTTCCTTGCATCCTCCAGATCCCATTACCACACCAGGAAACATCAAGGAAGAGACCCATTCTCCCAGACCCATCACTAGAAACACAAACGCCACTCTTGAGAAGGAAGAGTTGTATCCTCAGAAGATGCACTATCAAGGTGTTTGTCCCCACCTCTACTAGCACAGCAATGTTCACACTGATGGGTAATCTATCTGGAATAGGCTCAGTGGTCACATTCTGACAGCCAGGAAATTACAGCCAAGGTTTCAGGAGAAACCCTACAAAGAAGTGGCTCCATGCCTGGAAAAGGATGACAGCTAAAGAGAGGCCCTGGGAGACATTGATATTTCAATGTTGCTCAGAATGAGGTGATGGGATTTCAGCAGCAATATTTGCAGATGAGGAAGATTAGAGCTTGGAGAGATTCAGTGACAGTTTGGTGAAGCTAGTTGTTTGATAAAAGCTGACATTGTGCCAGTAATTAGACGCTTGAGAACAGTGTCAGGAGGCCTGGGGACATTGGCCTGAGGAGAAGAGACTGAACTACTAAGACATCAACTGTCATTGATGCAGTTCAACTCAGAGAACCTTTGAAGGCATTTCAAGGCTAGATCTTTGAAAATGAGGATTTGGAATCTCTTGTGAATGTTTTAATGAGCTTTGAGCACAGTGTTCTTAAAAGCAAAGTGGGATCTGTTTTGACCACGTTGGCCATTTCAAGTGCAGTCTTAAGAGTTTGTCTCAACTCCTATCTACTTTGTTAATTCTGAACATTAGAGTCTCAGCTATATATGTAATGTTTAGAATAATAATCTCCGTTGTTTGGAATACCTATTTAATCATTGTGTCTAATATTGGATTTGTTCAGGTTTGTAAATATTGTTTTGCCATTTGAATTCAGTTCTGAAATGCTGGTATTTGTTTTCTTATACTTGTGCTTCCATGATTTCTATTCTTTAAAAGATTGTCATCTATCTAGCCACATAACAAAATCTAGGTTGTTTTTTTTTCCTTTATTCATTCACGGAGTGAGGGCATCACTGATCAGGCAGCATTTATTGCCCATCCCTAATTGCCCAGTAGGCAGTTTAGAGTCAACCACATTGTTGTGCGTCTGGAGTCACATGTAGACCAGACTAGGTAAGGATGGCAGTTTCCTTCCCTAAAGGACATTAGTGAACCAGGTGGGTTTTTCCAACAATCGACAGTGGATTCATGGTCATCATTAGATTCTTATTGAATTCAAAGTCCACCATCTTTGAACCTGGATCCCCAGAACATTATCCGGGTCTCTGGATTAACAGTCCAGCGATATTACCACTGGGCCATCGCCTCCCCTGTATTCTTATAACTGGGATCATGACAAAAACAACTGCCACACTTGTCAAAAAGACATGTTAAAGAGAATTGTCAAAAGGAACTTGTCAAAGGGAGCTATCATAAGTATTAATGTATTGAAAAACCTTGCCTCTTAAATATTTGAGAAACAATTTCTGGAGTGTTAAAATTACAGCTTGCTATTTCAATTGATCTGTTGACAGAAGCCTGAGGATCTCCATAACTGGACTGGCATTGCATGAACTATATCACAACCATCTATGATCACAACAGAGTACCTGCTATTTAATAGATTTTTATAATAGCTACAAAAAATTATAAGCTATTTGAAGTGTGTCTATTAACTCCAGTGCTTGTAGTAATTGGGACTTATGCCCCTAAATGAGATGGTGGTTGTTATAAGGTGTTATGTAGTGGAAAAAATGTAAATATAGGAAGTTGATTTTTATAAGCGACAGTGCTTTTTTTTTCAATGTTATGTAGTATGAAATAGATCTGCAGAACTTTATTTCATTTCTGCGTTGGTGCTGAGGTCTTCCCATGGTCATAACTGGGACAGTTGGCATGGTAGATTTAAAGACAGAAGATGGTGGGTGGGTGCAGAAGTTGGAATGAGTTGGCAGAGGGGCATTAAAGGATTCTGAGGTATGTGTAAAGGCATAGGTTATCATAGAGTGTATGAAGTGTCAAGGAGTAGGTACAGGGGCAAAGGTACTTTGAGGTGCTACAGCAAGGAGCATAGTTTGTCATCGAGTATTATGGGTTAGTTGGGGGCCTGTTTAACATGGGTTGAAGTGGATGAGCATGCGGAGAGTGTGAGGATGAGGGGTGTGGGAGGGATAGAGGATTGTTTAATGTTTTATTCTCTTTTTTAAAAAACTTCAAATAGTACCAATGCACAGAGGCAGACCTTCTGTACTTGATATTCTTCGCTCCCATCCTGGAGTCACCAAGCCCAGTTCCCAGGGAATCCTGTCATGCTGGAATAAAAATCTGACTTTTGAGCAGACGTTGTTAGAAGCAGGTTTTACACAATTGGCAATTCTCCTCACTCTATGGATAAAAATCCAGGGCATGGAATTGTAGAACACAGGAAATAATTCAACATATCACATCTATTTAAAAGAACTGTCCAATCAGACGCAGTGTCAGACAAACATCCTAGATCACAACAATTTGCTGTGTAAAATAATTCCTACATCCTATCTGGTTCTTTTGTCAATTGTCTTAACTTTGTGATTCCCTAACTACCAAGCCCTGGCACGCTTGACAGTGGTAACAAGTTCATCCTGAACACTCCAGTAAAACCCCTTATAATATCGTACAGCTCTATCAGATCTCCCTTTAATCTTTTGTTACCAGCTTCTCTAGTCTCTGCAAATAAGTGAAATTTTTCGTCCCTGGTACCGGTTTTTGGCAAATATCTTCTATATTATCTCAACTTTGACACTCTTCTTAAAGTATGTTGCCCAGGACTAAATACAATACTCCCATTAAGATGTAATTTTTGACATATAAAGTTCGAGCATAAAGGTCCTTGCTTTTGTATTCTATATCTATTCATAAACCACAAGATCACGACAGTTTTTAAAAGCTTTTTCAACTTGTCATGCTACTTTCAAGGCTTCATTTATTTAAACCCACAAGCCTTTTTATTCCTGTATTATCCTTAAAAGTTTTACCATTTATGAACATTACCTTATAAAGAAACTAATATTTATTTACAATTTGTACAATATGCAAACATAAATTTCATAATAAGGTCTGTTTTGGGTCAATTAACATTAAGAGCATCCTCAGATCAAGTCTAAATTGAATAATGACAAACTGGCTTCTGGCATAGTGAATCCAATTAGATTTGTCTTGTACTATTTCCTAAATTAGTGCATCATTGTTTAATGCATCTTATCTGTCATTCATGAAGCAAGAGATTTTGACCTGATCAAATGCCATTATTCCAAAGAGCTCTGAGCTTGCCTTTATTTGCAAAGCAGGACTGATGATTTTGGCAGAATGAAAACAAATGACGAGTTTATGTTGAGGACCAAAGAAGCGATTTGTCTTTTCTGTGCTAGACAGCATTTAAACAGCATTTAAACGACTTAGATGGCTGGTTCATTGTGTTTTACAGACAGAAACTAAGATAGGAATTAGAAGTCAAATAATGTTCTGACCTGGGAATGAGTTGTGACATGTACATCAAATCATCCATCTCAGGACTCGGGGGGAGCTTTTAGTCACAAAATTACTCTGACAGCACTACTCCAATTATCGCAAATGGATGGTCTTAAAAGTGGCATTGCTCTTCCACCTGTGACCAGCAAGCCATCCCTTCCTGCTCACATTGCAAAATTATATTAGTAACTCTGTATTTCATCACATTGTGGCAGTTAACTATGTCACCCACATTTAGTTGGGGATGGGGACGGGTGTCAGCAATCAATTCTGGACAAGAAATCCAGAAGCAGTGGTAACATTTGTAGATTTTGATTATCAAGCACTATTTCAGTTTTTCTCTAGGTTTCCTGCCTGACTGTCCTGATTGTTAGGTAGAAATTATTTTGGCATAACGCTGCAATCAAGGAATGGACTGCAGATAGACAGGACGTGAACATTTAAGGTTGGGACTTATTACAAAAAGGTAAATAGATGGACGTCAAGGGAACTGGTCATACAACATGGAAGGAGTTGGAATAAGAAAGGATGTGAAGATCATGGGGATGGAGGAGACTTGGGGCGGTGGGTTTGTGTTCGTGGAACTGGAAGCAGGTGAGCATGTTGGAAAGTGAAAATGATTCTGCTCCTCCTTGCCCACAATCAGTGCTAGAAATAGACTTATAGATTCATCCTTTCTTCCCATTTCACTTAGCCACACACACTCTTAACTTGAAAGTATCATCATTCATGAATCAGATGAGCATATAAACAAGGACAAGAGTAGGTCACTTGATCATTGAAAAACACAGCAAGCCAGACAGCAAGAGGCATTCAACGTTTCGGGTCTTATCCTTCTTCAGGATGCTGCCTGGCTTGCTGTGCTCTTCCAGCCTCCTGTATGTCTACCTTAACATCTAAGGAGTTGTGAATAGAACTAAATACTGTGCAACTGTCAGTTAGCATTCCCATTTCTGACCTTATGATGAATTGAAGTAGTATCTGGATCTACAAGCTCCTCCAGTGATGTTCTGGGGTTGAGTTGTTTTGCTTCTGCCTATCAAACAATCTTCCTTAGAGTTGATATGAATCTGGGTATTGAAGAAATTTCCACTAAATCCTATAGATTTCACTATTACTTCTTGTAGCAACAGAGAATGGTGACTCTCAAATTATCTCTGGAATCTAAACATCTTGTTCATATTTGGACCAAGGTTGTAATGAGGTCTGGAGTGGAATGGTTCTGGTACAACTCAAACTTTGCATTAGTAAGCTGGTTTTTGATGAGTAAGTGTTGCTTGATAACCAAGTCAATAATCACTTTCTTGATGATTGAGGGCAGACCTAGAGGGCAGCAATTGGCTGGATTAGACTTGTTCTACTTTTGTCATGTAGGTGTCGATGAAGTAACTGAACTGGAGGTGCGGCTGGTTCTCTGGCACAAGTCTTCAGTACTCCAGTCAGGATATTGTCAGGGCCAATGATGTTCTGCTGTGTCCTCTATTTTCCACTGTTTCTTGACATCACGTCATGGGAATCAAATTGGCTATAGCCTGATACATATAATGGTGGAGGAGACAAAAATGCATCTCTTATTTTACAGATTTAGCTGGAGATAGCAGGAAATGCTTTGTCTTTTATGTTCACATGCTGGACTTCACCATCATGGACTTCACCATCTTGGACTTCACCATCCGGGCAGCACGGTGGCTCAGTGGTTAGCACTGCAGCCTCACAGCGCCAGGGACCTGGGTTCAATTCCAGCCTCGGGCGACTGTCTGTGTGGAGTTTGCACATTCTCCCTGTGTCTGTGTGGGTTTCCTCCCACAGTCCAAAAATGTGCAGGGTAGGTGGATTGGCCATGCTAAATTGCCCATAGTGTTCAGGGGTGTGTAGGTTATAGGAGGATGGGTCTGGGTGGAATGCTCCAAGGGTCGGTGTGGACTTGTTGGGCCGAAGGGCCTGTTTCCACACTGTAGGGATTCTATGATCATTGAATCAGAATCATAGATTTGGCCCAGTGAGTCCAGGTTCTGGTTGAGGATGTTCATGGAGCCTCCTCTTTCCATTACTTATTTAAATTTCACAATTAGTTGTGATCAGACTGCAATACTTTGTTCTGATCTGTTGCTTGGATATCATTTGGCTCGAAGTGTAGATTCCTCTGTTTAGCATGTCCACAGTCATGTTCTGTAGCTTCAACAGGTTAGCACCTCATTTTTTGGTATGCCTTACACTGCTCTTGACAATCTCCGATAAGAGTGAGAGTGTTGCCATGCCATTAAGTTACAGATTGTGCTGAAATATAATTTATTTGTTGTTGATAGTCCAGTGCTACATGGGTTCCTGACTTTCAGATTCTTCTTTGAATCATCAGGCAATTATTATTGGTACAAGTTTTGTTTGAAGATGCAGATTAATGCAGAGGTGGTTTTTGGAAATTCAGCTGATATCTGCCATAGTCTCAACATTCAAGGATCAGAAATCATTAGCAGTCCAACAAATAATATACCCTTCTTGGCAGCAGGAACGAAAACAAAAGTTTGCAGTCATTTTCCGATAAATACTGACTCTGGAAACTGAACCACAGTCCTGATAGTTTCAGAAGGATTGGTGTGTCTGGAGAAATGCATCTGTACACAGTGTACAGCCTGGCTTGCCATAGTCATGTGGCCTCTACCTCTGCTTTCAGAGATTTCATTTTAGTTGTGGCAACCATTAAACACATTACTTGAAACGTGGTGTCAGAAGTGAAGCTGAAATTGAGTGAATTTCCAGAGATGTAAGAGAGCCATCTATTCTGGGAAAAAACAAACAGCTAGGAAGAATTAAAACCACAGGCTGTGACCTTCAAGACTAAACTTTGGATTTGTAACCCTATATATGCCAAAAGAAATCTGAAGTGTTTCGCATAGTTGTCATTATTGCAGATCAGATCCATGAAGATTGCAAAAGATCTTAAATATTTTCCAGGTGAGCATCATCTCAAAGCAGAAAAGAGTATGCTCTGGAAGTCAACAATCCAGCAAAGACACTGAATGTGAAAGACAAGCATCTTGCTCTGATCAAGAACTTATGGTAAGAATAGCACTCCTTTATAAGGAACATCACCTAAGAAACAAGCAAATACCAGAGAGACAACAATTTGCATATATGTCATTTAAAGATGCACACTGAAAATCTGTTGAAAGTGGGACAGACTAGAATGATCATAGTTTTGTTCATGACGTTCTTCCTTTGTTGACCATCTATATTTGGTAACTTGAGTAACTTGGAACTGCAAATGGTAGTGCATGCAATTTCTTTTGATGTTTATGAAAAGTGGGGATGGGGGAAATGCCAGCTAATTGTCGCTATTTGAGCTAATTTGAAATGGACTCATAAACCACTTTGATGGGACACTACAGCTTTATTGCAATAAGAAAATCCCAGCAGATGTCACAGGCTAGTAAACATACTTTACAATATTCTCCTCATGAATATTTCCTTATAACTTGCTCCCTAGAAAGTACGGGCCAATATTTAAGCACAATTTTACTGAAACTTATATTCCTTTCATATCAGAGCTATTCTTATTTCAAAACTCAACTTATTGATTGCTGGCAGGTTATTTCAACATGCAGTTCAGGGAAATTCTATTCTAACCGTACAATCCAAATTTCCAACAAACAGAATTACAAGATGGAATACTTGCTGGATTTTCCATTCCCCTAAGCCTTGGGACCACGGTACACACTGTCTGCTTTGGCTGTGTTCATCACTGATTCGGAATACAAAACAAGTCCTGCCCTGTCCTCCATGCCCTTTTAACCAGAGAATGGGGAGTCTTGGAATGCGCGTAAAATTTTGACATTTTCACAAAGACCAAAAAATAACTGTATTAACTGAGCAAAATATAAGGTCGACCTAGCTAGACTATATTCCATTAAATGGGCATTTTTACCTGTAACTACTGCAAACACGAGGAGTCTCGCAGTCCTTCTCCTCAAACAGCGTATCAGGACAATCTCGCCCTCCATTTGATGGCAACTGAATGATGACACGATGACGGAATTGTTTTGTTTTGGCATCATCTCCTAGAATTTAGATAACATTATAATGATTAATAAACAAAATTTGGATTGCATGCACAATGAGAAGTGGTGAGGGACTTGCTTGCTCACTGCTATTTTCTAAGTGTGTTGTTGGCTAGACCAGAGTTAACATGGTCAACCTGTAGTTGCTTGAGGGCCAGACCAGCTAAGGATGGAAGGCTTTCTTCCCTAAATGACGCTAGTGAGCCAAATCAGTTTTTAGAACAATCAACAGTGGTACAGTGGTCACCAAGAGGTGAGCTTTTTATTCCAGATATTTATTGAATTCAAACCTCACTGTCTGCCTTGAATGGATTCAAACACATATCCCCAGAAACTTAGCCTGAGATTCTGTATTATTAGTGACATTACAACTAAACCACCATCTCCCCTTGTTGGTTTATCATCTCATCTGAAAGACTGCATCTTTGATAAGGCAACACTCCCGCAGTATTAAAACAAAGTTGCTGGAAAAGCTCAGCAGGTCTGGCAGCATCTGTGAAGGAAAAAACAGAGTTAACGTTTCAGGTCTGGTGACCCTTCTTCAGAATGTCCTCATTTCTGAGGAAGGGTCACCGGAACCGAAACATTAACTCTGTTTTTTACTTCACAAATGCTGCCAGACCTGCTGAGCTTTTCCAGCAACTTTGTTCTTGTTCCTGATTTACAGCATCCGCAGTTCTTTCAGTTTTTACTCCCTCAGTATTGACAGGCATAATTAGATCTTTGTTAAAATTACACACAAGGCCTTTCCTGCCTTGGCTAGTGGTCTGACAGACTGTTAAAACGATGCAGAGATGCCAAATGCCACACTGCTGATTTATAACCACTTACATAATGCATTCTCATCACTGGTTGATAAATATTAGTTTATAAGTTTGCAAATTATTGAACTGGTGATTAAAGGCATACCATCTCTATGATCTATTTTCAATACAAAATCTATATATTTCTGTGAAACATGTCAGTATTTACCTGCATTACATGATAAGTCACAAGGTGTCCAGTGACTATAAGGTGTTACAATGCAATCTTTTTTACACGGTAGGAGACATGGTCTCACTGTGTCTGGTCGTACAGTTTCAGGACACCTGAAGAAAATAACAATTCTGTTAGATGTTTTTTTAAATTAGGATCAGTCAGTAGAAAAGTCTGTTTTATTTTCCACATTCGTAATTTATAAAAAAAAATGTAAACTATAATGGCTGTTTCAGAAATACTAGTTTTACAGAATGAAACTTGCTTTTTACACTCTGGGATTTGTTACTATAGTGCCTCTAAGTAGAAGCTTTTACTTTTCTACTATTTCTTCCCACCAACCACAAAAATTCCTGAATTGAGAAAGGTACAACAAAAAGGTTTCTTCTAGTTCAATATTCACATTCAAACTTCTTGCTTGCAACAAATTAGACTGCTATCCACCATTGATCTTTATTAATAATTTTCTTAGTTTGCTTGAACTGTTACAGTTATTGACCTCCAGATCAGTGTACAAGATGAGAAAAAATGATATAACCATATCCATCAATGTTTAGAAATAGAGGTTTTCACCACAAAAGATTGATTTGTGAGATAGCACAGTTCTTTCAATCAAGAGAAAACTATGATCAATCACATGAATTCTTTGGATTCTATTAAGAGCTAGTGAACATAATGTGGAAATATATTTCAAATGCAGTGCTATGGTCATGTCACAAACCTATTGTAATCCTGTCAGCTAGTGAGAATGGGGCTTTGATCTGACAATGAATTATTGCTCCATTGGGTCAGACATCCATGTGGGCACTCCCAATGAGAACCCTGTACACGGTAAAATGAAATCTATTATAAGACTTCCGCGAACCATGAGCTAATTAGGTAGTTTATTGGACATCTGTCCGTATAGAATTTTTTAATTTGTTTACTAAAAATTAAAAATAAAATGACAGGAAGCCTGCAAAGAACTGTCAGACTAAAACAAACTGGTCTTGCCAGCAAAATAATGTCTCAGATAATACCATAAACACAGCCTTGAGTAATTGATTTCCGCTCAAAATTATGTTAATTTTAGAGATATTTTTGCATGACTTTTCTCTATATTCATTGAATATCAAAGTAAATTAACCATGAAAGATGAAATGATTGCACAGATAATATTTGTCTTTCAGGTAGTGATGGCTTTTTCCTGAATCAGATGTTATTCTCAGCACTCATTTCTATAATTCAAGATATATATTTTACTCAAAAATCTCTTAAAGATCTTTTAAAATTTAAAATGATCATTGCTGGCATATATGGGTAATGACATCATATGCCATATGTTTGTTGCATTGATGCAGGAGGGTTCATATTCAAAATAAATTGGGTAATGCCTTAAATTTCACTAATACATTTTTCTATGTGAGTTGTACCATGTATGTTGCTGCTGTTTAGAATATTTGTATAAAGATCCATTGCTATTTAGGTTAAATGATGGTGTTAAGTTAGCACATGAGGAAATTATATACATAATTTTAACAGTAAGAAATGAATTCTTCTTGCTTCTAATAAGCAAAAGAAAAGCAATATTTCATGACTTTATCTGCCTGGAATGCAAACATCATTGATGTAATGCCGAATGATTTTATCTAACTTTGTATCATAATATTCTGTCTTCCGTTTTAATCATGACTCGCTTTCTATCGTGTGAGTTGCAAAGTATTCATAAATGCAATTTCTATACATGGAACTGTGATGGACCCCTTTAGGCATTAACTACCACTGAGGTGCTCCTACTCTCCAAACAAGGCGTTGGCAGGAAATTGGCCAAGCAACCTAGAGAAAATGTATTAATGGACAGTTTTTAGCCAGTTATTTTTTTACCATTAATGCTGATGATTCAAAGGCACACCAACCACCAAATGAAATGTCAAATTTTTTTTTCCAATGGGAAATACATTTGCATCAGTGGCATTGCTTGTGTGTCCATTTTATGAAAACAATTCAATCAAAACAGTTTTCCTATTTCAATTTGATGGTGAAATGAAAGCTTGCGCTCATTTGAAGTTTTCAATTGAAATATTGATTTCTTTTGCAGTGTGTTGAAAGTGAGGTTAAAAGCAAATGATTTGAAGTAAAGAGTGTTTCAACAAAGATAGGTGAAGCTAGATAAGTCCTGTAGCATTCTCTTACTGATTTAATGATAAAACGATAACACCCATAATCAGGAAAGTGCAAGAAGCTTTGTCCTTGCTGATTTCATGAGACTTGTCGCTTTTTAATCTACATTGAGAAATATAAACATGAAGAGATCAAGATATAGTTGCTGTTCCTTTTGAATAATCTGACCCCTCAGCACTCTGTACACAACTTGATCTGTGTGAGACTTACGAAAGATTAAAGTCCATTGCATCTTTATGAAAACTGGAGCTGCCTGTGTGTTATTTCTTTAGTGTCATTTCAGACTAATCCAGCATAAAGAGAGAAGTCACAAGTGACAGATGAATAGTTTGTTTTTCCATGTTGTTTTGATAAAGAATTAACTAACATTAAAGGTATTTTTAAAGAAAAGACCAGTATTCAACTTTCACTAGTGTAAATGCTTTTATTATACTGATATCAATTTTTGAGGGACAAGTAGAAAATACACCCAGCAGAAAATTAACCATATTTCATTGTGAACATATTTCTTTGGATATGTTAAGCACTATTCCTATATGGAATTATTGTGCTTTTCTCCCTTGGGGTAAAACTCAGTGCTTATCCTTTGAAAACTTAGAGTGTATCCTTTCAGATACATTAAGCTAAAGAATGCAGTAATATGTTTTCTGGAAGGAAGTAACTTTTGTTTCAGTTCTAATTGTGTTAGAGCTGCCTCTGTTTGAATAATCAGTTTCCTTAATTGTCTCATTTGACCTGGTGTAATTGTTATACACTGTCATGAAGGGGAGGATCCCAGAGACTATCAATTCCCCAATTATAGTAATCTGTTCAGAGTTTCACTTACATTGTGCTACTAAATTCTCATTGAAATGACAGAAATCACCATAGAAAACAGCAATGTACAGATTAAAACCAACAAATATATTTATAAATAAATATTTTAAAAAGACTCCAAACATTGTGTTCAGATATCATGGAAATGACGACACTCTGATTACTTGGTTGTTTTCCAAACATTATTTGATGAACAGCTAAAGGGCTAATTACAGGAATTTATTCAAAGCTATGGCCCTCTATCCTATATTAACACTTATTTGCCCATCAGTTCTTACCACGAATTCTAATCTCCTATGTCATGAATTTGAAGCTATCATCCTTGTGCTTAAATCCTTGTCCATCCCTATAATGTTCTCCATTTATAAATCCTAAATGCCCTATTTCTCTTTACAATGTCTTCTCCTTTAATCCATCAATGATGGTCTTTAGCTACCTAAGCCCTATGCTATAGAAAATGAAACCACTCTTAAAATGAATACAGACTCCCTTTATTCTATTTCTCCAAGTTAACAGATGCAGAGGAAATATGAAAATAATCTAAGCTGAATAGAAAGTGGGGCTAAGTGGAGACAATTAATTAATTTCATATAATCAGGAGGAACCTATATCCACTTTTGAACAGTCAAGTATTTCAAAGGAAATGTGTTTTTAATTACTTTTATACATAGCTTGAAGCATAAGTAGAACCCAGATCATGTTAATTCATATGTTACCATTGACTGCTGTTTAATCGTAAGTGGTTAAATACAGATATGTTAAAATTGAATAAACTACATTTCAAATTAATGTAGCATGAGGAAAACATTAGTTAGGACAAATGATATCACCATGTCATAGTATTGTATAATGCAACACAAAAAGACACATGGGCATATCTATTTCATAATTATTATTAAACCATTGTACAATAGTAAGTTAAAGAATAAAAGTTTGAATTGAATTACAGCACTGTCAGAAAAGCAATACTCATGACATGCCTAATTAGAACTAGAAATTATGGTCAGATGGAGGTGATTTTCTCTTGATGAGAAGTGGTGGAGATTATGGTTGTAATCACAAAACAGTTTAAATCTCTTCTTACATAACTTTTCAGACTGCGTGCATTTTAAGATTGACAGTATAACACTCTAGGGAGCAGCTCCCCATATCTAATATTCCCAAAACAGACTCCCAGACTCATCACAAAAAATCAGATTTAATAACGCTGCATCTGTCATTGTAACTTCCTTCTTCATGATTCTCAATAACCTATTTAATGATGTATAAATCTGTTTAGAAAGTCAAATGCACCAGGCTAATAGAAACTACTGCACATGATTATAATTAACATAAACTGTTTAATGTATGCATGTTTTAGCTAGACAGTTTCCCCGATTGTTTTTGGTCAGGTTTAGATCTATTTTCTTAAGGTGAAAAAGCATTGTAAGTTTTTAAACGATTGTTTTTCACAAGAGACCAGATTTACTTTTACTTTTGTAACTGCTACATCTTAGAGGTCAGTCTTGTTTCAAATTAAAGTCCACCATTTTACAAAACTAAGAATAAAAAATACAGCAGGAGTTAACCATTTTCACGAAGCATGCTCTGCTGGTTATGAAAAGATTGTGGTTAATTGTGAGAGTCTTGATATTATGGAACATGGAGGCCTGAGACTTACACTGAAGCCAATCTGACTGGACTATGTCGAGCATATTTGACTCAATTAGCTTCCCAGATGAACTTCAATTTGAAGATGACTTTAATCGAGAAAACTAACCAGCTGTTTCTTTTCTCCATTTCCAATCTTCTTTGTAAGCACTTTTCCCTTTCACCTTATCTCCACCAAATGCAAGGAGTTCAAATACTTGCTGCTATCAAAAGTGAGACTTCCATTTTTTAAAATGATCTGCAAAAGGAGTGAGGGTGAAGTGAGGAAAAACTTTTCCACTCAGTAAGTAGCTAGGGTACAGAATGGACTGCCTGGAAGTGTGGTGGAGGTAGCCTCAATTAAGATTTTCAAGAGGACATTTAATGATTATTTGGTTAAAAATAATATGCACGAATATGAGGAAACAGCAAGAAATTGGCACAAGGTAATGATGCTCATTTAATGAGCTGCTGCAAGCAAGATGGGCTGAATGGCCTGCTTCTGCATTATAACTGTGCAGTGATTCAGTTGCTTCTACTATTTCCTTCTTTCTGCTTTCCAACTAAAGCTAACCTCCCTCCAGATTCCTACATGCAGTAACTCTGAATGAGACCCCCCTCTCCAGCTTCTGACAATCTCTCTCCATATCTCCACTGAGCTCATCCCATTCAAGAGACCCAGCTCTCACTCCCTTGATCTCATTTTCATAAAAGCACCAACAACTCTAGTTCAGAGCTGGTAGGAACTGCCGATGCTGGAGAATCTGAGATAACAAGGCGTAGAGCTGGATGAACACAGCAGGCCAAGCAAGGGTCCAGACCCGAAGTGTCAGCTTTCCTGCTCCTCTGATGCTGCTTGGCCTGCTGTGTTCATCCAGCTCTACACCTTGTTATCTCAACAACTCTAGTTCCTTTCTTTCTGAAATTATACATGTTTTTCTGTGCTCAACTACTCTTCCCTTATCTCTGACCCAGCAGTGGTGGCTATTACTTCCATCACTGAGACTATTTCTTTCACAATTCCACCACTTCTTCCACTTCCCTCTCTTCCTTCAAATCGCTTCTGTAAAATTCCCTTAATGTCCAAAATCTAATTCAATTTTTCCAAAAACTCCACCTTTGGTTCAGCATTCAGTTTTGCTAATTACAATTTAATGATGTGAATTTGAATCATTATTCTATGCTAAAGTTGCCACACAAATGTAAGTTGTTGTTGCCAATGTTCACAATTTTTTATACTGGCGTGACATGCACCATGTGCTTGGCCTATAATAATTGCATCTACATTTTGTTCATAGCAACTGTGAAGCAATTTAGGTTTTTATGAACTAAATAAAGATGTGAATTCTGAGAAAGTGATATCGGTGTATACCAGTAGATTGAGACACATTGGTAGCGAATTGACAGCATATATGTGTCCAAAACAAAAAATTAGATGTAATATCAAATACACAACTGAATCATGAGGAGCATATTTTGCACTACTGGTGAAAAACAATTTCAGCACGTGTCACTTTCATGTTCCAATTTGGCTGTGTGAAGCACAAACTATTGTAACAATATATTTCTATATTGATCGTTTTGCTCAAAAATATTCAAAACCTAACGCTTTGATCATGTTTCTATTCAGTCCTCTTAATATCTTGTACTTGCCCCAGAGTCTATTTCTGTTGGAGTAAACTCTGCCTTGAGACATTCTTTTCAAGACTTAAAGTTCTGCATAGATGCAAGTTGCACTTTCATCCTGCCAGCAAAACTTAAATTCACAACAGTCAGATTTTACTTCCAACGGATCCAAGTGTGACTAAATCAACATGCAAAAAAAATGTTCAAATCTTATTAATATTCAGGTAAATGGCTCAAAAACATCATGCCACCTACCAAATCATTACAACAATCAATGATTGGCATTACTGCAGCTTAAGTGAAAAATGAAAGACTTGTATTTATATGGAATCTTTCTTGACCTGTTAACATTTCAGTCAATAATAAAACATAGCTGTCTTTAAATCAAAACAAATATTGTTGCACTTTTACTTAATAATTACTGTGCCTTTACTTTTTTGGTCCAACTTGTCCCACGTTGACTCTCATACAAATAACCTTTCTCGTTTGCATTCCCACGGCACAGGTAGCCTCACCACTCCAGCTGGTGCTTGAATTAAGAGTAGCTACTGACAGGTCTTCAATACAGGGACCCCAGGGACCAGCCTGCCAGTGATATACAGTACAAGGATGCTCATTACAGCTGCGTATTTCCTGCAAGGCACTGCTGTTTGGACACTGTGCTGCTCCTATTCAAAAACAAATAATATAAAAATAACATATTTATTTTCAAAAACATTCCTGGCGCTTTTCACGTTTAAATAATAACTGTTTTGAATAAAAACAGAGAGACAAGAAACTGGTTTGAAACTAACCAAGTTGTCATCCATTCAATTGGAGTGGTAAACTGATTCTGGTTTTTATGTGGTACCGTTGCTCTCATTAATATCAAGAATCAATGCTAGGACCTCAGGTATTTACACTCTATGCTAATGACGTAGACTGCAAGACACTAACATACTTGAGTTCATTGCCAATGTAAAATTTGGTAGGAATGCAAGCTGCAAAGAGAATATAGCACTGCATTGAGATCTAGACAAACTAAGGAAGTGTGCAACATTGCAGCCGGAGTATGAGATAAGAAAGTGTGAAGTTATTCACTTTGGCCACAAGAATAACAAAGTAGAATATTTTTTAAAAGGGGTGAAACTTGTAAATGTTGATACTCAGGGAGACCTATGCAAGGAACGCAAAATATAGCACACTAATCAAAAACAAGAATACTGAGATCTAAAATAAAAACAGAAAGTGATGTAAATATTCAACAGATTATGGCAGCTACTGTAAAAACACAGTTAACATTCAGGTTTGTGAACTTTCAAGAGAACTGGGATAAGTTAAAAATATAATATGTTTTCAGCAAGTGGGTAGGATAAAGAGAAAAGGTCTGTGATTGGGTGAAATTGAATGATAGAACAGTTAATTTTCCAGGACCAAAGAGAATGGTGTTGGGGCATGAAAAGAAAAAGTCGTTAGCATGCAAGATACAGGAAGCATGTCTGTCTTTACTTCAAAGAATTGGAATATAAGAATAAGAACAAGTCCTACAATTGTTAGGGGCTATGGTGAGACTGCAGCTGGAATCCGTGTGCAGTTTTGGGTCTCTGTCTTTGAGGAAGGAAGGATATATTCGCAATGGACACAGTACAGCAAAGATTTAGAGGACAGTCCCTGGGACAAAAAACGTTTGTCCTTTGGAAAGCTGGATAAATTGGGTCTGTAATCTCTTAAGCAGGAGAGGTGATCGCATTGCAACATTTGGTATTCTAAAGGGACTTGGAAGGATACATACTGAGCTAATTTTTCCGCTGGCTGTTTTCTCAATTCATTCATGGGATGTGGGCATCATTAGCTAGGCCAAGCTTTATTGTCCAACCTTAATTACCCTTGAGAAGGTGGTTGTGAGATACCTTCTCGACCTGCAGCAGTTCATGTAGGGTTGGATCATCCAAATTGCTATTAAGGAAGAGTTCCAGGATTTTGGCCCAGTGACAGTGGAAGGATGGTGATATAGTTTCAGCAAACGGTGTGTGTGTCCTGGAGGAGAACGTGAAAATGATGAGGTTCCTATGCATCTGCAGCCCTTGTCCTTATGGGTTTTAGAGGTCGTGGGTTTGGAAAGTGCTGTCAGAGAAACCTGAGTGAGTTGCTGCAGTGCATCTTGCAGATGGTAAACGCTGCTGTGTCCGTGAGTCAGTGGTGAGGTGAGTGAAGTTTGAAGGTGGTGGATAGGGTGCCAACTAGGTGGGTTGGTTTCTTCTGAATGATGTTGAGCTTTTTGCATTGTTGGAGTTGCATCCATCCAGGTAAACAGAGAACACTTCACAACATTCCTAATATGTGTACCTGTAGATGGTGGACTGGCACTGGGGAAATGAGAGGTGAGTTATTTGCTGCTTTTTTAGGCTGGGGAGTCTGGGATAAGGGAGTTCAGATTCAGGATGAATGGCCAATCATTCAGGACTGAGATGAAGACTTTTTTTTTACTGAAATGATTATGAATCATTAAAATTGTCTAGTCAATGAGGTTTGTGGATGTGCCACAACTGTATATTTTTAAGGCTGGGATAGATAGATTTTCGGACTTTCAAGGAAACAAAATGTTTTGAATGGCAGGCTCAATGGGCCACATAGACTTCTGCAACTTTTATATTTTTAGATGATATCTCAACAGCTGCATACCTGAGTTCAATCTTTAATTAGAAAAAGTCCTTTTTTGTGAAAATGTATTTAATGTTTTATTGCAGTAACTCACCATGTTTTAAAATTAAAAGGAAATAAAGTTAACAATTTATAGCTGGCCACCAGATTCAATACTTAAAGTGTTTTTTGTA
Source organism: Rhincodon typus (assembly GCF_021869965.1). Classification (NCBI taxonomy): domain Eukaryota; kingdom Metazoa; phylum Chordata; class Chondrichthyes; order Orectolobiformes; family Rhincodontidae; genus Rhincodon; species Rhincodon typus. The sequence goes on from NC_063333.1 coordinate 76,305,252, forward strand.
TTTAATGCTCTTTTATTGACTGATATTTCATTAGCTTTTAATGCTGCAAATAACTGGAAAAACAGAGTGACTACAAATAAATTGTACATACAATGAGTTTGATTTTCTCAAGCCTATGGAGATGGAGTTGGAGATGGGGAGCTGGGAAAAAAAGGAGTCAACCCCTGTCAGGATGGGTTTCATAAAACATTCGCATCATCAAGGAACTTTTGCAGGGTTGGCATGATAATAGCATCAGCTGCCCATTCCAGTGAGATGAGCAGCCAACGAAACTGAAATGTTTTTGTCACTTGTTGGAGTGTTTCCAATGGTGAGAAGTTCCTGACCACGTGTGGAGACACTCAGCTCAATGGAAGTGAACTTCCTTCAGCAGGACAAGGAGCCATCAAAATTAAAATGGTCCACATCGCAAGTGTGAGGCCGTGTGGATGTAGGATTACAGCCATGCTCAATCCTGCAGAGAAGCTTCACCACCACTTTGATGTCACTATCAGATTTGGGAATCTTCAATATAGCCCTTCTGCATTGGCCAGTGATGGAGTCTCAATGTTGAAGCATCCTCATGGTTTCCAATCTGCTTCAGCAGCATACACTCTCAGAGAGGAGCTGTGGAAGCTCCAAAGCAGCTGGTTCTCTGATGGGTCCTCTGGCCTCAGGACCCAACTACCATCTTTAACTTAATGTCAAGTGTGGAGGTGGTCAGTTAGCAGGCTGTGTCCTGCAGGACTGCATCACCAGTATAATTGTCAACACATTTGGGCTTGACATCCCATTTGGGCCCAACATCGGACTTGCAAAACTCATACGGGAATCCAGCCCAATCAATTCCTTACACTTGAATTTGATAAAATAATCCAAACTCTTCGATCTATTACTGAGTAGTTATTAAGTTTAATAAGTCCAGCTTTGGAACAAGCATTTCATCCATTTTTTTCTGTTAAGTGTGGTGTGTGAATTATCATCCAGTGGGAAGATTCAGGAGAGCGATAATTGGTGGTGAGGGCAAAATAATCAAAGGTCCAGGTCTTCCAACAGGAAGATGTTTGTTGCTGAGGCATAGACAGAAGGCATGCGCCAGTAAATAGGAATTCCGACCCAGATCGGCAGTTTCAGCTCATTGTGTGACATTTAATCATCTTTGTGAAATGTTTGATAATGGAACTTCTTTGTATTTAATTTGTGAAACTCACTTTTTGAATATGCATGTACAGTTTGAGGAGGTAATGATGTGGTGGTATTATCACTAGACTATTAATCCAGGGACCCAGGTAATGTTCTGGGAAACACGGTTCAAATCTCACATGGTAGATGGTGACATTTGAATTCAATAACTATCTAGAACTATGTGTCCAATGGTTTTTATGGTCATTATTGTAAAACCCATCTGTTCTTTCTGATCTACACGTGACTCCAGACCTACAGCAATGTGGCTGACTCCTTATTGACATCTGGACAATTAGGGATGGGCAATTAATGCCGGACCAGTCAGTGAAGGCCACATCCCATGAATGAATTAAAAAAAGTTTGGCTCAAAAAATTCACAATAGGCAATATGCTTACAGCTCTTCAACTGGAATAAAATTTTAGTCGTTAAAAATATTCAATGACAGATGAAACAGCGAGGCTCAATAATTTTTAGCCATTAAATCATGGTACGTCTGCTGCTTTTATAAATGAAACAAATTTGCCAGTAAGTGCAATATGATGATGAATGAAAGGACCCTAGGAAGTGAAGGTTCAGAGGGACCTTGGTCAAGGCAGATGAAATACTTGCCTTCATTAGTTGAGGCAATGAATACCACAGCAGGGAGGTTATGATGGAGCTGTTTAAGACATTAGTTAGGCAATAGTTGGAGTACTTTAACAATCATCAAGACATTTAAGAAATATTCAAATGAGCATTTGAAACAGCAGAGCATGCAAGGCTATGGACCAATTCCTGGAAAATAGGATTACAATAGGTAGATGCTTGATGACCAGTAAAGACGTGATGGGCCAAAGGGCCTTTTTCATGCTGTGGGAACTCTATGACTCAATGAACCTGATGCACTATCGGAAGGGTTAAGATTGCAGTAGAGAGCGCGCAGAGGACATTCACCAGGATGCAGTCTGGACTGGGCTGATTCAGCTATGAGAGAGACTAGATAAGCTGGAGTCATTTTCCCTACAGCAGAGAAGGCTAAGGGGTGACCTGATTGAGGTGTACAATATCACAAGTGGCATAGATATGGTAAGGTAGATAGGAAGAAACATATTCCTTTGAGGAGTTAATAAAAGGGGGAATAGATTAAGGGAAGGTTTAGAGGGGATTTAAGGAAGACTCCTTTCACCTAGAGAGTGACAAGTATCCGGAACCCACTGGCTGAAAGGATGGTAGAAATGGCAACCATCACAGCCTTTAAGAGATATTTAGACAAACATTTGAAGTGCCTTACCATACAAGGCTATGGACCAGGTGCCAGAAAATGGGACTAGAAAAGATAAAGGTTTGATGGCCAGCATGGACACAATGGGCCAAAGGATCTCTTTTCTTGCTGTTAACTTAGGACTCTATGTTATCACCAGTTCTACAGTATTGAATTATAACAGTTAAAACAGCAGAAAAATCATCTCCTATTTCTTTGAGCATCATCATTTGATGTCGTCAATACATTTACAGACCATCAGGTGACTTGGCAAGTATAACTTGGTAGATTCCCAGATAAAAGTGAACACAAATGTGTAGAATTGGAGTAGTAACTATAAATATTTTTTAATGAATCTGTTCAGACTCCTTAAGTCACACCTCTGAGTAGGATGGAACCTGAACCTGGACTTTTTGACCTGGATTTAGGCACTACCTATGCCACAAGAGCCACAAGTAGAACTATAGTTTTGTTCATCACCTGAATCTCTTGAGAGCTGTTCCTTATTACAGTAAGTACTTCTATCAACTCGATTAATAACTTCTATTAAGATATCTAGTAGCTTGAACATATGTGGATAATGTTCATTATGTTTTAATTAAACCATTAATTATTTGTTCTTTTCATGAAAAGAGCATAAAAGAATCTGTACTGGTTTATGGATTGATGTCTTACCTTCAGCTGCATATGCAAGAATTGAGCGTGCGCGCATCTGTTTACCCTCGGTGTTCTTGCCAGAGCAAGTATATGAGCAAGATGACCATTCTGACCATTTGCTAAGAACACAGTCTCTTGGACATGGGACATTGCACAATACAGGAACTGGATAGATAGCTTCTCTACACTGATTTTTGTCGACAACATCTCCTGTGAGCAGAAGAAACCCACAACAATTCATTAGTTTAGAGCGAAAGAAGCAAATTAGTTTCCACGTAGACAAAATCATAAACATTTAAAAGAAGTAAGGTAGCAAATAGCCTACTAACTGTAACTTTTAAAATATTAACATATATTTCAATTCTAAATATTGAATGAATGATTTTACTATCATGTGTATTTTACAGTGAGAAAAGCAATAAATTACAGTGAAAAGCTTTTCTACTGTCACCATGTTCTGGCACCATTTCGAAAAGTCTTAAGAATGAGAAAAGAAATAGGAAGATATAGCTTAAAGAGTGTCCATCAGTTCTGAAACAGCTCTGAGATATCAACAATGCCGGCACCGCCGTCCCTACTTCACTACTTTGCCGTCGCCAGGCCTAACCAACGATTGGATCGCTGATCTTTAGGCTCCATCTTTCACCACTAGGTCAATTCTTCTCTGCCACCAACTCATAGCCACCAATGTCAGAGTCACATCTCTTGCCACTCAGCAAGCCACGATGTCACCATGATGCCCTTCTGCCACCGCTTCATCACCGCCACTGCCAGGCCCAACCAACAACAAAGTTGTTGATGGGCAGGCGCCATCTTTCACCACCGGGCCTACTTCACTGATTCCGATGCCAGGTCCCACGCTTGCCCCAGAAAAATAAGTAGCGGCTCACTTGCTGCCCACCACAAGGTCTGCATGGGCCCACTCGAGTCTGTGCTGGGCTTTCTCACCGCTGCCAATGCCATCCAAGCTAAAGGACGAGAGGTAAGTAAAAAAACCAGAAAAGTGGTTGTAGCAGACGAGCCCCAGCTCAGGAGCTCTACTCTGCCACCATCTTGATGATGTGAAAGACTTTTTAGGATTAACAAAATACATTAAATTTTGTGCATAGCAATTCCCAGCAGACAGCAATGAGATAATGACCATACATCTATTTTTAATGGACGTGTTTAACTTAAATAGTACTCAAGATATGAGAAATAACTTCTCTACTCTTCTTCAAAATGTGCCATGGGACCTTTTACATGGAAATGATTGGCCAGTCAGGTTCTCAAGTTTACTGTATCATTTGCCCTGAGCACTGAACTGGAGTGTTAGCCTGGACCTTGCATTCCAGTCTCTGGAGTGAGATTGAGGGCTGGATTTTACAGCACGTGACCACTTCCCACTTTACTCCTGAATAAAAGATTGGTCAGGACATCACACACGAAAAAAATCACTTTTAACAGTGCCTGGGTAAGGTTGTGAGGTTAGCTGCCTCAACCTCTCAGGAAGTGCATTCCAGATCCCCACCAACCTCTGGGTGAAAAATGTTTTCCTCAAATCCCCTCAAAACCTCCTGCCGTTCACTTTAAAATTATGTCCCCTTCTTATTGACCCTTTAAAGAAGGGAACAGCTGCTTTTTATTCACCCTGTCCGTGCCCCTCATAATCTCATACATCTCTATCAGGACCCCTACATTCTTCTTTGCTCTAAAGAAAACAACCTTATCCAGCCTCTCTTCATCTTGCATCCTTGTTGTCCCAGTAAAGACAGATGTGAAGTACTTATTTAACTTAGTTACTTACTTTCCAACTGCTCTATATCCTACTGTATCCTTTGATAACCTTCTTCACTATCCACAACTCCACCAATCCTCATGTCATCTGCAAATTTACTATCAATGTCCTCCAGCTTCACAGACAGATTGCCCCTTAGTCTCTAATGGGCCTTCCCTTTCCATGGTTATTCTCTTCCCTGTGATAGACGTAGAAATATCTTAGGATGCTTCGTAATCTTGCCTGCCAGTATTTCTCATACTCACGCTCTGCTCTCCTAATTGCTTTCTTGAGATCTTCCCTGCACTTCCTGTACTCTCTAGGGCCCCTTGTTTTGCTCCCTTTGTACTGTTAAGGTCTCTCTTTTGCTTTTTATCCAGTCCTGAATATTCCTAGTTTTCTGAACCTGTTGCTCCTGCATTTCACCCTAAAGCAACATGTTGGGCCTGTACTCCCTCCCGTCCCACCATCCTCTATACCTTTTTGAATACCTCCCACTGTCCTACTGCAGATTTACCCTCAAATGGTTGTTCTTGTTTGAGAGATGGTCACTGTTAGGAGTACTGTCAGAGCCAAAAGAAGAGATTATGGAATCTGAACTAAAGATAAATGCAGGATGTGAGAGGAGCCCAACTCACAGTCCCAGCAAGTGTGTTGAGGGAGCTGACTAAAGTTTGGGAGGCCGAGTGTTTGGGTTAAAGGAGCAGTATAGCCTTGGCAGAACGTTGAGGAGGGAGAATGGTGACACTAAAAGGAGGCTCTCCCTTAATTTCTTGCTTGATGCCAGCTTTCACAGTAAATTGGATTCGTAACCAGTTTGAGCTTAGATTCTCTCTGCTATAGAGAAAACAGTCCTGACTATAAGATAAGGCTCTTTAGGCCCACAAAATGGGTAGAAAGGCTGCTGGCAGGCCATGCAATTCACTTTGGAACACACTAGTGGAGGACCGTAGAGTAAAGTCCTGAGTTGGTGCAAATAGTCGAAATACACCATTAATTATTCTTGTGCATAGAATCCAGAAAAGGACTTTGAAAACAGCATAAACATCTTGTATCATTTACACACCATGAAAATAAAAATCTTAAGTAAAACATACTTATTAAGACAAAAGTGTGCTGTTACAAACTCAGATCTCAAGTTTCATTGAATTTTTTATATTCAGTACACTGGTTAACATACTACAATAAAATTTATTTTCTTTATTTTAATACATAATATTTTGATTACTAACTAATTGTGTTAAAAGAACATGGAGAGAAGTGGGTTAATCAATGCAATAAATATAGTGCTTGCAGGAAGTTTATTCCAATTTGATGTGCAGTTTAACCTAATACATTATTATTGCATTCATAATGTGAATAGATCCTGCTAAGTACAATCTGGCTTTCAAATTGTTCTGATCTGACTTGCCATTCCATATCGATTTTCAGACTTACTATGCAATCGTTTTATGTGCTTGGGGCACAATTAAATGTTGAAATGTGGCCTTGCTCAAATGCCTAATGGCGTTCTGGTGAATCCAAGTCCCTAACATTATGAATTGTGAAGTGGACTATTATTTGCAGAGGGAGCTAAAAATATTACTGTACACCACCACAACCAAATGAAAAGCATTGGATGGATTTGAACACATGAACTGCTGCATTAGAATATTTCTATAAATCTTTGCACAGCTACTTGCCTACTCACATGATATTCTCACTTATCCTGAAGAATACCTTTTGCAAATGCTATTCCAGGAAAACTCACAGACATGCGTGAATTTCCAATTTCCAGAAAATCTCTCCATAATGTGATGACTCCGTCAGATGTCATTTATATGTTGCATGTTTTTCGATTATAGCTTTGGGAAGGGATGTGAACAATTACAAAGCATAGCCTGAATTCATTAACCAATCTCTCCTTATAGCTAATACAGTCCAATCTAGGCAACATCCTGGTAAAGCTAAATAAAACCGAAAGAACTGAGGAAGGGTCACCGGACCCGAAATATTAACTCTGTTTTTTCCTTCACAGATGCTGCCAGACCTGCTGAGCTTTTCCAGCAACTTTGTTTTTGATCCTGGTAAAGCTATTTTGCACCATCTCCACATCCTTCCATAGAATGGTGACCAGAACTACACACAATACTCCAAATGTGGCCCAACTCAAGTCTTACACAGCTGCAATATGAGTTGCCAACGTTTAAGATCAATGCCTCGACTGATGAAGGCAAGCATGTTGTATGCCATCTTTATCACCTTATGCACTTGTATTGCTACTTTCAGGGAGCTATGAACATGCACCGCAAGCCCAAAATGCATCACTTCATACTTGTCTGGATTAAACTCCAACAGCCGTTTATCTGTCCAACTTTCCAACTGATCTATATCCTACTGTATTCTTTGATAACCTTCCTCACTATCCACAACTCCACCAATCCTCATGTCATCTGCAAATTTACTAATCCAGCAAGCACTAATCCTTGCAGAACACCACCTGCCAGAGAATTCCAGTCAGAACAGCACTCCTCCAGAATTACCCGCTGCCTTCCATAGTCAAGCTACTTTTGTATCCAATTTATCAATTCACCATGGATCTCACGTAACTTAATCTTCTCACCAGCCTACCATGAGGGACTCGTCAAATGCTTTAGTAAGGTTCATGTAGACAAAACTCACTGCCCTACTCTCATCAATTATCTTTATTACTTCCTCAAAAAACTCAATCAAGTTTGTGAGACAAAACTTACCCTGCACAAAGCCATGCTGACTATCCCTAATAAATCCTGTTGCTACAAATCTTTTCCAATAATGTAAGACTCACTGACCTGTAATTTCCTGGATTATCCTTGTTGCCCTTCTTAAACAACAAAATAATATTGGCCATTCTCTAGTCTTCTGGGATCTTGTCTGTGGCTAAAGAGGAAACAAGGATCTCTGCCAAGATCCCAGCAATCTTCTCCCTTGCCTCCCTCGGTATCCTGGGATAGTTGTAATTAGGCCTCTGGGACTTACCTAATGTTCTTCAAGACACATAACACCTCCTCCTTCTTAATATCAACAATATCCGACCCTAGTCTTACCACCATCCACGTGGCGAATACTGATGTGAAGTACTCATTAAGGTCCTCACCCACATCCTTTGGCTCCATGTATAAATTCTCTCCTTTGTCCTTGAATGGGCCTACCCTTTCCCTAATTACCCTTAAAATGCTTGGGATTCTCCTTAACTCTACTTGTCAAAGACATTTCATTGTCCCTTTTAGCCCTCATAATTCCTTGTTTAAGTTCTTTCCTGCTTCCTTTTCCCAAATCTTGCATCGTTACCTTTCACCCACCTAGGAACATACTCGTCCTGAATTCTCATTCAAACAGGATTTGCCTCCCAGGATTTCTGCCTAATATTGTTTTAATTAGCCTTCCCCAGTTTTGGCACTTTCACCTGAGAGTCAGTCTTAACCTTCCTCATCCTAACTAACTTAAAACTTACAGAATCAGACCTACCCTTCTCTCAACAAAGATTCTGTAATGGCTACAACATTGTCATTCCATGTACTAATGTAGTCTCTTACCTCAGGAACAAAAACAGAATTTGCTGGAAAAGCTCAGTAGGTCTGGCAGCATCTGTGAAGAAAAAATCAGAGTTAACGTTTCAGGTCCGGTGACCCTTCCTCGGTTCACAGATGCTGCCAGGCCTGCTGAGCTTTTCCAGTAACTTCTGCTTTTTCTCCCTGATTTACAGCATCCGCAGTTCTTTTGGTTTTTAGTTAGTCACTTACCTCATCTGCCTTACCTGTTATACTCCTTGCATTTACACAAATACACTTCAGAACACTTTTGTGGAATTGTCTCTACATAAGCCTGTCCTTTTATGAAACTTTTGCCGACTGCCTGGTTTCCCATCATGGGGTCAAACTGTTGGGCTTATTCCTCATTCCCTGTCAATGCATGCTTTGTGTCCTCTCCAATGGTTCCTTGTCTCTACTGCAAAATGTTACAGATTGTGTTCAATATAGATAAGAATGTGAACCGACTGTACTCAAAAGCTGAGGTTTCCACACTGAGCTGCACTAAATATCACTAAGGTTAAGATATTCTGAATGCCATCACTACAGATTTGCCTGGCGGTAATCCTTTTTAACAATTTCCACTTACTTGGTGACCATTTTTCTAGCTAAGATTATGAATCTGGCCCATCTCAAATGCATCCATTGGAGATAACCAGGACGAAATCCATTTAGTGTGTTAACAGAGTACTACAGGCTCACACCTACCTCTTTATGATGCCTGCTTTTCAGGACTTAAAGGTCACATAGGAGCTTTGTCAGTGACTTAGCAAAGGGAAGTGTGTAAGGTAAGTGAGGAAGTAGGGTGGTAGGTAGAGGGTTTAGGCGTCAGTGTGCCAGGTGAGTTGAATCCCAGGTGGATTAGGGTTCTGAGGTGTGAGGTAAATCACTAAGTACTTCGGGAAGAATGGGAGGTTGGCGATGGAGCTGCTAGGTCATGTCACGGTGAACAGGATTAGTTCAAGTTGAACCAGGGAATGGGTTTCAAGCCAAGCATTGTCAGATTGCAGTGATGTCAGGTCCAGCTGCATCTGGTGGGGAAGGACTACATTCTGGGCTTGCGGAGTGGGCGTTGGGTCTGGTTGGAATGGGTGAAGTTGAGGCTGGGAGAAACAGGGCTAGATGTTGGGGGGCAGGCTCAGGTGGGTCTGGGCTGTAGGGTGGGTGTTCCACTGTGGGGAGAGGGAAAGGGGACATAGGTTCAGTGGTGAATTGGTTTAATAGTTACCAGGAGTTCAAGTAGGCTTTTCATTCTTTAATTTTTCCTGTGCAATTGTCAAGCTGAAGTGAGTCAGAGCCCTTAACTCTCAGACGTTAAATAGAATTTTCCCCAAGGATATTAATCACAGGGGAGTTGCCTATTGGGAATTTCAATTTTCCAGGAAACCCCTTGGGAGTTAGTTGCATTGGGGATCCCACATGGGCCTGATGTGCAACTCCAGTCGTAGCTGCTCCAGCAACTATCTGGCCATCTGGGTCACTGTTATCATTCAAAGCCATTTTGATTCCCTAAATGGAACCTTTTATACAGCTCATTATTCAACACATCATTGAGAAGAACGCTTGTTATCAAGAAATTGTTTTAAAAAAAATCACCCTTTTCGTAATTTTAAAAATAGTCGAGTGTCTCTCAAAGGAGCCAGACCAGAAGTGAACACCACATTGTGAAGACAGCAATTTGATTAAAGAGACTGATAACTTGAAATACCTTTGTATTTCATGTGACAAAAAAGCTTTACTGAGGCACAACAGTTCATTGATCAGCAGCAAAGAGATGTCTGCTTTAAAAAAAAAGTCAGTTTAATCAAGTACCATCTTAGTACAAACAAAGTATATTTGATGACAAGCAGAATCTCCCACGAGGAGAAAAATCAATTTTCATTCCACAATCATAAAAGATCGACCAAAGTGACCTAAAACTGTGTTTATAGGGAGAGAAGGGTCATTGAATTGGTTGGAGTGTTAGAAAAATTGACAGCCTGTATACCTTTTAGATTTGATCAAGAAACAACCTCACTTCACAAATTACTGTTTAAAGAAAAGCTCAATAGCTCAACAACCACAAGTAAATCACACCAAATTGGCATTAAACAATATTTGAGGAAATACTTCAACCTAAGTGTGGACCCTTCATATTCAACACTTCATACTGATACCTGAAATTAATGCACCCAGTTTTGTGCTGAAATTATTACCATAGAGCTTATCCTACATTTGTTGCTTGTGTTGTATTATTGCATAGATTTCAGAACAGACTGGCCAGTATCTTTAAGACAGTTATATGACAATACAGCACGTGACATTCTAGCATAAAGGTACAAGGCTTCAATCACTCCCTCTATACAACAGAGTAAATGTAGTCAGTCAGTTGTGTGTCTAATGTGCAGTAACATCACTAAGCATATAACGTAGACTATGTGTCAGATCTGAACTTGGAGTGATTGGATGGCTTTTGCGAAAATGACTTATCACAACTGCTGCCACCTTTTTCAGCCTTTAACATTTTCTTACTGCTACAAACTAACTGTCATGACTACCTTTTAGTGCTCACTTGTTGTTAGCATGATGCAGTTTGATGTTTACTATATGTTAGCCTATGTAAGATGTACCACAGAGTCAGGTTCTTATTGAGTCAGATGTCTTGAAGTTTATTTGCAACAGTTACTATTTCCATGGCCACAACTGCATCATGCTAACAGTTGTGATAAGTCATTTTCGCAAAAGCCATCCAACCACTCCAGGTTCAGATCTGACATTGAAACTACAACCAAATTAAAGTGCTACAAACCCATAAGAATCACAGTTCTATCTCTCTCCTTTCAAAAGAAAAGTGAGTTTACAAGAATTTTTAAAATGTCAGCTAAAAGGTATTGAAAGGATAGCTCCTGCCTAAATAAAGCCACCAGATCAACAAAAAATCCGGAAACCTGAAAGAAAGTGTTTATTTGCATTAAAAAGGTTTACCGGTTTACAGTGTTGGTTGTCTCCACCAACTTGTCTCTCAGAAAAGGCACAAAGGCAGACAGAAAAGGTGCATATGATGTCACAACTCTCTTATAAATAAATAACACCTAGATAGTCTGCTAGTACAAGCCTGCAAATTTAAAGGTAAGCAATAAAAAAAACCAACTGCTACTTGTAAAGCTACAATAAATACACAAAACATTTGAAGTCAATGACAAAAATTAAAAATAGACAAAGCACTACACTGCAGGTATAAACAGATATATATGCTGAACAGCATAAATTTTGAAGAGCATAAATCTACCGAAGAGAAATGGAGGCAAACATTTATCCATGGATTTGCATACTTGTAACATTTTGTCAGAACTTCAGTTAGTTAAAAAAAAATCAATTTTATTTTATGGATCAGTAGATAACTGACAAGGAATGACTGTAGATAACAAGGTGTAGAGCTGGATGAACACAGCAGGCCAAGCAGCATCAGAGGAGCAGGAA
>NC_063333.1:76317476-76373019 GCF_021869965.1 Rhincodon typus
CTTGTTATCTCAGATTCTCCAGCATCTGCAGTTCCTACTATCTCTGAAACAATTTTAACCCCACTGCGAAGCCTCTTCTAAGGATGCCTACCCTGAAGAAGTTACATTTTCTGAAGGGTCTAGGCCCAAAACGTCAGCCTTCCTGCTCCTCTGATGCTGCTTGGCCTGCTGTGTTCATCCAGCTCTACACCCTGTTATCTCAGATTCTCCGGCATCTGCAGTTCCTACTATCTCTGAAAGGAATGACTGTAGTCTAATTTCTTCTTTGTGCACTGATGCATTAAGCAGAAAAAAAAATCTTATGGTATTTCTTACATATTTCAGAAATTAAACTCCAAAAATTTGTACACAAGGTGTACAATTACAGTTCAATGCAGCAACAAAGGAACAATGGGGTTTTGCAGGTGCATTTTATCTTGTATAAGATGGTATCAGGTTGACATAAAAGTAGCTATTGTGAAGAACAGTTGATGTGTTCTCTCTAACTTTGGACCAAGATTTATCTCCTAAACTACATCAGTTAAAATAAAAAAGAGTTCTCATCTGGCCATCACCTTATTGCTGTAGGTGGGACCTAGTGTGGGAATTGGTTGCATTGTTTCCTACATCACTATACTGCCGACATTGCTTTCCACAGCTTGCTTTGTAAAAGTAAGGCATTTAAGATGACATTGGATGATTACTCGAATAGAAATAGTGTGCAAGGATATGGGGATAAAGCAGGAGATCGGCACTAGGTAACAAAGTTTGTTTGAAGAGCTGGTGCAGGCAAAATGGCCTGAATGGCCCCCTTCTGCACTTTAACACTTCGGTGATACCCAACGGATGCTTTGTAAATGCAATTTCTTCCTTCTTAGAGAAAAGATGTTCATCTTAATATGGTAAGAAAACGTGTGAGATAGTCTTTAAATTAAGACATCTATCTCTCAAATACGTCACCTTCAACCAGATGTTTCTCAAAACGAAAGTGTGAACTATGTGTTTTGATCATTATGCCATTCTCACATTGAGAATACTGTGATTACACAACAGGATGTTGTTTGAATCTAACAGTAAACACTTTGTCTTAATTACAGCTGATAGGTAATTATTATTGAGGTGTTAGCATTAGAAAGTAAAAATATAAAATAAAACCTGCAAAATTTGACAGGGCTCAAAAGTAAGTGTGTAAAACATGATGTTCCCTGTTAATTTTAATAGTTATGGAGCGACAGCACACCTGAGTAGGCATTGTAAAATTGTCAGGGGTCCACAGAAGGTTTAAGCTAGTCTGTGCTGTTTAAAGTCAGTGATAAAGAGGAGACCTACTCTAACTGGAGTTGTTATTTGAACTCATTTTACAACTGACTTTAACTTGGGTGTGTCAGAAGGTTGGCAAAATTGGGAGGCCATGGACTCCAAGATTTGGTGATGCTGCACTGGAGCCTGTGTTGTTGAGGCTGATTGCTGGCTATGTTTCTTGGGAACTTGCGTGGCTGGAGAAGCTCGCCGTGCTGGGGACCTCCCGGCTTCCACGCTGCTATACTTAAAGCTCGGCTGCACACTGCTTCAGATGTTATCTACCAAGAACTATGGTGCTTAAACGCTCTCACTGACGGCACGGTCCAGAGGAAGGAAAGCTCACTCATCCCCTGAAAAGAGGACTGGAGAGTTGATGAATGGGGTGAAGAAGTGGAGGGCCATTTTTTCCCCTATGGTCCACCACGGGAGACCACACCAGTAGACCCAGTTGTAGTCAGGGTCAGTTCTATGCCTGGGTGAAGAAGGACGTCCAGCAGTGTCAGAAGGTGGCCAATGATCTTCTGGGCTCCACTCAGGTAAGTACCACCATCCTCCCTCTGCCTTTATAAGGTCAGCACTTACTTTAACTCAGTCACTGCACACACCCTTTACTAAGGCTCATGGACTACAACTTTCACAATTGCATGCTTCATGTCAGCTCTCACACCCTCATCCTCTTGATGTACCGACCATCCCTGCCCTCTGTGTTTTCTTCTCACTGCGGACAGATCACTACCTCTGTTCAGGAATCATTTTTAATGCCTCCCCCATTCACTTCCATCGTACTCAACCTCTCCCTTTGTCTCGTTGCAGGAAAAAACAATAGGCCTACCCCCCATCCAGACTCTCCACATTGCCTGAACTGACCCACCTGCAATCCACGGACTTGGTTGCACTTGATCTGGAAAACAGGCTAGGGCCCCATCCCTGGACTGCACAGACATAATTCCCCAGACTCTACTAGGACCAAGTACCTGACTAGCCATGGTCAAACCCCTGGTCTGGAATAGATCAAGTCCCTTTATTTGACTGTAGTGGGACTTGCTGACTGAAAGCAGTTTTCCTTCACTAAGGACTGCACCCCTTTGACCTAAAGACATGGCTATTTGCTTGAAGCACATGCAATACATCTGCCAAACAAACTGGTGGAACATGCAGTTGGTGTGCTGCTGGTGTAGCATGGGGCTACACAATGAAATACCCACTCCTTTGTGACAACTCTCCATAATGACATGCTGCCAGTATCTCCCGTTGCAATAAAAAGCAATGTAAGCCACACAGAGGCTAGCAGCCTGTAATTGACCACTAAAGACCCAGTGCGCTATATGATAGTGTCCCTACCTCTGGATCAGGAGGCACTAGTTCAAGTCTCACCTGCTCCAGAGGCATATAATAACATTTCCAAGCAGGTTGATTAGAAAATGTCTGTGTTACAAGCAGGAACAACTCAATGTGTGGCTGTCACAGTGGAAGATCAGACCGCAGTCATACAAGAACAGCTTGCTGCCATCATTGCTGCAATTACCAATACTGACAGCAGATCGAAGGGAAATCCAGCAATCGGACTGCTAACAGATTACGAGGTGGCTAAAGCACCATCCTGGAACTGACACTAAGGAGCATAACCCTTCTGCCCTTTCCCAGGAAGATTTCACTCATCCTTCCACCAGCGCTCGTCCACCAGTATGTTTGTGGTTGTCTATCAGCCAGGCAGCTCTGACTACTAACACTTATACTCAGGTGCTGCATTCAAGACATGGCCTTGTTGGATCTGAACTGCTCAAAGATATTCTGAAAGATCATCTGCTGGCCTCTCTATTCAAAGTGAGCAGTATGGCTAGTGGAAGCATGCAGTCACTGGGGTAGCTCTGCATAAGGAGCTGGTGGAGACAAAAAGCAACAGAAAGCACATACTAATTGGAGTTTAAGCAATTCGAAAGATTGCCCATTTTCTCTGTCAAAACAGGCTGTCTTTAAATGAAAATGTGATTTAGGAACATGTCACTGCTAAAATACTTTAATTTACATGTCAGTTCTATTAGTCATGAACGTTTATGCATATTCTAGTCTGGTAAGAGTCAGGTAAAATATTTGGATTGCTCAAAAGGCTGTAAGAAGACATGAAATGACCGATATATGGACACAATGTCAATAGTAAATTGCAAGTTGCTGGTATTTTAGAATTGGTGGATTAAATCCAGTTTGAGAGCATAAATGAGACTCACACTGGAGAACGGTGGGTGAATCATACTTCCTGCTTTGACAGGAACTGATACTTTGGGTTGAGCTTTAGCAAGCTTCCTTGATGTAAGTTTACTAACAACCTAACAAGGACATGAGAGCTCGCATATCAGAAACGTGTGACTAAGATCCTGTAGATTATCCTACTTTTGTAGGTGGTATTCCTTGACAGCAGTGGTAGTCACAACTGAAGTATCTTGAAGCTTTCTGTTTCAGAATTATATTGATAAAGAAAAATGAATTTATTTTTAATAAGGTTAGGCATGTCATTCTGATAATGACAGCTAATGGTTAGAACGTGAACTTATTACCCATGGTTGCAATTTTTTCTGATTAGGATGAGGCACTGAAATAAAGAGCTCTAGTCTGGGCCATAATTTCTGGACAGTTAGGGTTTAACTCTCAATGAGAAATATTATAATATTTAATTCCTTTTCTCCCATGGGTGCACTGGAAGTGCATTTACATTCTGGCAGCTAAATTTTCAATATCAACATTTTGCTTGCTTTAGGTTGCATCAGAGTGAAGAGCAAGACACAGGTGAGAAAAAGCAGATGGTGGTGACAGATTGGAATGCAGTCATTTCCAGGTCTCAACACATCAGAATTACATCAATAAAACTAAACATATTGTTTTGAATATCTACCCTGAAATTCTGTTTATAAGCAGAAAATGGTCCAGCCCTTTTCAATGCAGTTAACTAATGTAGTATTCATTTCTTATGGGAATCAACTCCACATATCTATGATTTTACGGACAAAATTTTCAAAATTTATTTTGAACAACAATTAGATCATCCGCGTCTTTTGTTATTTTACAAGTTCTTGATTTTCTCTCAGTCTTTTCCCTAATGTGTTTGGTCATAACATTTATTCACATTTGAATCCAGCTGTTATCCAAAATCTAGTCATTTCATTTGGTTCATATTCTCCTTTTACATCAGTCCACGATCATGTAGGTTCAGATGTTCAACATCTGATGTTTGTTTAAGAAATATTTTAAAAAAGGACCCAAATGGTTCTTGATAAATACACTAATCTCTGTCTCAGAACAAAGCATTGTCCATGTATCATCACCTTCTGCTTTAAATTATCAAATTTCAATTTAAGCAATTAAATGTAGCACTAATTATGAACATTTTCAAGAGTTGTTGTGATGCAATACTTTATCAAGTACCTTTGAAAAATCTAAGTGAAATAGATGACATATCTGTTGACCCAATTAACTCTTCAAAGAAATCCAGTAGATTGATGAGATATGACTCCTGTTTTAGCATCCCTTCTGACTACAATTTGTGACTTCAATGCTGTTTGATGAGTATTGATAGCACCTTGTAAAATTAATGGACCCAATAGACTATTGCAAGGGGTACAGATATCTTAATACATTCAGGATTCTATAACAATGTTGATTTTAGTAAGTTGCTTACCTCATGTACAGCCTTAGCTGTCCAGCACATAGATCAGTAATTTGACAGTACACTTCCTAAGAGTTCTTTCTGTTCTGAGGCACAGGTAGTCACTGAGAAAGACACTACACAGCCACTTTTATAAATTCATGTTCTGAGTGAAAAGCTTGTCTGCTGCTACTACACATCAGGAATTCAAGACATTGAGATCAGTGGCAGTTGGAGGATTTCTGCTGATGGATGGATAAACCTAACAGAGCAGACTGACCTTTATACCAAAACTAATGTTATTTTCTGTGGTCAAGGACATTTGTTGTCTGTCCTCTCATTAAGAGAATGAGCATTTGGACAAGATACTGGTGAACTGTGGGTACAGCAACAATTAGCTGACAAAGGTTGCTGCCTTCAGAGACGATGAAGTGTAGACTGGGACACACTAATATATAAAATTACTTTTTTAATGTTCTCATGGGACTTAGGTTAGCAGAAAAAAAATGTTCATTTTTAGACAGTAGCTAAAAAAAACTCTTCTTGAATTATTTTTTGGCAAGATGCGGGACAGTTCCTTTCATATGCTTGGGTATAATTCTAATGTATTGAGAAATGAAAAAGTAGATAACAAATTCACTTAAATGAGCCCAGCATGTTAATTTGACAGAATAAGATTGCACATTGTATTGTCAAATGAGAAATATTCTTTGTTCTATGCTGCATGGAAGAGCATGGTGTAGGAGCATTAGTACGAGTGTAATTAGCTCAAATAAAATGTCCCCTGTTGAAATCTTCTTTTCTTTCCAGCTTGGGAGAGATGCGAACCCAGGTGAAACAATACACACAGCTGGTAAACAATGAAAAAAAACACTCCTCTGACAATCAGTCACTGGTGGGGTTGTACAATGCCAGTCAATCTCCAGGACATGCATCCACAACCAAATTGGATTTTAACCAATCAGAGTCTATTTGGTCAATTAATGAATGAAGCCCAAATGTGCTACATCACTTGATTCCAACTCAGAACTTCCAAGCCTGCAACCTCAATTTGGTAAATCATTACCTTCTTTTTCAGGCACTGACTTCAGTAAACCCCTTAGGAATAGGTTTACAACCTGGAGCCTCATCCACTAAGCATCCACATCAAGAATTCAAAAATATATCCCCCACTACTGTCTGGGGCATATGCTCAAATTTCCAAACTGTGTCTATGGGTGACAAGCTTCTCAGCCAGAAACCTAAACATATATGGTTACACCAATAAATTATTCAAAACTGGCTGTGTAATAACATTGTATACATTAGCATTTCAACTGTGGAAACATTCAAGTAACTCCTTTCTCTTATGAACAAATAGTTAGATTTTGGAGTTTATGTGACTGTGAAAAATGGGTAATCGTGAGTTAGTGGTTTGTTTTACCTGACTCCTGTTTCAAATTTCCTTTGAATTTGAGTGTTTCAAAAATGAGAATGAGGTAAAATGTGCTTTGCTACCACCCATTTTACAAAGTCAAGATCTAAATCTACCTACCTGCAGAAGCTCACTTTGCACTTCAGATTGTTGGAAAAAACTATGACACTCCTTGAACAGATCACTGAGTGTGCAGAGAGCTTGGTGGAATCGATGTGTGGGATACTTAGTGAGAACTGTACATAACACCTCGCAATTGATGTTCCTCAAATTTTGTTGACTCAAATTCAGAAATCAGGGTACGAAGAAAAACGACTTTACTCTTCAGAACTCAGAGTAGTCTGGGTGGGAGGGGGTGGTGATGAGAAATGGAGGACAGAGGTTATGCTCTGAAATTCTTCAACACAATATTGATTCCAGAAGGCTGTAAAGTGTCTAAGTAGAAAATGAGGTGCTGTTCCTCCAGCTTGTGGTGGGCTTCAGTGAAACACTACATTAGAGCCAGGACAGAAATGTAAGCATGAGAGATAAATAGTGTATTCAACTGGCAAGTGACTGGGAGGTCAGGAGCTTGAAAACTGAGCAGAGGTGTTCTGTAAAGTGAGAATGTACCACAGGAGGAACAATACAACATAAGAGGAGTAGACTATTTGGCCACACAAGCCTGTTTCACCATTCAATGAGATCATGGCTGTTCTAGATATTAACCTAACTCCATATACCTACCTTTGGCACATATCTTTTAATACCTTTGCTAAACAAAAATTTATTGATGGAAAAAACAGAGTTAACATTTCGGGTCAGGGTCACCGGACCCGAAATGTTAACTCTGTTTTTTCCTTCACAGATGCTGCCAGACCTGCTGAGCTTTTCCAGCAATTCCTGTTTTGTTTCCTGATTTACAGCATCCGCAGTTCTTTCATTTTTTATTTAAAAATTTATTGATCTCAGATTTAAAATTTAACAACTGATTTTGCAGCAACTGCTGCTTGTAGAAGAAAGTTCCAAACATCTAAGGTCCTATGTGTGTAGAAGTGCTTCCTAATATCTCTCCTGAATAGTCTGGTCCATATTCTCAGACTATGTCCCCTAGCTCTGGAATTCCCAACCAGAGGAAATAGTTTACCTTTATCTACCCAGTCTTTTCCTATTAAAAGCTTGAAGAATTTGATCATAATACCTCATAACCTTCTAAATTCTGGAAAAAAAGGTCTAATTTGTATTGTCGCTCATCATATTTTAACCCGAGTCCAAGCATCAATCTTGCAAAATCTGTTATATTCCCTCCAAAGCCAACATGTCTTTCATAGGTATGGTGCCCAAATCTGCTCACTGTTCTCCAAGTGGGGCCTAACCAGGGTTTTGTATAACTGCAGCATAACTTCTGCATTCTTGGGGTGATAGAGAACAGGACCAAGGCATCACTGATGGAATCATTCTTCGGGAATACTAACAGGGGAGGGGAAGATATTCTGGAATATTGTGTCCAGTTCTGTTCAGTTATAGGAAGGATATTATTAAGCTGAAGGGGGTTCGGAAGAGATTTACCAGGACGAGATAGTAGGAACTGCCAAATCTGGAGTCTGAGATAACAAGGTATGGAGCTGGATGAACACAGCAGGCCAGGCAGCATCAAAGGAGCAGGAAAGCTGACATTTCGGGTCTGGACCCTTCTTCAGAAATGGGGGAGGGGAAGGGGGCTCTGAAATAAATAGAGAGAGGGGGTAGGCGATGATAGAAGGTGGATAGAGGAGCAGATAGGTGGAGAGAAGATGGATAGATCAAGGAGGCGGGGATGAGACTTACAGGTAGGAAGTGGGGGTGGAGGTTGGTCAGTGAGCTGGGAGGATCGGATAGGTGGGAGAAAAGACGGACAGGTCAAGGAGGCGGGGACAAGATGGGCTGGTCTTGGGATGAGGTCGGGGGTGGGGAGATTTTGAAGCTTGTAAAGTCCACATTGAGACCATTGGGCTGCAGGGTTCCCAGGTGGAATATGAGGTGTTGTTCCTCCAGCCTTCGGGTGGCATCGTTGTGGCACTGGAGGAGGCCCAGGATGGACATGTCGTCCAAGGAGTGAGAGAGGGAGTTGAAGTGGTTCACGACTGGGAGGTGTAGTCGTTTGTCACGAACCGAGCGTACGTGTTCCACAAAGCGGATACAATAAAAAACACTGCATCTCTTTCACGTGTTTCCCGCACCTCAGCCCTCACACCCCCTCCCCGCAATAACAACAAAGACAGAATTCCCCTTGTCCTCACGTATCACCCCTTCAACCTCCAGATTCAACGCATCATTTTCCGCCACTACTGCCACCTGCAATCTGACCCCGCTACCAAAGACATTTTTCCCTCCCCACCCCTATTTGCCTTCCGGAGGGACTGTTCTCTCCGTGACTCTCTCGCCCGCTCCACACTCCCCAATAGCCCCACCACGCCCAGCACCTATCCCTGCAACCGCAGGAGGTGCTACACCTGCCCCTACATCTCACCCCTCACCCCCATTCCAAGCTCCAAGAAAACCTTCCACATTAAACAGATGTTCACCTGCACATCCGCGAATGTGGTTTATTGTATCCTCTGTTCCCGATGTGGCCTCCTCTACATCGGGGAAACCAAGCAGAGGCTTCGAGACCGCTTTGTGGAGCGTCTACGCTCGGTTCGTGACAAGCGACAACACCTCCCAGTTGCAAACCACTTCAACTCCCCCTCCCACTCCTTGGACAACATGTCCATCCTGGGCCTCCTCCAGTGCCACAACGATGCCTCCCGAAGGCTGGAGGAACAGCACTTCATATTCCACCTGGGAACCCTACAGCCCAATGGTCTCATTGTGGACTTTACAAGCTTCAAAATCTCCCCACCCCCGACCTCATCCCAAGACCAGCCCATCTCGTCCCGCCTCCTTGACCTGCTCATCTTTTCTCCCACCTATCCGCGCCTCCCACCTCACTAACCAAACTTCACCCCCATTTCCTACCTACTAGCCTTATCCCCATCTCCTTGACCTGTCTATCTTCCCTCCCATCTACCCACCCCTCCCTCCTCACTGACCAACTCCCATCCCAACCCCCTACCTACACTCACCTTTACTGGCTTCCTCCCCACCTCCTTGACCTGTCCGTCTTCTCTCCACCTATCTGCTCCTCTATCCACCTTCTATCATCACCTCCCCCTCTCTCTATTTATTTCGGAGCCCCCTTCCCCTCCCCCATTTCTGAAGAAGGGTCCAGACCGAAACGTCAGCTTTCCTGCTCCTCTGATACTGCCTGGCCTGCTGTGTTCATCCAGCTCCAAACCTTTTTACTGGGATGATGCTAGGTATTGAAGGTTTGAGTTATAAAGAAAGGCTGAATAGGCTGGGACTTTTTACACTGGAGCTTAGAAGGTTGAGAGGCGACCTTATAGACGTTTGTAAAATAATGAGGGGTATAGATAGGGTTAATGGTAGTTGTCTTTTCCCTGGGATGAATAAACTCAAGATTAGGGGCACATTTTTAACATGAGAGGAGAGAGATTTAAAAAATACATGGGGATATATTTTTTACACAGAGGGTGGTTTATGTGTGGAATGAACTTCCTGAGGAAGTGGTGGATTTGGGTACAATTATAATGTTTAAAAGACATTTTGATTACTACATGAATAGGAAAGTTTTGGAGGGATATGGGCCAGGAGCAGGGAGATGGGACTAGTTTAATTTGGGATTATGTTCGGCATGGATTGTTTGGACGGATGGGTCTGTTTCTGTGCTGTATGACTATGACTCTATATGTTTCGTGGTGGCATCATGCTGGTGTTGATGGAAATGAAAAAGGATGATCCTTTGAATATGGAGGCTGATGAAGTGGAAAGTGAAGACAAGGGAAAACTTATCACTAGGAGAGACAGAAAGGGTGAGGGTAGAAGAACAGGAAATAGGACAGACAAATTGAGAGTCCTGCCAATCATGATGGGGGAATATTCGGTCAAAGAGAAAGTAAAGCTCATTGGAAGCAACATTATGGAAGGTAGCATCATTGCCACCGATGAGATGAAGACAGAGAAACTGGAGAATGGAATGGAGGCCATGTTGAAAACAAGATGTGAAGAAGTGTAATCAAGGAGCTGTTGGCATCAATGGCTTTGTAATGAATATTAGAAGATAACCTTTCCCCAGAACTGATAAGAGAAGTCAAGGAAGGAAATGGAAGAGTCAGAGATGGACCTGTTGAAGGTGAGAGAAGGATAGAAATTGCAATTGAAATTGATGCATTTTCCAGTTTTGGATCAAAACAGAAAATTATATTGACATTTTGACAGATGTACCATAAAAATATTCTTGAAGGGTGCTCAAAAAGGAGAAGAACAAGGAATAGAAGCAAAATACTATGGTTGCTGGAGATTTGAAGTCAAAACACAAAATGCTAGAGAAACTCAGCAGGTCTGGCAGCATCTGTGGAGAGAGAAATAGAGTTAATATTTCAAGCCTAATATGACTCTTTCTCAAATAAGAGAACATTTCTGTTGATCAGTCATTTGGACTTGAAATGTTAACTCTCTTTCTCTGTCCACAGACCTGCTGCTACATTTCTTCAGTATACTCTGTGTATATTTCTGAAACAACAAATGTTCCACAAATTACACCTCCCGCTAAAACAAAATAGAGGCATGACTGAGGCCTGCATGTGCACCTATGACGAGATCTTTCATTTGGAGGAACTGGTATGAGTTAAAGGAGAAATTGTTCAATAACAGAACAATCTCAGTCAGGCACAGGAGGGTGGTGGTGGTGGATGGATGGGGGCTGTTAGGGTCCCCATTGAAGGAAAAAGTGGAGAGCCTTTGGACTACGCTGGTATATGGATGTGTAGAGGGATTGGATGACTGTAGTGGAAGAGGGGGTGGCTAGAGGCCATGAAACTGAAAGCTGTTGAATTTCTGCAGGGCGTCAGAAAAATCTTGAATCTTGGCAGGTGGATGCTGGACAAGGGGAGAAAAAAAAAGAGTCAAAATAGGAAGAAATAGGTTCAAAAGGGCTGAAACAGTAGGTCCACCAGGCAAATTTTCTTTGTGAATTTTGGGAAGAAGATAGAAGCGGCCTGTGTGGAATTGAGAGCTGATGAAGTGGAATGCTGGAGAGGAAGGATCTACTGAAAAGAAGAGGTCAGTAACAGTCCTGGGAACAATGCATCAAAGTTCAGTGACGGGGTCATGGACCAGGGGAGACAGGAAGAAGTATCTGAGAGTTGGTGCTTAAGACTCTGGAAGATAGAGGTTGGTATGCCAGATGATAACAACACAACCTTTGTCAGGAGGTTTTCATAATTATGTGAGGTATAGGCCTGAGAGAACAAAGTATAGTAAACTCAGAGGAAAACAGGTCAGACTGAGGAGAGCAGAGACATACAGGTGGCTGCTGACAGCTCCAATTGAAAGATCACAAGGCTGGCCATTCCGGTAGGTAGTGTCTGAATGGCATCAATGTATATACCAACTCTTAAAACTCTGTAATGCCCAATAGGCAAGTGTGCTGGAGACGCCTAACTGAAGCCAACGTCTGTCTTTTGCCAGAACCTGTCTCTTTCACTCTTGGCAACATTAGAAACTTCTGATACAGGTAGAGAGCTTCAGTTAGTGCAATGTAGAAAGGAACTCTTCATAGATCACAGAGCGTAAAAAGAAGCGAAAATGGTTCAGACTCACATTCAGGTAAAAATAAATTTTGAGCAATCAACATTCTACTGAAACAAGGGGAACATTGCGTATGTATGTAAAGTACAAAAAATTGCAAAGTATGTGAGGCTAGATTGCCTGAGCTCTTTTAGTCTGGTACCTGATATTAAAATCATTCTACATGAATGAGGTGATTGTCTGCTTACATTACTATGCTCTGGTTTGCTTAAATACAATGCATTTGGAGACATATCTACTGCACACAATACCCATGCTTCAACACAAATGTACAGGCTCAAATCAGAACAGAAATAGGAGATTGTGAGACACCAATCTAATTTGGACCTTAATGTATAAATATTCTCCCAGCATTTTAATTAAAGCACACTGTTGCCACACATTCACTACTTGATAAGCTATACCTGACTAGGCATGCTAATGCTGGTGCTGGTGTAATTGGTCAAATTGGAAGAGCACCCCTTTTCTTAGAACTAATATTTATTTCACGGTGAGTCAGAAAATTTACCCATCCATTTCATTTCCTTCAGCACTTATTGCATATAGGTACAATCACATGAAAATATTTAAAGCTTTTAATTTGTTTTATATGCGTTAAAG
This sequence comes from Rhincodon typus, assembly GCF_021869965.1. Classification (NCBI taxonomy): domain Eukaryota; kingdom Metazoa; phylum Chordata; class Chondrichthyes; order Orectolobiformes; family Rhincodontidae; genus Rhincodon; species Rhincodon typus. The sequence goes on from NC_063333.1 coordinate 76,330,076, forward strand.
TTTAAGGTTGTGTTTTAAATTGTGATAATTATTGTTTCTTTTTTGATAAAGAGAAGTGTCTCTCAAAGCATCTCTGTTTCATTATTGTTTCTTCTAGAAATTAGCGTACAATTTTCTTTTGTAACTACCCACGGGACATGCGTTAATTGTTCCTGAGTAAGCATCCTAATGGAACTGCAATCACATTACAATGATATCAACACACTTAACTACAGGCAGCAACCATGCAAGGATCATTTAACTTGTGTCACAGTGAGCTGTAAAATTCAGAATAATGAACCTGCCTGAATAAACTGGGAGAGGTTTAAACCTTCCTAATGTTAATCTTTTACTCAGGGATCGCTCATAAATTTATTTCAGTGAGAATTATTTTACTGAGAGCATTTTTGTAAATTTGGGTCAGTTTTTACGATTGGGGTTCCATGAAAAAATATAAAAGTTACCATAATCATGGCAGATCATAGGCTGCTCTCTCATTAGAGAGAAGGGACTGGTGCTGAGTTTAATTTGAGGGTCACCATGCCTCAGACAAGGAGAGAGGTTGATAAATTGGGTAATCTCATGCTAACCTTAGCCAGTATGGGAATTAAACCCAATGCTGTAGATGTCAATCTGCATCACTAATCAACTGCCAACTGAGCTTCTTTTTATTCATTCATGGGTTGAGGGCGTTGCTGACTAGGCAGCATTTATTGTCCATCCCTAACTGCCCAGAGGGCAGAGTCAACCACATTGCTGTGGGTCTGTAGTCACATGTAGGCCAGACCAGGTAAGGATGGCAGTTTTCTTCCCCAAAGGACATTAATGAACCAGATGGGTTTTTCCAACAATCAGCAATGGGTTCACAGTCATCATTAGACTCTGAATTCACTATATTTATTGAATTCAAATTCCACAATCTGCCATGGCGGGATTCGAACCCGGGTCCCCAGGACATTACCTGGGTCTCTGGATTAACAGTCCAGCTAACCGACCTCCATAAAGATACAATTGTTTTGAAAGTATTTACTTTTTCCAAATCTGACATCTACATAAATCATCTTAAAATTTAAATTGGAAAAAAAATTAGTATAGCATTATCTTGGTTGTGCGAATGCTGTTTTAACTGAGGACAATTTCCAAAATTTCACAGAATTGGCTTTGAGAGTAACTTTTAAATAATAGGGGAGAAAAACTAGATGACATCAGTCAGCTGTATTAATTGAGTGTTTAGTCACTGTCATTTTTTGCTATTTTGTAAAACTAAATTGAATATAAATGAATAAAACAACTACAGGGGGAGATAATCTTTAGCACAATACTGGATCTTAATTATTGAACAAATGAAGGATGACACTTCAACGCAACAATAAAATCTAATGATGTTGCTGTGCAAAATGCAGGGGAGTCACCTTTGACATGAAATCTAATTTTATCTTCACATTATATTACCATAAAAGTACTTCAATATATTTATTGTCAAAATTGTCTGATAAATTATATTACAGCCTTTTAATGCCTGCTTACTTAAAAAATTGTGTTTATGATTATCCCACTTCCAAGAGGTGACCAAGACAAATGCCAAAAAAACACCCAAAAAGCTCGCTTGTAATTTGCCACTTGTTGTTAAAGAAACTTATTTGGAGGTCTGAATGCGGCTGTTCTTTCATCTTAAGGATTACAGTAACACATCAACATCAATCTTCTAATCAACATAATGTAGACCGACAGCATTCACTCAATGGGATGAGGGAGTTAACCATGACTTAGTGATAGTGTATCTCGATGAAAGGCGGTTCATAATTTGCGATCATTTATTTAACAGTTCAACACAAGGCTAAGATTTAACCACTATTTTATGGCCATCAGAATCTAGGTGGCTTAATCATGATGTTGATTGGAGTTTAAAGTGTTGGACAGGAAAATGGGAAAACTTCCTCGACCATTTGTCACAGGAATTTAAACACTGATAGAGCGAAATAGACCATTCTGTCCTTTCAGCCTGCTCACGGTCGATCATCCACCTCCATGCCATTTTCCTGCACTCTCCACATATTCCTCGATGGCAAAAATACTTTGATAAGTCTCAGCCTGTCTTGAACTTAATTAATGATTGCACATCCACATTTCCCGGGGGAGAGAATTTCAAAGATTCAGCACCCTCTGAGTGAAGGAGTCATTCTCATCTCAGTTTTAAATGATCTGCCTTTTATTCCAAAACTGTGAGCCCTGATTCTTCAACCCATAGTCAGGGAAAGCATAATTTCTGCATTTACTCTGTCTATTCTCTCAAGTTTCGACAAGATTTCCACACATTCGTCTAAACTCCAAGGAATACAGATCCAGTCTCCACAATTTCTCTTCACAGGACAGTCCCATCAACCCCGGAATAAATAGACCTCTGCAATACTCTGTCTATGGTAATTATATCCGTCCTTCAGCAAAGGGACCAGAAATGCACACAAATATTCCAGGTGTGGTCTCAGCACTGTTCAATACAATTGAAGCAAGATCTCTTTGCTTCTGTACTCATAACATCTCGTCAAAAATGCTTACAGATCATTTCTGTTCTGAATTGCTGGTAAGTGACTGATGAATAAGGATACCTAAGTCCCTTTGGACATCAACACTTCCAACCTCTCACCATTCATGAAATTAGCCTGCACTGCAGCCTGTTTGAATTCCTGAAACCTTTTTGAATCCTCCTCACAATTCACATTCATGTCAAACTCTGGATCATGTGAAAACTTGAAAATATTACATTTCGTCCTCACATTCAAAACATTAAAATAGATTGTGAACTGCTTGGGCCCAAGTACTGATCCTTGTGGTATCCTACTGATCACAGCCTGCCAAACTAAGTATGACCTATTTATTCCCACTCTCTGCTTTCTGTCTGTTAATGAACAGTCAATGTGTGGACATGTTGCTACACTGAAGCATATTATATCACAACTACTGCATTTGCAATAGTTAATATTGTAAATACACTGCATGTGTTTCAACCAAATGGCCATGTCTAAATATCCAAGGGCACCAGCCCTTAGCAGAGCCAAGAAGGACTACGTTCAGTCAGGGGGTGCCACTAAAGTTAACTGAGGGACTTGTCCAGCTACAGTTCGGGTACTTGATCCTACCACAGTCTGGTGATCTATCTCCTTGCAGAGGACTGCGATACCATCAGTCCTGTAAATCAGCATTGTTGAGGAAATAGCACTACCGTAATTTCCACCACCCTGTCCAACAGTGTCCTCCTGTTAGCGAAATGGATACCAGCTTTCCTTTCTATCTTATAATGGTGAAAGACCACAGTGAAAGGGGCAGTTCTTGTCTTGCAACTGCTGAAGTGCTATGGAGCTGGGGTTTAACTATGGCTCCAGTGGTGTAAACATTGTGAAATCCTAGCAGTGGAGAGCACTTCTGCCTCTCCTGCCACATGATTCCATGAGCTGGGCAGCTTTGATACAGTTGCATTTTGACGACCTGAAGAGCAGACAATTGCAGGAGAAAAGTTGACATGGGCCATGGCAGACTGTCCACCGTGAATCTCACTGAAAGAAACCACTTTACCTAAACACAGAAAATTCAGCTCAACACTTCTTTAGTTTACTTCCTCTCTCTTTATTTCCTGTTATAAACTCTACTGTCCTAACCTATAATGAATTCACATTGTCTTTGTCAATCATTTCCTTTTTACACACCTACTGGAGATTTTATCAGTTTTAATTTGTTAACTGCTGTTTTACATTCATTTTCTATTCTTTATTCATTTATTATTTTATTTGTCCTACTTTGCTAAATTCTAAAATTCTCCCAATTCTCAAGTTTACAACATTTTGGCAACAAAATAAGCCAAAATCTTTGATCACACAATGTCTTTAACTTCCCTTGGTGGACACAGTACTCTCAATTTTCCTGTTACACACTTTTGCCTTAAAATAATGCATTTTTTCTTTTGAAGACCAAGTAATCAATTCTTTAGATAATAGCCATTTCATATTTACTGTCAGACTTTTTGTTGTACTTTTTCAAACCACCACAACTACCTTTCTCCTGACATCTTCATAATTTCCCTTTTGAAGATTTAAAGCTTTAGTTTCAGATTGAATCATATCTCTTTAACTTTAATGGAAAATTCTTTCACACTATTGTCACTATTCACTAAAAGTTCTTTTACAACAAGATTACTAATTTACACTCTCTCATTGTATAATACTAGGTCTAAAAAGAGCTTGTTCTCGCAACATATTGCTCCAAAAATTATCTCAAACACATTGCAGGAATTCTCATTCCCCTTTCCCCACAGTCTTTCATCCTCAGGAATTCTCCAAGTGCTCATTCAATTTACCCAATCTATATGCAGCTTTAAGTCATGCATGATTTCCTTTGCAATGTACACCTCTAATATTCTGATGTACAGCCAAAAAGGTGTCTAATAAATCCTGAGAAAGGGATCAGCAGACAGTCTGAGCATGTGTCAACACTGGCCTGTAGCACTGCAATGGAACTGAAGGGGTTGCTGATTAGGCTGTGGTGAGAAAGTGAATAAACTAATCAAATTCTCCAAATGTTTCTTTTGGCAGAAGGAACTGACCCTTTTATGCTTATTCAATTTGTTTCAGTGCTGCTTTCAAGCAGCCACCAGAGACAGCTAAAACCCTTAAGAAGCAACATGACAATAATCATTTGAGCATAACAGATTAGAGGCAGAACCTTCTGCTTGGAAGTTGGGATACACTATGCCTGTTTTTTCCCACCATGATGAACAAAATGAATTCCTGTTTCAAATCCAATATATTCACCCTCGTTGTGTACACAAATCTCAGCAGTGGCTTTTGAATTGATGATCTTAGCATTTAAAAAATAGGTGTGAATTCAGAGCCGAAGTTACAAATCCACCCTAAAATGTGGTATGGCCCACAAATACAGTATCAACAACTTGCATAAATTATTGCATCTTTAACGCTACAAGATGATTCATAGAATGATTATCTGACTAAATTTAATATATGCCAAAAACATGGTCAAAGAGGAAGATTTAAGGAACATGTTGGGAGAAGAGACAGCAGTTGAGTTGAAATGGTCAAGGACAATGTTTAGGAATTAAGTAGCTGAAAGTATAACCTCCAATGGAGATACAAGAAGCAAGAATCAGTAAAACATAAATTTATCAGAAATTAATTCTTTTCCACCCTGCCACTGATCCAGTAAAGCATATTTGAAAATGGGGCTGGGGTTGGGGTCATTTCATCAGGCAGAAAGTTGTAGGGTGGGGACCATGTCACCTCTCTGCCTTCACCCAGTTCAATCCAGAGTGAGAAAACTGGTAGTTGGACTTCCTGCCTGGAGGTAGTTGAGGTGTTTAATTGGGAAATTAATGCTCTCTTGGCATTCAACCAACAGCAGGCGGGGAGGGGGAGGAGGGGTTTTGCCATGTTAGCAATCCAAAAAGCAAACCAGTGACAGCTTTCCCTGTGGTTCCCGGAGTGGGGGAGGTCTCCCCTGCTTCAAGGCACTCAAAGGGATTTGGCATCGAGAAAAGGCAGGCGAATCTTTGACAGCCAACCTTTACCCTTGCCTCCCAGCCCTGTCCAATCATCACTCCTTGCCTGTGCTCTCCTTAATGCAGTCATTCACCTTTGGAGTCAAGTCCCTCATTGATGCTGTTATTGCCTGATAGACACATAATACGATGGACACTTCCAAACAGAAGCAAACTGGGGCTTTCGCCAGGCCTGCAACAAGCAGGCTAGTCCCCATCAACTGGTGATGGGAGATTTTAATTTCCCCAACATTGACTGGGATTCACATAGTGTTAGGGGTTTAGATGGAGCAGAATTTGTAAGGAGCATCCAGGAGGGTTTTCTAGAGCAGCATGTAAATAGTCCAACTTGGAAAGGGGCCATACTGGACCTGGTGTTGGGGAATGAGCCCGGCTAGGTGGTTGAAGTTTCAGTAGGGGATTATTTTGGGAATAGTGATCACAATTCCGTAAGTTTTAGAATACTCATGGGCAAAGACGAGAGTGGTCCTAAAGGAAGAGTGCTGAATTGGGGGAAGGCCAACTATAGCAAAATTTGGCAGGAGCTGGGGAATGTGGATTGGGAGCAGCTGTTTGAGGGTAAATCCACATTTGATATGTGGGAGGCTTTTAAAGAGAGGTTGATTAGAGTGCAGGACAGACATGTCCCTGTGAAAATGAGGGATAGAAAGGGCAAGATTAGGGAACCATGGATGACAGGTGAAATTGTGAGACTAGCAAAGAGGAAAAAGGAAGCATACATAAGGTCTAGGCAACTGAAAACAGACGAAGCTTTGGAATAATATCGGGAAAGTAGGGCCAATCTGAAACGAGGAATTAAGACGGCTAAAAGGGGTCATGAAATATCTTTAGCAAACAGGGTTAAGGAAAATCCCAAAGCCTTTTATTCGTACATAAGGAGCAAGAGGGTAACTAGAGAAAGGGTTGGCCCACTCAAGGACAAAGGAGGGAAGTTATGCGAGGAGTCAGAGAAAATGAGTGAGATTCTTAATGAGTACTTTGTGTCAGTATTCACCGAGGAGAGGGACATGACGAATGTTGAGGTTAGGGACAGATGTTTGATTACTCTAGGTCAAATCGGCATAAGGAGGGGGGAAGTGTTCGGTATTCTAAAAGGCATTAGGGTGGACAAGTCCCCAGGTCCGGATGGGATCTATCCCTGGTTACTGAGGGATGCGAGAGCGGAAATTGCTGGGGCCTTAACAGATATCTTTGCAGCATCCTTGAGCAAGGGTGAGGTCCTGGAGGACTGGAGAATTGCTAACGTTGTCCCCTTGTTTAAGAAGGGTAGCAAGGATAATCCAGGTAATTATAGACCGGTGAGCCTGACGTCAGTGGTGGGGAAGCTGCTGGAGAAGATACTGAGGGATAGGATCTATTTACATTTGGAAGAAAATGGGCTTATTAGAGATAGGCAGCATGGTTTTGTGCAGGGAAGGTCATGTCTTACCAACTTGATAGAATTCTTTGAGGAAGTGACAAAGTTGATAGATGAGGGAAGGGCTGCAGATGTCATATACATGGACTTCAGTAAGGCGTTTGATAAGGTTCCCCATGGTAGGCTGATGGAGAAAGTGAAGTCGCATGGGGTCCAGGGTGTACTAACTAGATGGATAGAGAACTGGCTGGGCAACAGGAGACAGAGAGTTGTAGTGGAAGGCAGTTTCTCAAAATGGAGAACTGTGACCAGCGATGTTCCACAGGGATCCGTGTTGGGACCACTGTTGTTTGTGATATACATAAATGATCTGGAGGAAGGTATAGATGGTCTGATTAGTACGTTTGCAGATGACATTAAGATTGGTGGAGTTGCAGATAGTGAAGGGGACTGTCGGAGAATGCAGCAGAATATAGATGGATTGGAGAGTTGGGCGGAGAAATGGCAGAAGGAGTTCAATCCAAGCAAATGCGAGGTGATGCATTTTGGAAGATCCAATTCAAGAGCGAACTATACGGTAAATGGAAAAGCCCTGGGGAAAATTGATACACAGAGGGATCTGGGTATTCAGATCCATTGTACCCTGAAGGTGGCAACGCAGGTTGATAGAGTGGTCAAGAAGGCATACGGCATGCTTTCATTCATTGGACGGGGTATTGAGTACAAGAGTTGGCAGGTCATTTTGCAGTTGTATAGGACTTTGGTTCGGCCACGTTTGGAATACTGCGTACAGTTCTGGTCGCCACATTACCAAAAGGATGTGGATGCTTTGGAGAGGGTGCAAAGGATGTTCATCAGGATGTTGCCTGGTATGGAAGGCACTAGCTATGAAGAGAGGTTGAGTAGATTAGGATTATTTACATTAGAAAGACAGAAGTTGAGGGGGGTCCTGATTGAGGTCTACAAAATCATGAGAGGTATAGACAGGGTGGATAGCAAGAAGCTTTTTCCCAGACTGGGGGACTCAATTACTACGGGTCACAATTTCAAGGTGAGAGGGGAAAAGTTTAAGGGAGATATGCGTGGAAAGTTCTTTACGCAGAGGGTGATGGGTGCCTGGAACGCGTTGCCAGCGGAGGTGGTAGAGGCAGGCACGATAGCGTCATTTAAGATGTATCTAGACAGATACATGAATGGGCAGGGAGCAGAGGGATACAGATCTTGGAAAATAGGCGACAGGTTTAGACAGAGGATCTGGATCGACGCAGGCTTGGAGGGCCGAAGGGCCTGTTCCTGTGCTGTAATTTTCTTTGTTCTTTCTTTGTTCTTTGGATTAAATTTTGCCCGTGGAGAGTTTTGAACATAACTACAAGAATTGTAAAAGTGTACCATTATTTAACAGCGCTAAAACTTGGTTTTGTCTCTGTTGATGTCAAGGATGCAAAATACTGCCCACTTGGTTATTCTCCCTGAAGCTACTTGGCACATTTCAGTTGAGTGACTCTGCTGCATATGGAAATGTGGGCTTTTTGGGAAAGGCAAATTATATTTAATTTTATGCATTTACTGCAGGGAAGGGATTGTTAAAAACAAAACAAATTTTAACTTATAATTCCCCAGGATATGACTTCATCTATGGCTGTACTCCCCCTACATTTCCTTTTTCATTGTAGTCCACGAATAAGCAAGCCAAATTGTTACTGCGTGACAACGTTTACTCATTTTGCTCTTAAAGCAGTGGAACTAATCGAAGTGACACTTTGTATAAGTAGTCTCAATGTGAAGCAGCAACATAGAACACACTGTCTTCAATTCCACCTCCACAGTCATTCATTTTGATGAAACAACTGCAGGCGTACTGTTTACATTTCAATTGAAATCTTTGTGTATTTGCCGTAAAACAATTATATTGGTCTGTTATTGCATATTGGAGCTTTAAAACCAAGGAGCAAAATCGTGAAGAGTTCAATTTATGTATTAGTCCCATCTTTGTTGGAGTTTCAGTACCGTTTGTCACTGATAAATAGCTCCTTCTCCTACTATGGTAGCAGCCTTGTAGGAGCAATCCAACTGTGCTGGGCAGCTCCCCCCACCCAGCACACACACATATAAAACAACAGTTGGTGTTTATGTTATAAAAGGTATCTAGGCAACCCTGTTGGCTAACCATAAATTGTATCTTTATGTGTGCTTTTTCTGCTTCAACGACAAAATTGCCTGCAGTTTTATTTCCCTCAAAATGTATATGCAATCCACACTTATTACCGGGTTATTTTAGGCAGCTCATCATGGCAGGAACAATGACAGCCACGCCCATTTAATCATGGGAGAGACCCCACATCCTGGTGGCAGGAAAACCTCCCCCTGTTCAGTCAAAAGGCAGGAAGGGGCCTGCCGTGGCATTTCTAGCTGCTATCAGTAGAATGTGACTTTCGCTCACTCATAAACCAATTGACAGTCATTACCCACAATCCTACTGCAATTTGGTGGCAGCTCACAGATTAAATGGAGACTGTCCAGGTCTGTGCAGGGAGATTGCCAGAAAAACCTGTTGGGCTTGCCAGTGGCCTTTCAGGGAAGGGCTCCTCATTACTAGGCATTCCATGTGCCCAATACAGGATCCCTCTGTTGCAGAGAGCTGGCCATTGAGACACTGCCTGCTGATGCCTTCTCCTCCCTCTCCTCTCTCAACATCTCCCCGCTACCTTCACTCACCTGGATAACAGCTACTCTGTAATCCTGGCTGTAAGTTCGGTGTAGTACTGCTAGGAGCCACCATGCCCACTGGTGGCAATGAGCAGTTACCTTCCTCTAATTGGCCAGCAGTGGGGACCTTAATCATTGGGAAGGCCCAATTGAAACCAATTAAGTACCTGAAGGGCACTTGATTTTGTCAGGCCTTCCCCATTAAACTGACAGAGTATCCTCCCGGTTCTCAGGCCAGTGGGTGAGATCCCCATCTGTCCGAAAATATCCTGGCCATGTATTTTAGTGACTGTTCTGATTAAAACAGCCTTTTCCTAAAGGCATTCAGTTAGGTGTCTTGTGAAAGGTTAACATACAAGGTCAAACTCATAGTATTTGGGCTAATATATGAGCACAGACAAAAAGATCAGTTAACTAACAGTCAAGAGTCAAGGCAAATGGATCATTTTTAGCTTTTTAATCTGTAAATATGGGGTACCACTGAATTGATGTCTGGCCTTAACTTTTTAAAGCCACATTAATGACTTGGAAGAAGGGACAGATTGTATCGTAGACAAATTTATTAATGATAAAAGGATTGGTGAAAATGCACTTGTGGACACACTAAATGTCTATGAATGAATATATAGGTTAAGTGAACTGGGGAAAAGTACTTGCAAGGTGGAATATAATGTGAGAGATCTAAAGCTACCCACTTTGGCAAGCAACGTAGAAAAGTAAGGTGTTGATTTAATGGGGAGAAACTACTGAATGTTGTGGAACAGATTGGTTCGGTGTCCTCTTACACAAAGCAGAGGAAGTTAGCTTGCAGGTACAAAAAGTAATTAAGAAGGCAAATGGAATGTCTGCCTTTATTACAAAGTGTAGGGAAGGAAAGGTTATACTCACAGAGGAGGCAATTCAGAGACTCAGTTGATTTCTGGAATGAACAATGATGAAACATTGAGCATACTCATTGGACGAGAAAAATAAGAAGCGATTTGACTGAAATTGTATGTACTCATTGCATATACTTGAGGTTGGGTAAGAAAGATTTTTGATCTGCTAGAAGGCCAAGGAATTATGGGGAACTAGGGCAGCTGGGAAAATGGAATTAAGACCATGGTCAGGCCAACTATGATTTTCCTGAATACGGACCAGGTTCCAAAAGGCTGATGACCTACTTCTGTCCTGACTTCAAATGGTCTTATAAACTTGTTTTCTAGAAACTGTCTCTATCGCCAGCTTATTGCAAATAGATTTTAACTTATATTTCACCCTTCAAATTGCTGTAAGCTGCTGAATTTCTTCAGTGATCAAGTTATTCCCATTCAACTGAGCTGGAATCATAGTATCCCTACAGTGTGGAAACAAGCCCTTCAGCCCAGCAAGTCCACACTGACCCTCAGAGCATCCCACCTAGACCCATTCCCCTATAACCCACCTGATCTACATATCCCTGAACACTATGGGCAACTTAGCATGGCCAATCCACCTAGCCTGCAGATCTCTGGACTGTGGGAGGAAAGCATAGCACCCGGAGAAAACCCACACAAACACAGGGAGAATGTGCAAACTCCACACAAACAGTGGCCCAACGGTGGAACCGAACCCGGGTCCCTGGCGCTGTGAGGCAGCAGTGCTAACCACTGAGCCACTGTGCCACCCTTAATGCTCCAACACATTTTTTACTTGAGCTATGTAGATGTTGAAGAAGCTGAGTTATTCTCTGCAGAATATCAACCCTTTAAACGACTCTTCCTTAGAATCCCTACAATGTGGAAACAGGCCATTCGGCTCAACAAGTCCTCCAAACAGCATCCCATGTAGACCCATCCCTATCCCCGTAGTCCTGCATTTCCCATGGCTAATGCACCTAACCTACACATCCTTGAACACTATGGGCAATTTAGCATTGCCAATCCACCTAGCCTGCACAACTTTGGACGGTGGGAGGAAACCGGAGCACCCGGAGGAAACCCACACAGACACGGGGAGAGTGTGCAAACTCCACACAGACAGTCACCCGAGGCTTGAATCGAACCCGGGTCCCTGGCACTGTGAGGTGGCAGTGCTAACCACTGAGTCACTGTGCTGCACATTGGTGGCACAATATTTATGAAGCTGATCTATTTCAATTTCTGGTCAATGGTAATCTCCAGGATGCGGTTGGTGGAAGATACAGCAATGGTAACGTTTCTGAATATCATGAGGAGATGTTTGGGTTTTCTCTCTTCTTTAAGAAGCTCTTACCTGGCACTTGTGCAACATAAATGTTACTTGTCACTTATGCGGCTGAACCTGAGGGTCATCTGTATTTTGTTGCATGCAGACATGAACTGTTCTAATTTCTAAGCGGCGGAAGTGAAATTGAGCATTCTGCAATCATTGGTGAACAATCACACATCTGACTTTATAAAAGTAGGAAAGGCTGCTGATAAAACAGTTGAAAATATCTAGTTTAGAACAATACTCTGAAAAACTCCTACAGTGAAGTCCTGCAGTTGATATAATTGATATGCCACAACTACAATGATCTTCCTTTGAGCTATGTACGACTCCCACCAGTGGAAGATTTCTCTCTGATCGTTAACTGCAATGTCACATATTCAGTCAAATGCTGCCTTTATATCAAAGGCAGTCACTATCACCTCACCCGTAGAATTCAGGTATTTTACCCATATTCGGACCAAGGCTCTAATGAGATCAGGGACTGAGTGATCTTGCTGGAACCAGTGTTTCAGTGAACAGATATTGCTGTGTAAATTCCACACAGTCAATGCCGCCTTTCCACATTTGCTGAGAATAAACAAATGGGACAATAATTGGCTGAACTGAACTTGTCCAGGCAATTTTCCACTGTTGGGTACATGCTAGTGTTGACATTGATGTGAAAAACTTGAATAGAGATACCACTAATACTGTAGCACAGGTCTTTATGGATGTTGTCAAGAAAAATACAGATTGTTAGAGAGTGGCAGCCAAGAGGTGAGCATTTTCATGGGCTTTAAAAGCAAGGGAGAAGAACACTGTTAGAGGTGAGGGTGGAGAACAATGTTGGACTGAGGGAGTGAGGAGAACACTGTCACTGTGAGGGACGGAGGGGAACACTGTCAGTGTGAGGAATGGAGGAGCACATTGTCAATGTGAGGGAGGGAGGGGAACACTGTCGGTATGAGGGAGGGAGGGGAACATTGTCAATGTGAGGGAGGGGGGGAAGACTGTCAGGAGTTAGGGAGGAAGACTGAACACTCTGTGGGTGAGTGTGAGAGATTCCAGTGTAAAATGGTGAGATGTGTCTCCTGACCATGTTGACGCTCAATTCCTGCTGGAACCAACATCGGAAATTGATGGTAAGAGGCCAAATTAAATTGCAGTCTGCTTCAGACATGCTCTCTTGAATGCCCATCTTAAGAATTGGGACCTAATATATCAGCCAAAAAGCTTCTGCACTGTAAGCAAATGTGCAAAAGCAAATGTTTTATCATCTCCTCTGAAGAGTGGCACCTCCAAGAGTGGCTTCTTCAATGGTGCATCACTCAGTTCTACACTGAAGTGCTGGTCTATATTATTTGCTTATGGCTTCAGATTGGGTTTTGAACCTGCAACCTTGTATCTCAAAGCTGAGATGGATACCACTGAATCCGGACCTACGCCAATGAGAGGCAAAGAAGCCAATCAGTTATGAATTAATCTTCCATGCTCCATCTACTTTCCATGATACATCACATTATGGTCATTCTCAAATTGTCAAAACTTGACACAAGCCTTGATTTCCATAGATTAACATCTTGAACAATAATAGCTTGTTCTGCTCAGTAGGTATATACGGTTTATTTCATGCATTACATAATCATAATGGTTTATTTACTGACATGGAACACCATGGATGAAACATTCCCAGCTTGACTGGATCACTCAGTGCACAAGTTTTAAAAATGTATTTGTAGGTTTTGCTAGCAAAGCCAACATGGATTGCCCATCTCTCAATGCCCACAGTAAGTGGTGGGCTTTCTTGTTGAACAGTTGCAGTCTGTTTGGGAAATCATACCACAGTACTGATAAGGAAAGGTATCCAGGATTTTTACGCAGTGACAATGGAGGAACAGTGGTATATGTCTAAGTCAAGATAGTGTGTGGTTTAAGACAGGAAGTTAGAGGTGATCGGATTCCCTTATATCTGCATCGTGCTCTTCTGGGTGACACAGTCTGTGTGCTTTGGAAGTACTGCTGAAGAAGCCGAAGTGTACCTATTGTTAATACACCATATCCTTACTAGGCCAGTAATGGAGAGCATTAATGTTTAGCCTAGGGGATAAGATGTTGATCAAACACAGTTTTGACCAGGATGCTGACAAGCTTCTTGAATGGTGTTGCAGCTCTATCCATCTTGGCAACGGGACATTAATCAATTACATTCCGACCTGTGCCTTGCAACAGTTACTAACTTCAAAAGTACTTAGTTTGCTGAGAATATGGTAAGGCTGTAAATGGTGGCATACAAAATGCAAGATTTTCTTTGTGGATTTTGGAGAGATTTTAAGGAATAAGGAAGAGAAGTCACTTGTCAGAAGATATCCAGCATCTGTCATGCTCTACTAGCCACAACATAAGACCATATGACGTATGTGCAGAAGTAGGCTATTTGGCCCATTGAGTCTGTTCTGCCAATCAATGAGCTCATGGCAGATCTGATAACCCTCAGCTCCACTTTCCTGCCTTATTCCCATAACACTCGATTCCCTTACTAAGACCTGTCTGGCCTAGGATGAATATATTTAAAAACCTAGTCTCTATAACCATCTGTGGTAAAGAATTCCACAGATTCATTGTCCTCTAAGAGAAGAAATTCCTTCTCCTCTCTGTCTAAAGTGGGTGACCCCTCTGAGATTATGCGCTCTCATCCTAAGCTTTCTACAAAGGGAAGCAACCTCTCAGCACCTATTCTGTTAAGCATCTTGATTATTATATATGTTTTAAAAAGATTGCATCTCATTCTTCTAAACTTCAATGAGTACAGGCCCAACCTATTCAACTTCTATTCATAAGAAAATTCATCCATGCCCACGATCAACCTAATCAATACCTTGCAACACCAATGTATCTTTGCTTAGATAAGGGGAACAAAAATGCTTACAGTTTTCTAGGTTTAGTCTAATTAGCGACTTGTATAGTTCTAGCAAGACTTCCCTACTTTTACACTCCATATCTTTTGAAATAAAGGCCAACATTCCATTTGCCTTTGCTTTTACCTGCTGAACTTGAACACTACCTTTTGTAATTTATGCAGGAGGAGCCCCAACTCCTTCTGTGCTGCATCTAAATAATATTCAGATCCTCTGTTTTTCCTGCTAAAGTGCGCAACCTCACATTTTCCCATATTATAGTCTATCTTTCAAGTTTTCACCTATTCATTTAACTTGACAAAGGCTTCAATTCCATTTTCAAAGGATAACCTCCAATGCACTGTGTGACATCTTTCAACATTTTACACCAATCATTCTATGTCTATTCTACATAAGATGGTCAGATAACTGCTATTTGGTATAGAATTATGAACCGTTTTATTTGATGACTTCTGTGAGGATTTGATTTGACGCTACCCAAGATTTACTCGCACAGTATGCATAAAGACAGGAGACCTTTTATCAAGTATTTAAAATCAAGTGGCAGAAGTGAAATGCTTGCACCAATTGGATAGAATAGATAGTCAGAGTCTGTTTTGGATAGAATGGATAGTCAGAGTCTTTTTCCCAGGATAAAAATGTCAATTACGAGGGAATATAGTTTTAAGGTAAAAGGGGGTAAGTTTAAAGAGATGACAGTGGCGAATATTTTACACAGTGGGTGGTAAGCGCCTCGAATACACTGCCAGAGGAGATGGTAGAAGTAGATAATTTAGCAACTTTTAAGAGGCCGCTTGACAGAGCTCTGAATAGGCAGGGAATAGAGGGATATAGGCCTTGTAGAGGCAAAATGTTTTCAGTTAAGAAAAGTGTCATGTGTCAATGCAGGCTGGATGGGTTGAAAGACCTGTTCTTGTGCTGTACTGTTCTTTGTTCTAACCTGCACTTCATATGTCTCCTGTCAACTAATCTACGGCTGACAGTTTGCAAATAAACATACAGGGAAGTTGGGTAATAACAGTAAGCATTAGTAACAGAGATCTCATCACACAGGTACAAATGCATTGTAGATGTTAAATAGGAATCTGAAGAGAAATGTTCTATCAGAAGACAAACTGAAATTAAAGGAGACTTCATTCACTGATTTAAATCATCCTGACAACTTCCCCTTTTAGTGCTGGAAAAAAAACAATGAATCAGTTCACTACGTATTATTCTCAACCTATGAAAAATGTTTGTTTATAGATACAAGTGAAAACACTGCCTTCAGATACCCATTTATAGTAAATATTTTAATAGTAACTTACGATTGCTGTTAACACATTGAACTTCTGGGGTTTGGATGCCTGGCCCACAGTCACTATCATTGTCGGGTGAACATTCTCCCAGTTTCACAACCTCCCAACAGTAACAAGATGGGTCATCACAGGGAATAGCTTCAATTAAGTGTGGACAATTCCCTGCACCACCAGTAGGTTCATTCGCAATTTGTCGTTTCCGCAGTTTAAATCCTTTAGGAAGGAAACAATTTGTTTTTAATTTATCTGTTCACAAATTAAACAGTCAATCATAGAAAGTGGCCTTATCTTACTACTTTTTCACTATCAGTATATAGGTGAAATCTTCAAAAGAATTTGTAGTAAGTGTGGATCATTTCAACCGAGGAATTATAAAAACAGACTTCTTTTTATAACTTAACCTTACAAATTCTGCTCTGATAGAATTAAACGAAGCCTGGCGGATTTGCAGCTCCTACATATTTCATCACTGCATTCATTAAATCTTATTAAAATGTCCCAGTCCTTTGAAAAGAATCTGCACATTTTTGTTAGAATCTGCTTTTACAACTATAAAAAAGTCAATGTAGTATGAAGTTTGAAAAATAGAATGAGGTTGTTCTGTGCACTAGCTGTTGTGAAATTTTAAATTCATTCAATCAGGGCATATTTATGATTTGATTATGCTTACTGCACAGATGAGGAAAAAAATGAGAAAAAGGGAAAACATTCAGTACATGTGTTTTATAGCTACTGTTTTAATTTTACTTCCTACTCAGTTCTTCTTCAGTTGTCCAGACATTTTCTATTTACAAGGTTATGCTCTCTAACATTTAATTTATATTCAAATAAATAATAATTATTTCATTGGTTACAGCCCTCGTAATAATAGATCCATACAGTCTTCAACCCATCAACAATAACTACCACGAAAGACACACTAATCTCTATTTCTTGCACCTGTCCCATATCCTTAAATTTTATGATATTTGAAGCAGTCATCTGAATATTTTTTAAATGTTCTGAGGTTTCCGGCCTCCACTACCTTCCCAGGCAACGAAATCCAGATTCCCACCGCCTGCTGGGCTAAAATGTTTTCTCCCCAAATCGCCTCTGAATCTCCTGCCCCTTACCGTAAAACTTTGCCCTCTTGTGTTTGATTCCTCAACCAAGAGGAATAGCTGCCCTTTATTCACTCTGTCAATACCCTCATAATCTAATATATCTCAATAATGTTCCCCCTCAGTCTTCTCTACTCTATAGAAAACAATCCAAGCCTATCCAGTCTCTCCTTATAGCTCAATTTCTCCATCCCAGACAAATGGTTCTGACCCGAAACATCAGCTTTCCTGCTCCTCTGACGCTGCCTGGTCTGCTGTGTTCCTCCAGCTTCACACTGTGTTATAACATCCAAGTGATCCTCCTCTGTACCCCCTCCAGTGTTAACACATCTTTCTTGTAGTGAGGTGACCAGAATTGCAGAGGTACTCCAGCTGTGTCCTGACCAATGATCTGTACAACTCCAGCATTACCTCCTTGCACTTATACTGTATGCCATGACTGATGAAAACAAGTGTCCCATATGCCTTCTTAGCTACTCTATTCATGTGCTCTGCCGACTTCAGGGATCTGTGAATAATTACCCCAAGATCCCTCTGTTTCTAAGCTACCAACGTCCTGCCATTTGTTAAATAGTCCCTCATCTTGTTTCTTCTTCAACAGTACATCACTTCCCACTTATCAGGGTTAAACACCATCTAGCATTGGTCTGCCCATCTGTTCAACCTATGTATATCTTCCTGTAACCTACAACCATCTTCTTTGCCATGCACCACTCTACCAATCTTGGTGTCGTCTGCAAAGTTGCCTAACATTCCTCACACATTTTCATCTATATATATATTTATATAATATATGTATGTATATAACAAACAATAAGGGTCCCAGTATTGATCCTTGTGGTCTACTGTTGGACACCAGCCTCCAGTCACTCAAGCAACCTTCTACCATTACCCTTTGCGTCCTATTGCTAAGTGAGTTTCTGATCTATATCGCCAAGTTTCCTGCAATTCCATGTGCTTTAACCTTCTCAATTAGTCTCCTATGTGGGATCTTGTCAAAACCTTTGCTGAAATCCATATATACCACATGAACTGATCTTCCCTCATCCTCACACTTGATCACATTTTCAAAAAATTCTAACAAATTTGTTCAGCATGACCACCCCCTGACAAAGCCATGCTAACTATCCCTAATTAACCCATGCTTTTCCAAGTAGGTATTAATTCAGTCCTTCAGAATTTTCTCCAATAGTTCCCTTACCACTGATGTGAGACTCGTCAGTCTGTAATTTCATCTCAACCACCCTTTTAAAACGTAGAACCACATTTGCCACTTCTCCTGTGGCCAGAGATGAATTTAAAATTTGTATCAGAGCCCCTGCAATTTCCTGCCTCGCCTTCCATATCAGCCTGGAATGCAATTCATCCAGGTCAAGTGATCCGCCTGTTTTTAAGCCCAACGGGGCCCCCACTTCCTATGTCAAATTGTGCAAGTTCCTCACAGTCGTTTTCCTGATTTCGTTTTGGTTTCTTACCTTTCTTTCCTTGTGGATTGTCACAGCTTTCATAGGTACATGGACCCCAAGCAGACCAGGATGATACTTCACACTCAATGGGGCAGGCAATCTGACACAACTGTGTGGTGTTTGGTGTGGGTCCATTACACAGCTTGTTGGCAACAGGCTTCTCAACTAGCAGTTTAAAGGGAGAAAAAAAAGTATTGCTTTACATATTAAATATAACACACAAAGTATAAACTCTTATTCAACTATGCTTCCTTTAGTGTCTTGAAATTGTCAAAATAAAAGGCTATCAACATTCAGACAGAATGTACACTTAGAATGGTGAGTAATAACCTTAAATTTAATCAGGGAGTCAGCAAATTGAAATAGGAGCTAGTTCCAAGTGTTGAACCCACCTTCCAAGGGGATGGCAGTAATTATTGAGATCTTTGGGCACATGGGACAAGACATCCCACAAGATAGTGGGATCCAGAGTGTAAGATTTCCTTCCTTTCCTTCTCTGTTGCAACTCTGCCTCATTGTTGAAGTGTTTGGGTTCAAAGCAGGATGCAGCTTAATTGTGTGCGAGTTGTTCCCACTTTGAATGACTGGTGACAAGCTCCTTTCAGTTTTTAATGTCTGTGCCATTATGTTTCATTAATAGCTTTAGAATATTTTTGTACCATTTTCTTTGCCTTGGATGGTATGTCATCATCAAGGATTCAGTTGTTTCTCCAGACTCATTGGGAGGATCATCAATCAAACACTTCCTGAAACAGTTTTGCAAGCATCTAGGTAAATCTCCTACAGAACCAACTTCACTGGTCTGGTTCCACATGCTGGTGATTGGAAAGCAAGTCCTCTGACATGGAACCCCTGTTTTGTTACATGAACGGAGCTGTAATAGGCCCTTGGTTTACAACAATTGGCTTCAATGGTGTCCTTACCCTCCTGGCTGGCAGCCAATTGGTCCTCAAGCTATCTCATTGAAAATGACTCAGGGTACAAATCATGGTGGAAAACCAGCACAGAAGCTGTCAACATCAAATTTTACACCCATCCCTCTCAGATCACAACCTTCAACCATGCACTTGCAGTTTTTATGGCAAGTTGTTCATTTTAAAATTTGTTTGAAAGTCAATTAAAGTGACACTCGATCTTTGTTTTCCTCCACAAATAATACAATGAAGTAGATAACAACTATCTTTGAGACAATGGCAATAGTGTGAGCTCTCTGGCCATTTTTGTGACCTTGCTGTGTATTTGTTATGCTTCAACTGAACAGGGACCGATTATCTTGCCCAGTTGTGGAGTGGCACTCATCGGAGATGAAGGTTGAAATATTCCTTTAGCTCAGGGGTAGAAGAATTTCAGGTGGAGCAACATAAACCATCTGGAGTTAGATAAGGATTTTGATGCCTTATCCCTCGAGGGTCGGGCGGTATCTCCAGCCTGGGCCTATGTTGCTGAGACTGCATTTATATGGAGGTTCCTGAACTGCATAACATCCTAAGCTTGCACTGGCATTCACATATAGTGGCACGGTGGCTCAGTTGTTAGCATTGCTGCCTCACATTATCATGGACTCAGGTTAAATTCCACTCATGTACGACTGTCTGTGTGGAGTTTACACATTCACGCCACATTCGCGCGGGTTTCCTCCATGTGCTCTGGTTTCCCCCCACAGACCAAACATATGGATTAGCCACGGGAATTGAAGGGTTACAGGGACAGGGTAGAAGGTTTGAATCTGGGTAGGATGCTCTTTGGAGGGTTGGTATGGACTTGATGGGCTGAATAGCCTGCTTTCACATGGTAGGGATTCTATGATTCAAAGGGATAGGGACTGTGCAGGATGTAAAGATTAAAAGGTGAACATTTTGACCATTGCTGCACAGTCCAGTCATGAAAAGACAGGAGATGCTTGGAATTGATACATCAGACATAAGATTGCCTCTGTTTAAGGAAAAAAGGATGCATTTCTCACAAACAATCATGCTAAAATCTTATTTGACAAGGGGCATATGTGTCAGACAAAATTGATACCAGTCTTGTTAAAACAGGCACTGTGAAGATCATGAAGAATAAAATTTAGAAGGCCTAATTCAGCTTGTTGGTTTTCTGTGGAAAGAAAATTATAAAACACTGACCATGATATTCTATCCATAATATACACTTAATCTTTGCAACCTTGAGCAGATACCTTTTGTAAATGAAAAGCATCCTTAAATGTGTGGGTGGGACTTTCAGATTCGAAGTTCAGATGCCATTTTGGCTGGGCTCACAGTTCTTTAATTTTCAGGAACATTCAGGACACTTTTCCCTGAGAGGGAGGTTGAGCAGTCTGAAACAGCCCTGGATCTGTTGCTTGCCATTGAAATGAAAGTCCAGGCCATATTATCATGTAACAAGGAAGATGGAGAAAGTGGAAAGACTAAGATATTTCAAAGTAGATTCTTGATCAGTCAGGGAATTGAGGGCAGGAAGTGGACGTGAGGAATAACAGATCAGACATGATTCGTTGAATGGGAGAGCAGGCTCGAGGGGCTGAACGGCCTATTTCTGTACCTATTTCTTGTGGCCTATTGTCTTCAAATCAATATTATTCTAACTTCTCTGACAATTTATCTAAACCAACAATAGTCCATATAGTGCCACGCATATTGTCTATCCACAAATTTTCTTATCAGCTCATTGGCAAACTGGCTTTCAGATGGCCCTACCAACTCTTGAAACAGGACAACCTCAATCCACTGATAGCCATAGACCCCTCTCTTTCAGCACTCAATAATATTTACTCTCTTCTCACCCTCAGATACATCATTCACTCCACTCCTACATCCCCAATTAGTGTTCACATTCGTCCTTCACCCCCAGACAATGTGGGGTTGAACATTTTGGGGAGGGGTTAGTTGATGTTAGTCCTGGGATACTTTGATACTCAAACTGAGTTGTATAGAGGGACAGTCCTGAGCAGGCTTTATACCTGCGATGAAAGGTTTTTCTAAGTAAATTCATGTAAAAAACAGAGCAAATGCAGGTCTCAACTGACCAAGTTTCCATAGAAACTAGGAAAAAGAATAGGCCATTTACCCCATCAAGTCTGTTCCGCCAATTAATAAGATCATGGCTGAATTGTGGCCTAACTCCATATACCTGCCTTTGGCCCATATCCCTTAATACCTCTGCTTAACAAAAAATCATATATCTCCGATTTAAAGCAAACAACCAATCAAATGTCAACTGCCATTTGTGGAAGAGAATTCCAAACTTCTACCACCTTTTGTGTGTAAAAATGCATCCTAACATCTCTCCTGAATGGTCTTGTCCTTTTTTTTAGACTATGTACACAGTTCCGGAATCCCCACTGAGTGAAAATAGTTTATATTTATCTATCCTGTCATTATTAGAATCCCTACAGTGCGGAAACAGGCCATTTGGCCCAACAATTCCGCACCATCCCTCCGAAGAGCATCCCACCCAGACCCATTTCCCCATGTCTAACCCACCTAATCTAAACATCCCAGGACACTATGGGCAATTTAGCATGGCCAATCCATCTACCATGCACATCTTTGGACTGTGGGAGAAAACAGGAGCACCTGGAGGAAACCCACACAGACACGGAGAGAATGTGCAAACTCCACATAGTCACCCGAGGGTGGAATCAAACCCAGGTCCCTGGTGCTGTGAGGTAGTAGTGCTAACCACTGAGCCACCGTGCTCTTGAAGACTTTGATCCAGTCACCCATTAACCTTCTAAATTCTAAAGAAAACAGGCTGAATTTCTATACTGTCTCCTCTTAACTTAATCCCTGAAGTCCAGGTATCATTCTTGTAAACCTAGGTTGTACCCTCTCTAAGGCCAATGTATCCTTCCTGGTGCCCAGATACGTTTGCAGCAATCCAGGGAAATGAATATCTGAATCTCCTGTTGTAAGAAGTATGAAGCAACCCAGGCAGGGTAAAACCGGCAACCAGAAGTTTAAACTTGCTGTGTAAGTGCTGCAGATGTGCAAACATCACCATTTCCTCAGGGTATCAGCAAAGTAGGTTGAGTGAGATGTCACTTACCATTTTATAAGACTGCAATCTTTATTTTTTTCTATAAGAATCTGCTTAGATAAGCAAAGAATCAGAACAGAGTACCTCTATGAACTGCGGGATGGAATAGAAATGAAGAAGACTACTTCATTAACTTTGGAGTCAGAGATCAAAGAATTGGGAGATTATATTAATGCAATGAAGACATAAGAATGGAGAACCAGTGAAGAACGCTAATTTGAATGAAAGGATTGAAAGGGAAGCAGTGGGGGAATCTGGGAAAAATAATGTTGTGAACTGGAAACATGGAAAATCTGAGAACGTGTGACAGGGATTTGGACGTGGTTGAAGGATGCAAGGATGAACTGAAAGGGAATGTGAAGAGTCCAAATGTAAACTGGGAAATTGGGAGAACAGTGCATACTGAACCGTTTAAAAATAATTAATAAACTATATTTAAAACAGAGGTAGATTTTGATTTTGAGGAACCGAGTTAAATGGGTCTAACTTCGACAAAAATAAACAGCAGAGATGTAAAATGGATGCCAATTCACCGTCAGGAACACAGCAGGCCAGGGAGCATCAGAGGAGCAGGAAAGTAGACTTTTCGGGCTGCGACCTTTCTGAAGGGTCTCGACCCGAAACGTCAACTTTCCGGCTCCTCTGATGCTGCCTGGCCTGCTGTGTTCCTCCAGCTCCACATTGTGTTATCTCTGACTCCAGCATCTGTAGTTCTTACTACCTCGCCAATTCACTGCCATCCACATTACACTACTACATATGGTCAAATCCATTTTATGAAGAAGTGACCTGTAAATGACATGTAAACAAATTATATAAAATGTAATATTTCAAAATGAACAAGTTTATATCTATAGCTGCAGCATGAACCATGCAGCACTGCACAAGCAGACTGCCTCTCCAGTTATGCCCAGTTCTACTCTTAATGTTTAAGAGAGACTGTCATTCAAGTTTAGAATACTTGTGAATTACAAGTTTGTCAGACTTATAAAAAATCACTGCTGAAAATATCTCTAACCATATCTGTTAGGATTACAAAATACTCTTGTTGCTGTTCAGATTGCACAAGAACGGAATTACACAACCTCCTGAGTAACACACTTGTTTGAAAACAGTGTCAGAACAACCTGTCATGCTTGGGTCTTTAATTGTTTAAATGAATTCCAGCAAAACAAATTTCCTGTAGAATGTCTTAATTATATACCTGTTACTTCAAAAGTGATTGATTGAAAGGATGCAAAATTAAGTTGCCCCTGGTTCTGTGATACACTTTCTGAAATAACAGACAACAAATACTTTGTGAATTCCTCAGTGGTGAATCCTTTTTATACAAAGCCTCATTTAAGCAGCAATTGCTTTGAACAATCTGGAATTTGGAAACAAGAGAAATTATTCACTATGAAATAAGTTTATTGCACTCTACCCTATTTGATCAACTGAAAAATTAAATGCAATGGCCCTGAAATTATACTGTATGATAAATAGCAAATAAAGCCTTAATAACTTTGTATTTGATGCCTTTGTTTCAATTTTAACAGAGTCCTTCACTCACTTACCTAAATAAGCTGGCATATTTGATAAGATAACAGAAATTATATTTTGATGCAAATGTTTTGCATGGTTTCGTTTGCACAGTATAATTCCTCTTGCAATGTGTATCAGTCATAGACTTGACAATGCCTGTCATCAGTAGAATTTGAAGTGGCCCATTTCTTCATGAGAGTGACAAAGGGAAAAGAAATGCCCTCTCACAGAATAAAATCCTTAGAGAATTTTATATTTTCATATAAATGAATTCACATGAACAGTCTAAGCATTCAAATAGAATATCTTACCTTTGCACAAGTTAAATTTTGTTGGATAACATTTGAATAAGCTTTTTCCTGGACTATAGTTCAGCTCATACTAGTCTCTATGAATATTAGTATTGGAAGGACACAGTGATCATTGTGTTCAGATTCAACAATATTCCTTACACGTCTAATAGTTTTGTTTCCATCAGAGAGGGTTCTGCCCCTACTTCACCAGTATGAGTCCTCCAGTGACGCCAGATGAGACAGAACATCTGACTGAATCATTGGTTTGTGCTGGGCCAGACAGAAACAGACGACAAAGAACTTGGAAATTACTCGCCCAAGAGGGAACTATTAGGGAGTGCAATACTACTTCAGAGTTGCCCAGTGAGCATTAACAACAAACTCCCCATCTGTTAGTGTCAATGAGGTAGCAAACCATCTCCTTCATAAGACAGATGAAAAATAAAAGTAGAGGCAAAACCGAATCAAGTGGAGATACTTCCAGAGGCAGCAAAACCTCAGACCTTAACCTGAACCCCGGACCATCCTGGAATTGGGCAAAGCAGTATGTATCATCACTGCTGCTGGTTATGAGAATATCATCACTGAGTTCTTAAAACAACTTGATGAAGTGTTACCGGACTCAAAATGCTAACTCTGCTTTCTTCCTACAGATGTGGCCAGACCTGCTGAGTCTCTCCAGCAATTTCAGTTTTTGTTTCAGATCTTCAGCATCCACATTTTTTTTTATTTTATCTGAAAATAACTTGATGGCCAGATCCTAGCTGGCTCGGTTCTTTACAAGGGTCAAATGCAAAGGGAAATACTGACAAAACCCTGGCAGATGGCTATAGTAACTGGTCTCTGAAAATGTGGTGAAAATTTAAAATTCCAATATGCTTATTAGTTATGATGCAATGTGTCTAATTTATACAAATTGTAATATCATGTAAAATTTGAGTTTGAAATTGTGAATGTTGAACTGGTGGCATATGGGGTTTTCACTGCATCTGAAAGGTTTAATGGTTAACTCGTAAGTATTTCTGTAGCCATGACAATTTCTTTTAAAACAATTTGAGAGAGAAGATCTTCAAGAACTGAATTTTTTTTATATATTGAAAGAGTTTACAAGCAAACAAAGTATACTGTGTAGTGTTTTAGGCTTTCTGATGGAAGATTCTGGACCTTTGTTTGTAGTTTAGGAGAAGTAACTATAGTTTGGAGAGAAACCTTTCAGTTTTTGTGTCAGTTTTGAGCAGTTCTGCAGGGTTCTTAGCTGAAGCTGGATGTGTAATGCAGTTTCTCCTAGTTTCAAACCAGAAGTGCTTAAATGGATCATTGAAACTGAGAGAGTTTAAGCATGTTCTGAGGAAGGGTCACCAGACCTGAAACATTAACTCTGTTTTTTCCTTCACAGATGCTGCCAGACCTGCTGAGCTTTTCCAGCAACTTTGTTTTTGTTCCTGATTTACAGCACCTGCAGATCTTTTGGTTTTTATAACGTTTAAGCTGTGTTAAATGAAAGCTCCAGGAAGAGGCTATCAGGTTCTTCAATCTGGGCGTTGAAGTCACATGTAAATTGAGTTCAAAGACACGATGGAGAGGAGATTCTTTCCTGGGAATACTGTGAAGGAAAACTTTTGAGTTCTATAAAGGAGTGTTTTTGGGATTAACGTGATTATTCTTTTACCATGCATTTCAATCTCTTTAAGTATGCATTACGTGTAAATACTTTGGTTCATTCTATGTTATCTACATTTCTTCTATCTAACAAGCTTGTTTATTGTTAAAACCAAAATCTGCAACATTGTGTGTCTATATTTCAGCTAAAGATCACATTTTTAAAGCAAAAAAAATTGCTATCGAGCCAGGTTTCAATCTGGGAGCCTTATTTTCTATTAATAACATAAGCTGGGGTCATGGCACAGCCAATGTTCTTTGTTATCAAGGGGATAGAACACCAGATCCTATCGTGGATCTAACTAGATGTAGAGTATATCCTGTGTGTACACCAAGGAGGTTTTTGACAAGGAAGAAGCATGTGCGATCAGGCCCCGAGAAGGGAATGACAGATTTAGTGAATTAGATTACCTTGGAGTAAAAAGTTAGTTTTAGTCTCAGTTCAGAAGTATTGGGATAAACACCCAGAGTGATTATTTAAAATGAGCACATTGAAGTTGAGGTGTATGATAGCTCCTTCCTGCAGTTCTAGTTTAAATATTTAAGTCACAAATGGCTTAAATTTACCAAAATGTTAAACACTGCGATAATGGTGCAAGTATTATACAAGTAATGTTTTGGGAACTGTACCAGGGATGATTTAGGTACAATTTTGGATATTGACTTGTTTCTTTTCAATTTCTAAATGAGCGCTTTGGGATTAATAAAATTATACTTTTACTGTGTAATTAACAACCTTGAACTTGTATTATGACTGGATGGTTTGGATTATTCTACTTTATCCACATTCCTTCATAACAAACTTTATTTTGCAGTTAAGGCAAAACTCACACCTTTGAATGCTTACATTTTAGCAAGAAAACACTTTGTTATAACCCAAAAGCAAGGTTTTATCAAGCAAGGTTTCTGACTGGAATCTGACTTATCTACTAATAACATCTGCAGGGATCAGAACATAACAGAACTCAACAACTCAACATTATCACAGCTATTCTTCAATCAATTCACTTCCTTGGCTCCCTGTCCTGAGCAATATCAACCTCCCACTCAAAATCAGGAGGGTAACTGCAACAGCAAAGCTACTCCAGGAGATCTGCTTCAACCTAAGCCTGTGCTTGTTCATTGACCTCCTCAACCCGCCATCTGCCCACCTTTCCACAAGCCATCCCATATGGTTAAAAGCTACTACACTGAAGATTAGCAGCTAAGGACATGTGGCAGGAGGATGGACAGGAGAAAATATTCACCAGAAATCACACTCTCAGTATAGACCCTGCTGCTCGTCCATGTGACTTTGATTTCCAATGGAAACAGTGAATCCTTTAAACCATTTTCAGACTGACCTAGTGCTCTGTGCAGCCACCCAAATCAGTGTGGACAATAAGCTGTATCCAGGCTGCAGGCATGGTGCAGTCCAAACAATGACTCATTTTTAAAAGTCATTTTTGCAGGCGTTGCTGGCCGGCCAGCATTACCTGTCCCTAATTGCCCTTGAGAAGGTGGTGGTGAGCTTCCTCTTTGAATCGATGCAGTCCACCCGCTATGGGTTGACCTGCAATGCCACTAGGGAGGGAATTCCAAGATTTTGTCCCAGCGACAATGAAGGAATGATGGTATTTTTCCAAGTCAGGATTGTGAGTGGCTTGGAGGGGAACGTGAAGGTGGTGGTGTTCCCATGTATCTGTTTCCTTTGTCCTTCTAAATGGAAGTTATTGTTGGTTTGGAAGGGGCTGTCTGAGGAACTTTGTTGAATTTCTGCAGTGCATCTTGTAGATAGCACACACTGCTGCTACCAAGCATCAATGTTGGAGGGAGTGAATGCTTGTGGATGTAGTACCAATCAAGCGGGCTGATTTCTCCTGGATCATGTGTTTTTGGGCCACACTATCCAGGCAAGTGGGGAGTATTCCATCACACTCCTGACTTGTGCCTTGTAGTTGATGTATAGGCTTTGGGGAGTCAGTAGTTGAGTTATGTACTACAATATTTCTAGCTTCTGATCTGATTTTGTAATCATTGTGTTTATGTGGTGAGTCCAGTTGAGTTCCTGGTGAAAGATAGCTCCAGGATGTGATAATGGGAGATTTAGTGATGGTAACACCATTGGATGTCAAGGAGCGGTGGTTAGATTGTTTCTTACTGGTGATGGTCATCACCTGGCATTTGTGTGGCATGAATGTTACTTGTCACTTGTCAGCCTAAGCCTGGATATTATCCAGATCTTGTTGCATTGAACTTAGACTGGATCAGTATCTGAGGAGTTGTGAATGGTGCTGAACATTGTGCAATCATCAGCGAACATCCCCAATTCTGACCTTATGATTGAGGGAAGATCATTGGTGAAGAAGCTGGAGATGGTTGGACCTTGGATACTAGCTTGAGGATGTCTTGCGGAGATGTCCTGGAGCTGAGATGACCGACCTCCAACAACCACAACTGTCTTCCTATGTGCCAGGTATGACTCCAACCAGTGGAGAATTTGCCTCTGATACCCACTGACTCCAGTTTTGCCAGGGATCCTTGATGTCACATGGTTAAATGTGGCCTTGGCATCAAGGGCTGTCACTGTCACATTATGTTAACTGAACTTGAAGGCAGGGTACATGGATAGGAAAGATTTAGAGATATATAGGTCAAACATGACAAATGGGACTAGTTCAGTTTAGGAAGCTTGGTCAGCATGGACAAGTTGGGCTGAAGGATCTGTTTCCATGCTGTATGACCCTAACTCTATGTCTCTATGACTCTAGCCACTGACAAGATTATTGCATGGCTGCATCCGTAATTTGATTTTTAAAACAATCAGGGAGAGAGAGAATGAAAATTAACTGCATGCATCATCCTTTAATACAATAAAGCCTTTCCTGCTCATACAGTTGCATCAAATTTGAGTTTAATGCTGAGTCATCCACAAACTTGAGGGTAAAATGTAAGGTGGTCAAGGTGTTTGACATAATTAATATCATTGTTAAAAATGTAATTATTTTATCTAGAAAGGCTTAGCTGCAATGGGATATCACAGCAAATCAAACTGACATTTAAATTTAGCCTGTCGGTGATAATCACGGTGGGTCACATTACAAATCAAACATGGTCTAGTACCTTCCTTTTCCTTATGTTTGTTCTGATGAGATAAGAGGTTTTCATTAGCCTGCACACAGTAGAATTCCCGCGTCTGAATTCCCCCTCCACAGAGGGATGTTTGATTTCCACGTCTTCTATCTTGCTGGCTGAGTAGCACATCAACACGACATTCACTCCATTCTGTTGTCCTCCATGAATACCTGCAACAAGCAGTTTATGAACACATGAGCATATCTAAATGAGTTCATTTCGAAATGAACAACTTCGAAATTTCACATGTACAGCAGCAGTTCAAGAAAGCTCATCAGTGTCACCCTGAGGGCAATTAGAGATGGGCAATAATTGCTAATCTTACAATAGACATCCAAATCCCAAACGTGGCATTTTTTTTAACTGCCAAATTTAAAAAAAAGTGTTCTTGAAAAAGAGTGATGCTGGAAAGACTGTCTTTGTTATTGGTTCACAGTAGCTCATAGAGGGTGATGAATGACTTTCTTGAACTACTATTATCTTATTCTTGTTGTACATTCTTTTGTTTTTACAATGGAATAGCTTGCTAGGCGATTTCAGAGGAAATGGAAGTCACAAATGCAACTGACTGGCTCAATTTGTTAAAACCAAGGTTTCACAATTGATAAAAACCGAAAGAACTGTGGATGCTGTAAATCAGGAACAAAAACAAAGTTGCTGGAAAAGCTCAGCAGGTCTGGCAGCATCTGTGAAGGAAAAAACCGAGTTAACATTTCGGGTCCGGTGACGCTTCTTCAGAGCTCACGATTGATGGTCTGTTGATCTGCATTTTGAGCTCAGGCTCTAATAGAAGATGTGCCATTGAAAGTGGTGTCCATTCAAATTACAAATGACTATTTTTGTGTATGTTCAATAGCAGCAGAGACAGGTGACAGTCACTGTTTATCTGTTTGAAATATACTGTTCATAGTTGCCACATAAGATATTTTTCTGGGTTGAATATTGAAATGCTGACGGAGATGTCTATGGAAATATAGATGAGAAATATGGCTCAGTTGCCTCATTATTTTTTAAAGCAAGGAGCATCTAACATCCTTCTGTCGCATTGCCATCAGCAAACCACAATATTCTATACCCATGTCACATACTTAGAAATTCTATCAGTAGAATTCTGCAAATTTAACAGAGAAAGCAAGCAATGACATCAGCAGAAAGGCTAAAGTTGAAGTTGCAGACTGGGATTAAACTGACGGATTAAAGGAAAATGCATTTAAATTATTTCAAAATATTGTCAATCAAAATGCATACATGCACAGCTATATCCCTGCTCCACAAAGAACAAAACTAGGCATTGGGGATAATACAGGGACGAAGAGAAATATTCAGGTCCCGGGACTCTGCATTGCAACAATGAAGACAATTCTATTTTGAAAAGAAAACATTGGAGGCAAATCATTTGGACTGTTCTACATTCCTCATTCTAGCAGCTATTTATTGCTGCTAACATTTGTACAAGCCAGAGAAAACAAAAATGATCCTTCAAGCAAACATTATGAAAACTTTCCTTAATTTGCTGGCAAGCATTCTACTTCATAAAATAGACAGCCGTAAATCCATTTGAAGATTTCTGCATCAAATTTTGGGGAAAAAAATGAAGCTTACATTTCATTTAGGCAGAGAACATTGAGATTGATGCTCAGAGCTGCATATCCTTACTGAAATACTTTGGCACAACATTATAAAGAAACATTTTGATTTATGTTTAAAGATTCTACGTTTCCCGAAAACTTCAAAGATATTCTATACTCCTAGAGTTAATGCATATAAAGAGACAGAAAGCTTTTAAGTAGGACTTTAGATGATCTTTGCTTAAAAAATTAATGAGGCATCCGGGCCATATTTCAGATCTATGTTTTTATAGACATCACAGTCAGAAATTCCATTCCGAAGCCGGGAAAATTTTTTTTTGAGGCAACCATGAACAATATATTTCAAACTGATAAATAGTGACCATCAGTTGTTTGTGCTGCTATTGGACATACACCAAAATACTTTGTGGTAATTTGGATGAAGGATGCTTTCTTGCTAATGATGGCACATGAGGACTTATTTTTCAGCTGACTTAGGAATCTTATAAACTGGAATGCTGAAGATGAAGGGTGTTATTAATTCTTCAAGCTGTTCCAGCACACACTTTAGTTATGCTGCTGTTTAAAATGTAGGTATAGGAAATAACTGATCTCAAAAGGAAACAGATAGGGCATGGTAGTTAAGGCTTCAAAGCTGGTGAGATTATTGTTCAGATGGGTGGGCAGGCAGGCAGACAGGTGGGAGAGCAAGCGAGTGTACAAGTGAGGAGTGTTTCTGGCCTATTGAATATAAAATTACCAGCCAAGACCAGGGGTGGAATATAGCACAGGAAAATTAGAAAAGGAAAAACAGAGCTACTACCTATACAAATGCAAAGTAACAAGGAGTCCTGCTGAAGGGTTTCAGCCCGAAACATTGACGTTCCTGCTCCTTGGATGCTATCTGACCTGCTGTGCTTTTTCAACTCCACATTTTTTGACTCTACCTTCCAACATCTGCAGTTCTTTCTGTCTCCTAACCATTAGTACTGATCTTGTGAGAGCATGGATCTTATAGGACTGCAATTCAATGATCAGAAACTAAACCTTTTATAAAAATCTGTTCATGAGATGTGCACAGAGCCGACTAGGCCAGCATTTATTGCTCATCCCTAATTGTCCAGAGAGTGGTTAAGAATTAATCTAATTTCTACGCTTCTGACATCACACATAGACCAGATTGGGTAAGGATTACAGCTTTCTTTCCCTAAAGAACATTAGTGAAACAGATGGGTCTTTATGATATTCGAAAATGGCTACATGCCTACTATTTGACCAGCTTTTTATTCCAGATTTCTTATTAATTTTAAATTTCACCAACTGATAGGGAGAGATTCAAGCGCATGTCCCCAGAACATTTGCCTGAGTTTCTGGATTACTTGTCCAGTGACATTACCAGTACGCTACTGTGTTCCCAAATTAGGTGACAAGAGTATCATGTTAACTTCAATGTCTAGCATCACTTCTCACACTATAAAAAACAGACGGCCAGCAATTGAAAAATCAGTAAAATAAAACAAAAAACTGCGAATAATGGAGATCTGAAACAAAAACAGAAATTGATCGTGAAATTCAGAAAGTCTGGTAGCATCTGTGGGGAGAAAGCTGGTGAAAAGTCACAGGACCCAAAACATTAACTTTGCTCTCTCTCCACAGATGCTGCCAGACCTGCTGAGTTTCACCAGCAATTTCTGTTTTGAATTGAAAATCAGAGTCGGAGGAGAGGGGAGGTGGGTTTAGATTGGGGTCGTTAGCCAAGAGGCACCTCACTGATCCAAATGATATGCAAAACACATCCCCCCATGCTTTCCTCATGCCTTTTTTGTTAATACAGGAACAGCCAAAAACACCTGATGCCAAGAAGTTGCATAAATTCTGAAATCAGGGTATAGCTGTACGACACATGGCACCTTTTAGGTATAATTGATGGAGTGTGCACAGAATTACCATGCTAATCTTTACCAGGTATTGAGCAACTTACCAAGAAATTCTTAACAGGAAACAGCCAAGGGAATCTTTTTCGTTGATGATGGCTTCAGGAGCAAAAGACTCCCCAAAAAATCTCTGGTCCACTCTATATGATTCAAAACTGCCCTGAATTCACGGATGCTTTCACAAAGTGAGCTATCACTTGGCTCAGAGACAGAATGGCCAATTGCCATAACTGGTATGTTATAACAAGGTGCCTAGCTGCAACATGCCATGTTAATAGCATTGAAGCTTAGGCCTCAGTCAGACACCAAGGGATTGGCGGTGTGGTATTCGGCTGTACCTCAAAGAACATTGCTCTGTCTGATGGATTTGTGTCACTAGCTGTTATATTCATTCTTCCTGCTACAAATTGACTTGCGATCAGAGAATATTTGTCCATAATGTAAAATGTGCTTGATTTCAATACAGTGAAACATGTTGTTGTAGAGAAAATGTAGATTTGCTTAGACTCCATGTCCTACACGGCCTGAGGAAATGTCTCATGACAATAGAAAAACACAGTGTAATGGCCTTTTCTTCTGCTTCACTGAGCCTGAAATCTTTCAGGAATGATGCATACAGCGGGTTGCAGCACAAATTAAGTTTAACAGGATATTGCAGTTCCTATGCAATCTGAAATTTGAAGTCAATTATGGAAAATAAAACAAATTACTGGAACCCTTGGTGTACTGAATTCTCCTCGGCACTGTCAAAACTGCAATTTCTGCTGAGTACAAGTCATCAAATTACTATTGTGGTTCTTCTTGATAATCTTTTCCAGTTTTTAATGCATTTTATTTAATGCGTCTCTTTACATTGCTTCTGCCCCCACCTGTACTCAGCCAGAAGCACTTAAGGATATAAGCCAGCAATACAGTTCCTCATAGGCAACTAAGATTCTGGCTTAAGCTTTCACAGACCATTGTGTTGTGAAAACTAAACTTTCAAAAGAATCTGTTGAAATAAGACTCCATGGATGAATCAACTTTTATTGGCTAACTGTTTGTGAGTTCGACAAACTTTTGGAAGACTTTCTGCCATGATATCTAATGTGATTTCTTATTATGTGTTACCTAATATGCCTCACTAATTACTTATCCTGCCCCTAAGGCATCCTTCACTTCTGGTTCCGGTCCCATCATCCTACTAGGCATCATTCCTGAAACAACTCACTACTCAGCAGATATACGCCAAAAGACTGGCATCCCTGTGTCCGAGCCATCTTTGAAAGGCGATTGTGCGCGCAGTCAAGCACTGGCATTCTGAAGCAGCTCTCACTATTGCCTTCAACATCTTCTCTTGCCCACTCTCATCCACTCCAATCTCCCTCACCACTAACCCTGCATGCCTCTGTGCAACCTATTCACTCACTGAAGACACCTTGGTACCTTTTACCTACCTGCTCCAGGTCAAAGAGCTTTGCCACCCACATTCACCTCACGTAATTCCTTCCTCGAGAAAGCTATGTAGAACAATGCAAAGAGCTCATCTAGGTAGAAGGGTGCAGTTCCAAGAACTTTGAAAAAACTTGATATCATCCAGTACAAAGTTGATGTTTTGACTGACACCACTTCCACAAATATTCACTTCCTCCACCCTCAATGGTAAGTAGCGGCAGTGCGTACCATGTACCAAGTTGCATTGCAAAGATCCTTAGGTAGCATATTCAAAACACATTACCACTACCATCTAGAGAGACAAGGGCAGCAGATACATAGGAGCACCACCACCTACAATTCCCTCTAAGCCACTCACCATTGTGGCTTGGAAATATATTGCCGTTCCTACAGTGCTGATAGGCCTTTTTGTTCATTCATTACAGGATGAGAGCGTCGTTGACCAGGCAGCATTTATTGCCCATCCCTAATTGCCCAGAAGGCAGTTAAGAGTCAACCACATTGCTGTGGGTCTGGAGTCACATGTAGGCAAGACCAGATAAGGATGGCAGTTCCTTTCCTATAGGATATTACTGAACCAGATGTGTTTTTCCAACAATTGACAATGGATTCACAGACATCATTAGATTCTTAATTCCAGATACGTATTGAATCCAAATTCCACCATCTGCCGTGGTGGGTTTCGAACTTGGGTCCCCAGAACATTATCTGGGTCTCTGGATTAATGGTCCAGCAATAATACTACATGGTCATCGCCTCCCCACAAAATGCTGGAACTCTCTCCCTAATGGCAGTGTAGATTTACCTAAACCAAATAAATTGCAACTGTTCAAGATGGCTCCTCATCACCACTTCCACAAAGGCAACTAGGGATAGGCAACAAATGCTGTCACAACCAGCAATTGGCACAAACCATGAATGAATAAAAATAAAAGTCTGACTAGCTACTTGTTAAAAGATTAACTGAGTGACTGTACAAATAATAAGATAAAGTCTTCTTATACTTGAGCACCACATGTTGTGATGTCATTTAGATGTCTTCAAGGTATATATCTACCTCTCCCCCAAGCTCTGTTGAAAAGTACAACAGTAGTTACGGGAAAAAAAAATTCTTCAAACCTTTTTGTACCTCAGCAACAAGCAAGTTCTATGTTTTAAGAGATCGCACTTTAAATTTGCCCTTGGCAGTTTTTAGTATTTTTTAAAAACTGGTATTCAAACCGCTAGCTTGAATGTGCTGTCTATATGATGCTAATCTTTTTTTTTACTATCCTGAAGGCAATTTTCCAGTTTTTTCTTGTTTCTCCTCTAGCTGATGCATCATGTCCTGTTGAAACTTGCAAGATCCAGCATGGGATAAGACTGGCATATTTAACAAATCTAAGTAAACTCCACACCTCAAAATGCAAACTATGAATCAAAAAATCATGATGAATGTAGTTCGATAAAGCGGAGGTAATGGCCTAGTACTAGCATCACTGTACTAATAATCCAGAGACCCAGGTAATGTCCCGGGATCCACGTTCAAATCCCACAGATGGCAGAATTTGAATTCAATAAAAAAATCTGGAATTAAGAGTCTAATTAAGAGATTCATGAATCTACTGTTGATTGTTGGAAAAACCCATCTAGTTCACTAATGTCCTTTAGGGAAGGAAACCGCCATCCTTACCTGGTCTGGCCTATATATGACACCAGATCCACAGCAATATGGTTGACTCTTAAGCAATCAGGGATGGGCAATAAGTGCTGGCCTGGCCAGCAACGCCCTCGTCCTAGAAATAAATTTAAAAAATGTTCATGCAACTGGTACAACTGAACACAACCAGCCTTAAAATTTCAAGTGCACATCATGCAAGTCACAAAGTTAACAAGTTTAATCTCTGCTGCGTGTGGTAAAATGGAATCTGATTCACTGAAGTCAGTGAACCTGTCCAGACCAACTGCCCAAGCTCACACATAATGATCACAGAGATGTACCAGCGGGCACTATGCATCAATAACTCTGTATCTCGTTGACAGAATGACAGGCCTCCAGAAAGCGGACAGCTTAGGGAACTTTTCTTTAAAATATATTGCCGTACTGAGCAAAATTATAAATGATAGTAAGTAGGGACACAAGGTACATTATAATGTTATCATTATTGTATTGCTGAAGATCACAGTTGACATTTTTATTCCTTGAAACAATGTCAAAACATTCCTTTCTAATCATAAGAGGATTTTTCTTTAGAAGCACAAGAGTTTTGCACATGAAAGCCATAAAATAATTCAACTGGAAAAAAAAATGATTTGATGAAGGGTTTTATCTCTAAAAGGATGAACATCACATTAGATGACACTAAACTGTATTGAGAACACTCTTTTGAAGTGAATGCTTTCATACAGTTTCATTTTGCAAGTAATGTGTGTAAAAATAGTGGAGAGAAGTTCAAACATATAATTGTAACAAAATAAAAGAAAAAATTGCACTTTAATCCTTAACCTTGGTTAACCCTCTGTAATAAGTACTAGATAGCAAGGAAAACAAGTGGAACTGCAATTTAGTAACATGATTTTGTAAAGGATATGAACATAATAAATAGGACAGGAGTAAGTTATCTGATTTCTAGAATCTGTTCTGTCATTCAACAGATCATTGCAAATCAGATTGTAGCCTAAGTTCCACTTTACCGCTTGCCCATCGTAGCCTTTGACTCCATTGCAGATCAAAAATCTGTCTGACTTAGCCCTGAATATATTTAATGATCCGGCATCCACTGTTCTCTGGGGAAAAGAATTCAAATGATTAATAATCTCATCTGATGGAAGAAATTACTACCTATTTACATCTTAGTTTTGGATTCCCACACTAACATACTCTTAGCATCTACTCTGTCAAGCTTCTTGGGAACTTATACGTTTCAATCAGACCATCTTTATTCTTCTAAACTCCAATCAGTACAGGTCCAACTTGTTCAACACTCTCTCATGGAACCTCCCCTTCATCTCTCTAATTAGCCCAGTTAGTATTCTTTGGATTGCTCTCAATGCACATACAGCCCTCCTTGAATATGGACAACAGAACCCCTGAGTGTTCTCAGTATAGTCTGATCAATGTGCTGTACAATTGTAAGAAGACTTCCCTACTTTCATACTACATCCACTTTGCAATTAAGGCGTTTTTTGCATTTGCCTTCCTATTTGCTTTCTACTGCCACATGCTGATGTTTTCTGATTCATGTTCAAGGACTCCCAAATCCCTCTGTGCTGCACCACCGTAAAGTTTCTCTTTAACTGTCTTTAAATATTTTGCTTTGCTATTTTTCCTGCCAAAGTGGATCATCTCACATTTTTCCACATTGTACTGTATCTGCCTAGATATTTCTTACTGTCTTACCCTATTTATATTTCTTTGTGAATTCTTTGTATCCTTCTGACAACCTGCTTTCCTACCCTAGTTTTATATCGCTAGCAAATTTGACTACAGTACAAATGGTCTGCTCATTGAAGTTTTTTAATGTAGATTGTACATTGATACATGTTACACTAGTTATAGATCATCAACCTGGAAAAGAGTTTTTCCTGATTTAATATTTC
Organism: Rhincodon typus; assembly: GCF_021869965.1. NCBI lineage: Eukaryota > Metazoa > Chordata > Chondrichthyes > Orectolobiformes > Rhincodontidae > Rhincodon > Rhincodon typus. Next base: position 76,367,796 of record NC_063333.1, read on the forward strand.
CTATTACTTAGCCAATCATCTACACATGTTAATATATTTTCCTCAGTACCATGGGCTTTTATCTTGTGCAGTAACATTTTATATGGCATCTTATTTTTTAAGACTATTTTGAAAATCTAAGTAAACTATATCTACTGGTTCCCTTCTATCAACCCTGCTTAATACATCCTCAAAGAATTTTAATAACATCATCAAACTAAATTACATTTATTTTTGTGAATGTCAATGGTAAAGTTCTATGTAACTGACAAGAATTACTCATTTAAACTGAGTAAGGAATGCAATGTGTCCTCTGATAATATTTTTCTCCAAGGTCTTTATTAGAATTGAAATAAAATATTTGAATTTTCCAAATGTGCAGTCCTGACATACTCATTGTGAATGCAAGTGTCAATGGATTGCAAATTTAATCCATCACTTCAACCATCTGCTGCAATTTAATAGACAAAATATAATTTTGACACAATTTGAATTGTTGTTCAGTTTATAGATATGCACATATGAGTGCAATCCATGCATCTAAACATCTTGTGTCTGTTTAAAGATAAAAGCTACTGATTGGGAATACTTTAATGTTGAAAAATTTAGGTGGAGAGACATTATTTGTGATAAGTGTTAAAGTGATGAACACTTTTAATTCTGTTTTCTTTCAAATCATGGTTAAGTGAATTAGCTCTTTCCTGAGCATTTAATAGGTCAGGCATTGATCTCTGCAATGGGAGAGATATTATTTAATTACTTTTTGTAATTTGGGGAGGCATTTTTGTGCAACTCATGTTAGAGCAAAGAAGCATGCATTTCAAATCTTTGCTTTCATGTGAAATGATCATGTGTGACCATTTAGCAGAAAAGTAGTATAACAAAATAATGGCCCAAGTAAGTTTAGTTCAAGTTGGTAATTCACATTCTGCAGTCAGATTCAATTTCATTCCAGGAGCTGGATTTCTACATTTGCAGATAAATTCACACCATGGCTCACAGTGAATTTTCACAAACAATCTTCTGTTTATCGAGCTCATTCATGATAGGACCAAGTTGTTGAGAGGATTTTTTGTAGAATCATGTGGCCAGAGAAGTGGAAGAGTTCATCAGTGGTGGCTCCTTTCCAGCTTATGTCCCTCTTTTGTCCATTTAAAGCCTAACTGCACATGGCTTCAGGGGCCAGGAAGCAACTCTCAAACACTGGTGCGGAACTATGAAAATGTCTCAGAAGAAAGGCAAACCGGCACTTTCCTTGCAAGCCAAGAGTCTGAGATACTTGTAGGTGGGGTGCTGGAGAAAAAGGCTGTAATTTTCCTTGCTGACTGCCAAAGGAGATTACAGCAATACGCACAGCCAGTCTACACAGAAATTGCAGCATAGGTCAGGGCTGCATCCTATATTTAAGCAGACACCCAGCAATGTTGCAAGCAGGTTAGTGATCTTCAGTGCTCTGCAAAGACAAGTGTCATCTTCATGTTTCCACCACCTCACACTCACTCTAACTCTGCCATTGCACATGCATCTCACCAAGGTTCATGGGCTACAATTTCCTTTAAATATATTTATTATATTCACCCAAAGGCTAATGCCTACCTCATCCTCCCAAACTAATAAACCTTTATACCCTCTGGGCTTCCTACTCACCCATCGGGGACACCTCTCCTGTTCAGGCATGACCACTAACTGCTCTGTATCTATATCCATCATTCTCAATTCCTCCCTTTGTCTCATTGCAAGAAATGAGCCTGAATGACTTATCTATAATCCTTGGACTGCTTGTACTTGCCCCGCGGGACTAACTGCTGTATAACTGATTAAGCCCCTTGACTGTCTGTGGTAGAACACCCCTGATAGACTGTAGTCCCCTTTCCTACAACTAAGGACTCTTCATCTTTGAACTTCACACATGAGTATTTGCTTGAAGCATGTGTAGCACAGTGCCACACAATAACATGCCCTTCCCTTTCCTGACTGATTGACTGATTGGTTGACTGTACAGTGTTCCCCACTGTCACAAGCTGACTGCCTCTCTCTCTGTGGTAAAAAGCAAGCTCAACTATAGAGGCTAGTAGTTTGTAAGTCAGTGCTAGAGTCAGTGTGCATGAAGAAAACAATTTGAAGCAGAGAGTGGCAACTTTCTACTAAGCACTAAAGTGAATGAGCACAATGAAAACAAGCTAAGAGCCTTAAGATGTGTGTGTTGACATCAGCACAATACCATCCAGTGTAGATGCGTGGGATGCATGATTATCCCTGTTCACAAAGAGACTGGGTAGAAGCATGCAACTCATGCCTATTCATCATCTTAAATGTAAAGAGTTCAGGGCACTCCGGTTTAAATCCTGCCTCAGCAGATGGTGGAATTTGAATTCAATAAGGAATCTGGAATTAAGGATTTGATGATGACCATAGAACCATTGTCGATTGTCAGAAAAACACATCTGAATTCACTAATGGCCTTTAGGGAAGGAAATCTGCCATTCTTACCTGGTTCGGCCTACATGTGACTTCAGATTGACAGCAATGCGATTGAATCTTAACCGCTTTCTGGGAATTAAGAGGCAATAAATGCTGGTCTCTGAGTGTATAAAGAAAAAGGCAGGTTTGATTGAGGCACTCAAGAGGGCAGTGGAAAATTATTTGGATATAAATAATATTCAAGGGTATGGGGAGAAAGCAGAATAGGTATTAATGCTCATGTCAAGAGCTGGTGCAGGCACGATGCGCCAAAATGGCCTCCTTCTGAGTCATAACAATTCTGTGGTTCTGTGATACAATGTATCCATAAATTATCTTTCCAGTTAACAAATAAAATTAATATACCTCTCAAACTTACAAGCGACATAATAATGAGATATTTCATCCTCAATTTTCATGTAAGATGTCTGGAGTTTAATTATATTAATATTTATAGCAATACTAATTAATATTGCTATAAATTAAAACCCAGATGTAAATACCTCATACAAGCTATTCAATATGCAAATGAAATCAAATAATTAGAAAGTTAGTCTGCCAAGACATGGTGAATTCATGAATAATACACATTCCGGATGAAGCATAATAGACATTTTCTAAAAATCTACTTTAAAGTAAGCTTCACTTCATTAGTGATTCATATTGATCTCTCACTATTTAAAAGTAACCCAATTCCACATTATTCTGAACATTTGATAACTTTAATATATTCATTGCTGAGAAAATTTTAACCACTGAACTAATTATGATTCTCAAATAAACATTTGCCTATTCCTTGATAAGGTTGTTCAACTTTCACAGTTAAATACAATTGGTTTATTCATTTTATCATTCAGACACCATTCGTCAATGTTAAAAGCTGTTACAGAATACTTTGGAAAGTTTTGGGCAGAAAGGGAGGCAAACTCAGGTTCATGGTCAATATCAGAATCAAGGTGAACAGTCCACAAGCCAATGACCAACCAATCTTCCAAGTCCAACTGAATGCATTCTGGATGAGTGTGAAATCTCCAAGGAGGCTGAATTTATATTATCAGAGATTTTGGGTAAATGGTTTTGTGATAAATACAATTATTACATAAATATTGAATATAACTGTGTGTAAAGAGTTTTGGGGAGATTTTGACTAAGGTGATGGGACTGAAAGGTTAATATTAGAGGCTGCATTAAGTTCCAACTAATCTGATGAGATCCTGCAGACTTGAGTGGGGAAAGTCGGAAAATATCTGTGGGTTTTAAAGTGGTCAGACGAGTCCTCTATGTCTTCCATTAACCTAGGTAACAACATCTAACAAGTTAATGTAACTGGTACATAACTGTAATCACACAATAAAATATATTTTGTTAAAATAAAAGCCTCTTGTTAAAATTCAATGGTGGTTGTATCTGTAAACAAATAGGGCCTTAGATAGAGTCAAAGAAAGAGGAATTTTGGCAGATTCCTTCTTGCTACAAATACCTGAACAGGTAGCTATTCAGAATGGACTGTGGTAGAAAGAAAATAGTGCTCATCAGGAATCAGTGTTGTGACTGTCATTGTTCATAAACACATTATGTGGTACAAGAGGGAACCCTGTGAAGGCTGCAAATCCACAGCTCAGGAGTCTTGGCTTTCTGGGTCCATGGGGAGCAGGTGAACCTGTATCGCTTTTGTGTAAAATGGTATCAGACAAGTCAAAATGCACTTGTGGGATGCTGACTGGGAGATGTCATACACGTTCCCAGTTGAGCTTTGAAAGGAGCTAATGGAAAGTGTGAGATATTGTATTGTGATTCTTTTTACCAACTCACTCACAAGTGCTCTATGTTCACTGTACCGCATTTCCGTTCATTCATAACCCTTTACTAACTCATTCACAAGTGCACTATGTTTACTATACTGTGTTCCAATTCACTCAATCATAAAACCACGTTAAACTAACTTAAACATTCCTTACAACCCATTACTGCTTCTATACACATTTCAATTCTTATCTGCCCGACACTGCAAGCCGCGTTTAGACCTGTTTTTGTATCAAATGCTACTCCTGAATAAGTGTTAATACCGTAACCTACTCAGAACAACGCCATCCCTGCCATCGTGATTCTATAATTCACTCAAAACTATGGAAAGATTATAATATTAATTAGTCCTTAGCCACTGTCCCTTGGGACCTGAATAGGTTGCAGAACATCAAACAGTTTCCTACATGAGTGTGTACTTTTTAAATACAAATTAAATAGGGCTGCTACCACCTTAAGAAACTTACTATCAAAACAGTGCTTCCGTGAAACTGCATGAATGAATGTGTAAGAACTATCAAAACTGGCAATAGTAAACAAAATCTCATGACCCAGCTGTGGGAGATAAGTTTAATATCCTCTATACTTTTATTTAGTACACGTATAATTTCTCACTTATGTAGATCATTTGGTCTAGTATTTTTACTAACATTCCTAACTTTAAAGCCTAAAGGACTAACACCTTTTAATTATGCAAGCTTAGACCAGACAGACATTCTAATATCATCAGGAGTAACAGCCAGCATTTAGCAAGTGCTTAAACGATCTCCTGCTTCCCCAGGACAGATGTCACACAAACTTGTTACAATAGATACAACTATGTGACACATAGTGTTAAAATTTCAATGTATGTAAAAACTGTGTATGAAAGAGGCTACTGTAAAACTGAACATTGGATTCCACCGCCACCTCAAACTCTGCCACTGTGGTTGCTCAACAAAGAGGAACAAAAACAAAGTTGCTGGAAAAGCTCAGCAGGTCT
>NC_063333.1:76373419-76388926 GCF_021869965.1 Rhincodon typus
AATAAAGAGGCTATTTTTGCCACTCATTGATCTTGGTTGTTATTGAATACTATCCCACAAAAGGAAGTTCAATACTACGTATCATTGCCTTCCAGGCTGCACAGCTGCAGGTTTGCCTTCAGAAGGTGGAAGATGTTGGTGCCAGCTTCGCTAGTCATGCCTAGTCATGCCTCTGGCACTGCCTTCTACTCATGTGTGCAGATAACTACAACACATTCAGGATACCCTCTCTGAGTGCACCAATGCTCAGCAATGCTGAAGACCCTAGTACCTCTCTTCAGGCACTGCTTGTTCATACATAATACAAACCCTCAAAGCATCATGTTTCTGAATCTGTTGGCACTGGGCACTTTGTTTTCTCTTCCTCCTCCTCTTTCTTAATGTGAATCATACAATCCCTACAGTGAGGAACCAGGCCACTTGGCCCACAAGTCCACACTGACCCTCCAAAGAGCACTCCACTCAGACCCACTCCCCCACCCTACCCTGTAACCTTGCATTTCCCATGGCTAATCCAACTAACCTGCACATCCCTGGATACGATGGGCAATTTAGCCTGGCCAATCCACCTAACTTGTACAAATCTGGACTGTGGAAGGAAGCCAGAGCACCAGAAGGAAACCCATGCAGATACGAGGAGAATGTGCAAACTCCACATAGACAGTCACCCAAGGGTGCAATCGAAGTCAGGTCCTTGGTGCTATGAGGTAGCAGTGCTAATCACTGAGCCACTATGACAGCAATGCTAGTATACCTGCTGGGTTAGGTTGGTAAAATATCACAGATGGAATTTTTGTTTTTCGTCCAAGATCATGACCATCATTCTATTAGTTTTAAAATAGTGATGGAAGTTAATGTTCTAAATTGGAGGAAGGCCAATTTTAACAATATTAGGCAAGAACTTTCAAAAGTTGATTGGAGGGCGGATGTTTGCAGGTAAGGGGATAACTGGAAAATGGGAAGCCTTCAAAAATGAGATAACGAGAGTCCAGAGACAGTATATTCCTGTTTGGGCGAAGGGCAAGACTGGTAGGTGCAGGGAATGCTGGATGACTACAGAAATTGAGGTTTTGATCAAGAATAAGAAGGAAGCACATCTCAGGTATAGACAGCAGAGATCAAGTGAATCCCTCAAAGAGTATAAAGGCAGTAGGAGTATACTTAAGAGGGAAGTCAGGAGGGCAAAAACTGAACATGAGATAGCTTTGGCAAATAAGGTTAAGGAGAATCCAAAGGGATTCTATAAATATATTAAGGACAAAAGGATAACTAGGGAGAGAAGAGGGTCCCTTAAAGATCAACAAGGTCGCACATGTGCGGAACTGCAAGAGATGGGGAAGATACAAAACGAGTATTTTGCATCAGTGTTACTGTGCAGAAGGATATGGAAGATAAGGAACATGGGGAAATAAACAGCAACATCTTGAAAATGTCCATATTACAGAGGAGGAAGTGCTGAAGGTGGGTAAATCCCCAGAACATGATCAGGTCTACCCTGGAACTCTGTGGGAAGCTAGGAAAGTGATTATTGGGCCCCTTGCTGAGATACTTGTATCATCGATAGCCACAGGTGAGGTGCCGGAAGATGAGACATTGGCTAATGTGGTGCCACTATTTAAGGAAGGTGGTAAGGAAAAGTTAGGGAACTATAGACTGGTGAGCCTGACATCAATGGTCGGTAAGTTGTCAGAGAGAATCCTGAGGGATAGGAATTACATGTATTTGGAAAGGCAAGGACTGATTAGGGCTAGTCAACATGGCTTTTTGCGTGGGAAATTGTGTCTCACTAACTTGATTGAGATTGTTGAAAAGTAACAAAGAGGATTGATGAGAGCAAGGCAGTGGACAAGATCTACATGGAGTTCAGTAAGGTGTTTGACAAGGTTTCTCATGGTAGACTGTTATTCAGCTAGATCACATAGAATGCAGGGAGAACTAGCCATTTGGATACAGAACTGGCTCGAAGGTAGAAGACAGAGTGGAGGTGGAGAGTTGCTTTTCAGACTGGAGGCTTGTGACCAGCGGTGTGCCACAAGGATCGGTACTGGGTCCACTGCTTTTCATCATTTATATAAATGATTTGGATGTGAACATAGGAAGTATGGCTAATAAGTTTGCAGATGACACCAAAGTTTGAGGTGTAGTGGACAGTAAAGAAGGTTACCTCAGAGTACAACAGGTTCTTGAACAGATAGGCCAATGGGCCAAGGAGTGACAGATGGAGTTTAAATTAGATAAATGTGAGGTGCTGCAGTTTGGAAAGGCAAATCAGGGCAGGACTTATACACTTAATGGTAAGGTCCTGGGGAGAGCTGCTGAATAAAGAGACCTCGGAATGCAGGGTCATAGTTCATTTTAAGTGGAGTTGAAAATATATAAGATAATGAAGAAGGCGTTTGATATGCTTGCCTTTATTGGTCAGTGCATTGAGTATAGGAGTTGGGAGGTCATGTTGCAGCTGTACAGGACATTGGTTAGGCCACTTTTGGAATACTGCGTGCAATTCTAGTCTCCCTGCTATAGGAAGGATGCTGTAAAACTTGAAAGGTCTCAGAAGAGATTTACAAAAATGTTGCCAGGGTTGGAGGGAGAGGTTGAATAGGCTGGGGCTATTTTCCCTGGAGCGTTGGAGACTGAGGGGTGACCTTATACAGGTTTATAAAATCATGAGGGGCATGGATAGGGTTAATAGGCAAGGTCTTTTCCCAGGGTGGGGGAGTCCTAGAGGGCATAGGTTTAAGGTAGTGGGGAAAGATGTAAAAGGGACCTAAGGGGCAACTTCTGCATGCAAAGGGCAGTACTTATCTGGAATGAGATGCCAGAGGAAGTGGTGGAGGCTGATACAATTACAATATTTAAAAGGCATCTGGATGGGTACCTGAATAGGAGCGATTTAGAGGGGTATGGGCCAAATGTTGGCAAATGGGACCAGATTCATTTAGGATGTCTGGTTAGCATGGATGAGTTAGACCCAAGGGTCTGTTTCCATGCTGTACAATTCTATGACTCTATCACAAAATCACTCTTCTCCTTTGGGACCTTATCAGTCTGTTCATGTCCTGGGTGAAAGCCTACCCTATAACAGATCTCTATCTGGTGATGTGCATCCATATAACCGCTGATTGGTTTTCATTTCCCTCAGTCTGTCATATGCTAGATTTTTGTAGCCTAGACCCTTATATTGCTTTCTGTGCATTTGTCAAATAGTGCAATCTGACTCTCCGTGACCTTCATTATCCCTGTGAAATAGCCCTGCAGCGTTAGAATCTATAGCCTGCTTGACATTTTGATCCTCACATCATTATCTTTTAGATCAACAGGGTGTCTGTGAATGGTCCTGTTAGTTATGGAGTCTTAAGTGTCCTTCGTTTCAGTCTCAAATGAATCACAAGCCATGATTTGGATGTTGGTGCTAAGAGCGAATCGAGCTTCTTCACTTTTTTTCTCTGCATTGAGTGCTTTAGTTTTCAGTACCAAGGCTAAACATTGTGTTTACACCATTATACTTTACAGTTTCTGTTTCAATTCCCTCGTTTGGTTGAGTTTAAACTCTGCTGAAACTGATGCAAACAGATCTTGGGCCTCCCCATTGTTTTCTGAATTAGCTGCGGTGCCTTCTTTCACAAGCCAATTTAGGAGAAGGTTTTTTTATATATTTATTCATTTGTGGGATGTGAGTGTCACAGGCTGGCCAGCAGTTTTATTGCCCATCCCTAGTTGTCCTTGAGAAGGTGGTGTTGAACTTCCTTCTTGAACTGCTGCAGTCCTCCTGCTGTGGGTTGGCCCACAATGCCATTAGGGAGGGAATTCCAGGATTTTGACCCAGCGACAGTGAAGGAATGGCAATATATTTCCAAGTCAGGATGGTGAGTGGCTTGGAGGGAAAATTGCAGGTGGTGATGTTCCCATAAATCTGCTGCTCTTGTCCTTCTAAATGGAAGTGGTCATGGGTTTGAAAAGTGCTGTCTGAGGATCTTTGGTAAATTCTGCACTGCATTTAATAGATAGTACATACTGCTACTGAGTGTCGGTGGTGGAGAGAGTGGATGCTTGTGGATGTTGTGCCAATCAATTGGCTGCTTTCTCCTGGACGGTGTCAAGCTTCTTGAGAGCTGTTAGGGCTGCACGCATCCAGGCAAGTGGGGAGTATTCCATCACACTCCTGACTTGTGCCTTGGAGACGGTGGACAGGCTTTGGCAAGTTAGGCAGTGTGTTGCTTGCTACAGTATTCCTAACCTCTGACCTGCTCTTGTAGCCACTGTTTATGTTGTGAGTCCAGTTGAGTTCCTGGTCAATGATAACCCCCCAGGATGTTGACAGTGGGGGATTCAGTGATGGTAACACCATTGAATGTCAAGGGATGGTGGTTAGATTGTCTCTTATTGGTGATGGTCATAGCCTGGCATTTGTGTGGCACAAATGTTGTTTTGCCACTTGTCAGCCCAAGCCTGGATATTGTCCAAATCTTGTTTCATTTGGACATGGACTGCTTCAGTAACTGAGGAGTCACAAATGGTGCTGAACATTGTGCGATCATCAGCGAACTTTCCCTATTTCTAACATTATGATGAAGGGAAGGTCATTGATGAAGCAGGTGAAGATGGTTGGGCCTAGTATACTAGCCTGAGGAACTCCAGCAGAGATATCTTGGAGCTGTGATCACTGACCTCCCAACAACCACAACCATTTTCCTATGCGTCAAGTATGACTCCAACCATCAGAGAGTTTGCCCCCTGATACCCATTGATTCCAGTTTTGCCAGGGCTCCTTGATGTCACACTCGGTCGAATGTAGCCTTGATGAAAAGGGCTGTCACTCTCACCTCACCTCTGGAAATCAGCTGTTTGGTCCATGTTTGAACCAAGGCTGTAATAAGGTTAGGAGCTGAGTGGCCCTGGCGGAACCCAAACTGGGCATCACTGAGCAGGTTATTGCTGACTAGCTGCTGCTTCATAATACTGTTAATGACCCCTTCCATCACTTTACTAATGATCCAGAGTAGACTGATGGGCGTTGGATTTGTCCTACTTTTCATGTACAGGACATACTTGGGTAATTTTCCACAAGGCTGGGTAGTACTGGAACAGCTCGGCTAGGGGAGCAGCAAATTCTGGAACAAAAGTCTCCTGTACTATTGCCATAATGTTGTCAGGGCCCGTAGCCTTTGCAGTATCCAATGTTGGTTGTAAATAGTTTTATTTGATTATTTGATTATATGCCACATTTTCTCTCCCATCACTGTAGAAATCGTTTTTCTTTCCTCTGGCATCTCTGCTAACCTTCTTCAATCTCTCCTTGTGATATTGGCCATTTCATCCTAATCCCATTCCCTTCCAGATCCCCAAGCACAGCCTTCACCTTCGACTTCTCTTACTCAATTCACCTGTTCTTTCTCTCTCCCCAGTGCACCTAATTACCCCATTCTGTTTCCACCCTAAACATGCAGCTCCCCCCTTGCCCCATCACTGTGATTCTCCCCTCTGCTTTGTACTTTCCTCCCTACATTCCCCATGATCCTTCCAGTGTCCCGACTACCACATCCTTTAAGTTCGGACGGGGATCATTATGTGAGTGTTTAAGAAAAACAAGTAAGGCCACATATGACTAAGACTTCTATCATAGAATCCCTGCACTGTGGAAAGAGACCATTTGGCCCATCGATCCTGCACTGACTTTCCAAAGAGCATCCCATCCAATCTCTATAACCCCACATATACCATGGCTAAATCACCTAGCCTACATATCCCTGAATACTATGGGCAATTTAGCATGGCCAGTCCACCTAACCTGTACATCTCTGGACTATGGGAGGAAACTGGAGCACCCGGCAGAAGTTTACATAGACACAGGGAGAATGTGCAAACTCCACACAGACAGTCGTCCGGGACTGGTATTGAACCGAGGTTGCAGGCGCTATGAGGCAGCAGTGTTAACCTTTGAGCCACCGTGCCACGACTTCTCATGACTTAGTTGCCCGCATCAGGCTTTACCACTTGCATTGTAAGTGCTCATACAAAGAAATAGCTTGGTTATGAAGGAAGCAATTTACTGAAGAAGTTTATCCTGAACAGAACTTTGAGATTGCCATCTGCTCCGTCAGGTACTTGCTGCATTTACATAGTCAGGTTTGTAAACCCATGTTTCCCATTTATACCTAACAAGATTGCGCTTGTGAACATAATTCCAGTGGGTTGGAGTGTGAATGAAAATTCATGACATGCTAATGAATGCAAAAGATGATCCTCATCATCAAGGCTAAAAAAACTGGCACACTTGAATGGTTCTGGAAAACCATTACCTGCCATCGGAAACTGGATCTTTGCCTACTGTCTAATTAAGTTTCTCTGTCCCCTCTTCTAAAAGCTCTAAATGGGTTCAGAAGGTTCTGCCCATTATATACATTATCAATAAGGCACAACAGCATTTCCACCTTTTTATCTCAAGGCCACGAATATAAATGAAGAGTGGAGGGAATCCTGCCCACACAAAACTAGGCAATAGCAGTACTAAGATCAAGCAAAACATTTTTTTTACAGCAGGCTTCTACATATTAATTGAAAATAATAAATATTCACTTAAACATTCAACTTGGTTTGTTAAATACTGAACATTTCATTTTCATAAAAACTAACAGTAGATTATTATCTATGCACCTATAAGATAAGATAATAGCCTGTGAGTATAATTTGAGGGAACCATTAGGCCACATTTAGCTCCCTGTGGCTATAAGTGTATTAATTTGAAATAGATGTGGAACATCATGAGCTATGAGAAAAAGAGGATAACAGGTTACTGCTGAATAAAGGAATGGGAAACTGTTCAGACTATTCTGTGATACTAAATGTTTCCACACTTCTGCAATGATGGACAGAATTGATCCAGTAGGTTATAGAAATAACACATGACATCAATAGATGAAAATATCAAACTAAATGGAAGCTTAGTAAATGACGCAAGAAAAGTGCTGTGGTTATTTGTCTGTCCAAATAAAGAAATGGAAGCTTAGCAATTAGAATCAATGCCAAGGCAAGAGTGAAATGCAACTGGATCTGCTGAAATGTTTCAGATTTTGGAAATAGAAATTTAAAATTTGATCTATACATTGATGGAATTTGGATGAATAACGTTCAGCTGTATGGCTTGGTGCAACGTAAATCTTGCCCTGGCACAAATTATAATTAACGTAGAAGGAAACTATAAGGCCTATAGCATTAAAAACAATGCAACAATCAGGGATACAGCATTCTGTACTGATGCACATGAGCACAGATGGGGATTCATGATCACAACTCCCGGGCATTTAAGCATCTGATCTTAACTATATCAGTATGACAATCTTCAGTAAGTGATCTGGTATTCCCCGATAGGCAAAGAGGAAAAGAAATCCAAGTCATCTCCAGACAAATTCCTTTTGGTTACGTTTGGAAATAAACTAACAAAAGCTCAGAAGGAAGTTTGTCCTCTATTAATGTATCATCTTGGAAAACTAGAATGTACAAAATGTGTAAAAAGCAAAATAAAGAAAAAACAAACAATCTAGACCTGAAAGGCTCAATAGCTCACATTTTCAATCTTATTATTTCAAAAATCCAGGCCGGTAAGGTAATAAGACATGGCCATTGCACCTAGTTTTGAATTAAGCTAAGCTATTAGAATGAAAGCCTCCCTTTTTTTGGATGTAGAAGATCCTAGATTAAATTTGTTTGAATAATTTCAATCTAACTTTTTTTAGATAAATGCTGCCCTTAACTTAGCAATTATAAAGTCCAATCGAATGGCTGATACAAAAAAGTTACAGTGATACTCCAGAGAATAGGATAAAGGTACATTGCTGCAGAAGTGGACTAGTCAATGTCTGACACTTCAGCTACGGTTATAGCTGACTGAGAATTTCTTAATGCTAACACTGGATGGCTGTATTTATTAACCCTTTCTCTTCTTAATAGGTATAAAATATCACAAAAATTGAAGTGTGTACTATATTGCTTTCATTGACATTCCACATCATATCTGTTTTGTAATCAGTTGATCAATTCTCAGCTAAGTAATGTGAGCACTAAAGTTTTAAGGACAGCAGACTTACATAGCACAAGGTGGCACACCTTCACCTTGAGGAGCACAGGGTTCTTTCTCTTCTAGAGATGGACATTCTTTCCCACCACCAACAGGAAATTGCTTAATACTGGAAGTTCTGGTACGGAATCCTTTCGTAGAGGTCGCACTGTAACAAGTCTTTGAGCATGGGCTCCATTCGGACCACTCTGAGATTAGACAATCTTTTGGGACTACACAAGACTGGAAGGTGATTGGCAGTTTCTCTTGTGTGCAAAAGCTGACAAGAAGGACAAAAAAAAATTAATCAGTTTAAAACCTACTTCAGCACATTTTTAACATCTGTTTGGTTGAGAAATTTTACATTTAACAACCTTCAGCTACATTTTTAGAAGGAAATTAAAGTGAACCTTTCAGAACTATGAACACACCCGCATTAATTAAGAAACTCACATTCCAGCTCTCAGAAGTGAAATGATCAGGCTGAATGAAGAAACTTATACAGCTCTGAAATGTTACAGAATGTGCTATTTTTGGCAATTTAAAAATATGAATGATTGGATTAATTAAATTAGAAAATATTATAACACTGAGGAAATATAGGGATGAGGCAATTTAATTCATATTTTTGATTTGGAACTTGTAGTAATTTCCTTTATTGTAGCTGTTGGATAGCCATTCAGAAACCTCGGCCAAAGAGTCAAACAACTGACCCCAAACGGGTGATGAATTTCAATGGATAGCTGCTGAAAAGAATGACACAAGTTAAATTGGACATTTAATGAGAAACATTTTGCTGAAACGTCTATTTGCCCTCAGCTAGCATTGAAGGGCACTGCTGTATTACATTGGCTCTTTGAGCGTATGACAAGTCAGACACAGCATTAGTATATATAATATTAGTATATTAGTATACATAAGAAGCATATCATCAGCAGAGAAATGCTCAATAACTCACATTTTCAATCTCGTTATTTCAAAAAGATAAAGATACATAGAGATGGTTTGGTGAAGTTAATGCAAATGCTGCTTCCTAAATGACCTGATTAAGTAATGTAAGGTGGCTTTTTTGTTTGTTTCTCTTGTGGTATGTTTGGAGACAGGAAGAGTATTTAGTTGGATGGGACAGGACAGCATCTTTCAACATGGTGTGTCAGATTAGAACTTGATGGACAGCGTCACATAAAGCTTGTCCTCACTGCAGCTCTGCTCCATTTCCCTATTATCCTGTGGACACAGAGGGTCCGTATTTACTGCCCCCTAGCTATTTGCACCCTTTGTGTAGACAGGTTGCCTACTCTTCTGCCCTCCCTGAGAGGATGCAGTACAGCAAGACCCTGCAACAAATCCAAGAGCACAATACAAACCCCTCAGGAATACTCCAGGTTACTTCACACATGCTACAATAGAAAACACTGAAAACGTTACCTTTCCCCAGTTTGGGTGCCTGGTCTTTGATGAAGAATAGGTCCCACATTGCAACCTCACACTGGATATTTGAAAAGTGACAAATGAATATGTGCGCAGGGCTGTCAAAAAAATCCGGAATCCCAGAGAGACTTCAGCCGATTGGTTATGTGATATCAGGATTGAACTCAAAAGCTACCAGCGCAAGCATGGGATGCACCTATCATGTATCACTTCCCTGGTGAACTGCGATAGGAGCCTCTGTAATTTTGCTCAAAACAGTGCTATATAATTGAGTTTCTAGCCTTATGTGTGGAAAGAACGCTGGACATTATGGACTCACATTCAGCTGACAGCATACTTCTCTTGACATACGATTTAGTAAAGTGTGATAAAATTGCTGTTAAATAATCCATCAGAAACTTAGTTCTTTATTAGACTCACTGCTCCATCTCTTTACCAAACATGCTTGAGGCTCTGACACTGGTTGTGCCGTCTACATTTTCCAATTTGGTTTACAGCTGTTGATTGCTTCTTTATTTTGATTTGCATTGTCACTTCCACTTGTAGAAGAAATAACTTCAGGCTAGTTTTCAAGCTCCTAGAACTGGATGTGCATTAATTCTCTAGGTGTAAAGCAGGAGCAAATGGGACTAGAGATTTCTATTAAGGGTTCTGTGGCTTTTTGTGCATCAATTCTCACGCGCATTTCATGGAAAACTGCATTGGGAAGGATGGTCTTAACTGAAACAGGAAAAGGATAAATTCTAGAATATAAATGGGGACCTCCATAACACTTTACAGCCAATGAATTACTTTCGAAGTATAGTCCTCTGTTGTAACGTAGGAAAGGTAGCAGCTAATTTGCACACAGAAAGCTATCACAAGTAGAAATGTGTTAATGATCAGATAATCTATTTTAATGATCTTGATGAGGGATAAATATTGGCCAAGACAATGAGGAGAATTGGGCCTTTTACCTCCAGCTGAGACAAGACAGGGTCTCAGTTTAATCTCTTCTCCGAAAGATGCACTTCCAATAGAGTAATGTACCTTCAACTTGGCACTGGAGTACCAGCTTTGATTTTCATACTCAAATCCTGGATTTGAATCTCATGATGTAGAGGTATGAGTACTAAATAAGCCATGGCTGACACCTAATGCCTTTTAATTGTGGTGGCAATGACACTATAACTTCAATATCATTTTCCAGGGACTTGGTTTGGGTCAACACCTGCCTTGAAGGAATGGTGCAGAAACTTGCCATCGGTACTATAGAGTTGGATCTATAGATTGAAAGATCTGCAGAGAAGCAACTGGTAATGTTCTCATAGATGAGGCCAACTCATTCTTTGCTGCAGTAAGGGCAGGAAAGATTGTGCAGCTGTCAGAAACGCAGCTACAAAATGACATTCTTTATAACCAGCAGCCATATAACACCAGGAACATCATGTTGCTGTTGTTTGAAAGTCACAAAAGTCCTGTTAAATATTTCTTTATAGTTAATTATGGAGTTTCCTATTTTGACATATTGAAGTAAGACCATAAGGCCACTTGGCCCATCAATAAGATTGTGGCTGATCTGATAATCTTCAGCTGCACTTTGCTATCTTATCTCCATAACCGTTACTGATTGGAAATCTGTTTATCTCAAAATGTTAAACTCTGTTATAAAGGATTCAATAGCTGAGCATTTAGAAGTAGATAATAGAGTTAAGCAGGGCCAGGATGTTTTCATGAAGGGGAAATCATGACTGACAAATTCACTACAGTTCTCTGAGGAGATAGCAAACAAGATAGATAAAGAAGAATGAGTAGACGTAATATACTTGGATTTTCAAAATAAATTCCACAAGCTTTTTATGAGTCATACACTAGAAACCCCAAATCCCAATGCGTTGCAGCTTTCTGCAGTCTTTCTCCACTTAAATAATATTCAGCTCTTCCATTCTTCTTGGCAACTTGAGTAAACTCACATTATATTCCATCAATCATGTTTTTGCCCATTCATTTAACCAGTTTATACTCCCTACAGACCTGTGTCATCTTCATTACTTGCTTTTTAACATATTTTTGTATCTTCTGCAAACTTGGCAACAGTATGTATGTTACCCTATTCTGCACCTGGCTGCAAATCTTAATGCCACATTTAGCTGAATGCAGTCTTAATTTCAAGGACAGTCACTCTCACCTCACATCTGAAATTCAGATCTTTTAATCATGTTTGGAACAAGGATATGATGAGGTCTGGAGCTGAATAATCCTAAATGGGTGGCTCAGTGGTTAGCACTGCAGCCTCACAGCGCCAGGGGCCCGGGTTCAATTCTACCCATTCTCCCCTTGTCAGCGTGGGTTTCCTCCAGGTGCTCTGCTTTCCTCCCACAGTCCAAAGATGTGCAGGCTAGGAGGATTGGCCATACTAAATTGCCCATAGTGTTCAGAGGCATGGAGATTATGGGGGTTACAGGGGGATGTGTCAGTGTAGACTTGTTGTGCTGAAGGGCCTGTTTCCACACTGTAGGGATTCTATGATTCTATGACCCTGAAATAGGTATTAGTGAGCAGGTTATTGCTAAGTGCTGCTTGATAGAACTATCAGCAACACATTCAAATTTTCCGATGATTGTTGGGATGATGATTGATTAATTGGATATTTCCTGCTTTCTGTGGGCAGAACATGCCTCGGCAATTTTCAATATAGTTCAGTAGATGTCAGTCTTGTAGATATACTGGACCAACCTGGTTTGGGATGCAGCTAGTTCCAGATTACATGGATTAAATTTTGTCTCCCTGCTGTAGGTGAGTAATGGTGAGAAACATTGGAAAATACAATGACAATGAAAAACATTCAGATCAGTGTCCGAGCTTTTCCTCCTTGATCGGCTGCAAAGATACGGCAGCGATGTGTTCCCCAGATTGTGCTCCTGCGTCTAATCAAAACAAACGCTCACTAAGGTGAAGGTCATTGAGCAGGTGGATGATGCAGGTGAAAGCCTTTCCAGTGCATTCTACGGGGACACAGTGCCTTCTTCCTCAGAGAAGGATGTGGAGCTCAGGGTCTCAGGAGCTGTGAAGGTTGGTGGAAGTTTGCAAGGTGCTGCTAGCACCTGTTTAAGAGAATTAATGGTCTAAGAAGGATAATTGCTTGTACAGTTTAAGAATGGGTCAGCCTCTCGTTAATGGGAGAGCAGCACAGCACAGCACAATGTAGCTTACTGGGTTGGTTGCCCATTGAGTTTTCACCATCTCCCTTGAGTGGTCATGCTTTTCTCCAGGAAAATTAAGCATTTTTTCCTTGAAGGGAGTGGGAAACCAAATGCATGCTAGTCTCTCACTAGTGTTGGACTCCTCAGCCTAGAAATGGGCCAGTTTATCTTGCTATAGGGAAAAGGGATGGATTGACTGTAATGCAAGTAGAAGCAAGAGCAGTTAAGTGAATTGTAGAGAGGTGATGTGCTTCCAGTAAATGAGTAGGAAGCATAGATGGCAAAAAGTGTTCATAGTTTGGGAAGGTGAAGACAGTAAGAACTTTTGGGCAGATGTGACACATGCACTATTGAAAGATGTGGTCCTTGAACCCTGGTGAGACGTGTGTGCAGTGGTAGGGTTAGAGTGAGTGGTAGCTCCATGTATGTGAAGTGGCAGAGAGAAGATGTGAAGCACGGTTGACCACTGACTTTCTTCTTTCTCCACACTTCTGGGTGGCCTGCTTCACTGGGGACATTGCACTGACCCCAGCTGTAATTTGTGTGTAGATTAGATCTGTTAGTGTGGCCTCATGTGTCAATTCACTAGAAATAGAACTGCCCTTTTCTCCAACAGCCCATCCATCAGCACCTCCATGGCCATGAAGAGTGAGTTTCTTCCCTCTGGGTCATTTGTTGTATGTTGAGAATGAACCGCCATAATGTAAGGGCAGGTTCCTTGCTTGAAGCATCTGAAATAGGATGCAGGTATAAGATATAGATCTGGTGCTTTGGGTATAGCACCAGAGGCATGAAAGCCATAAGGTCCCAGCGGTAGCAAGTGCTTCTGCCTGTCCGACAGCACAAATTCCCATGAAAAACCGGCACAATTCTGGTTGCAGAATTAATGAAATGAAGATTGAGAAAAGCCACTCTGAACTACAGTGGACTAGGCACCATGTATCTCACTTGACAAAACTCTATCTGGAAGTTGGAAAATTCCATGCCATATCTGCTGATATCTATTCTTCCTGACAAAATGGACAATTTCACACTTTCTCACATTATATTTGATTTTCCAAATCTTTATCCACTTACTTAATATTCATATCCATTCGTAAGCACCTTATGTCCTCCTCACAACTCATTTTCTGACCTATCTTTGTGTCACCAGCAAATTTTGCAACTGTACCTCTGGTTCCTTCATTCAAATCAGTCATATAGAGCATAAATAGTTAAGGCTTCAGCACTGACTCCTGTGGCACAGAACCCATGACAGCCTGTCAGCCTGGAAAAAAACCCATTTATTCTTACTCACAGCTTCCTGTCAGCTAGCCAATTGTCTATCTGATTAAGGGAGGAAAATACAGTATGAGAGTAAGCTTGTACAGAACGCGCAAAACAATTGTACAAGTTTCTATAGGTATGTGAGGAGAAAAAGATGAGTAAAAACAAATATGGGTCCCCCACAACCAGAAATGGGAATGTATAATGGGGAACAAAGAAATGGAAGCCCAATTAAATATGCACTTCAGTTTTGTCTTCACAAAGGAAAATATAAATAACATTCCAAAATACAGGACCTAATTGGAAGGAGGGAATGAAAGAAATTAATATCAGTAGGGAAATAATGTTGTGAGCACTGACAGGATTAAAGACAGATAAATCCCCAGGCCCTGGTAACATTTACCTCAGAGTATTTAAGGAAGTGGCTCTTGAAATAGCTGATGCACTAGTGGTTATCTTCTGAAATTCTATAGAATCTGGAAAAATTCCTACGGTTTGGAGGATAGCTAATATAACCATACTATTTAAGAAGGGTCATATAGAGAAAACAACAAATTATAGAATGTATTATATTTTTAGTACTTTATTGATGGCAAATATGTCTTTCAAATGTGGATGACATACAGCTTGCAATTTTATTTTGGATGCATGCGCTGTCTGCAGAGAAAGAATTCATATTAAAGCTCTATAGTTAGTTTCCCACTGTGACTGACAAGCATTCATGTTGTTACATGGCATTAGTGTGGAACTTGTTTCTGTAACTAAAATAAAAATCATTTGAGGATTGCTTCAGAGCAGCTGGAACTTGATAATGTGAGAGAGTTGAACTCAAAGACACAATACAGCTGAAGTAAAAGCATAAGAGATAACAAGGTGTAGAGCTGCATGAACACAGCAGGCCAAGCAGCATCAGAGGAGCCGGAAAGCTGACGTTTCAGGCCTAGACCCTTCTTCCCATCACTGGATTAATAATATAGATGCTACTGAAGTTAACTCACAGCTTTGTCACACTTTGTTTCAAGGTCAGAAATCACACAACACCAGGTTACAGTCCACCAGATTTATTTGAAAACAGAAGCTTTCAGAGTCCTACTCTTTCTTCAGGTGTTAGTGAGAGTGGTAGTATCAGACACAGAATTTATAAGGAAAAGATCAAAGGGTCACTCCATTGATGAGGAAGTACAAAACAAACCTAAGATGTCATTAAATCTTTAATCAGTTCGAAGGTTTTAATTGATTAATATGTATGTGTAAATCCCTGAATTCCTTTCAAGTCCCTGTCCTGTGACAACTAAAGGTTTTATCAATGTCAATATCATACGCTGCAGGCAAGGATGCCCCTAGGCATGGTATATTGGCGAAACCAGGCAGAAGCTACGACAACAGATGAATGGACACCACACAACAATCGCCAGACAGGAATGTTCCCACCCAGTGGGGGAACACTTCAGCGGTCAAGGACATTCGGCCTCGGATCTTCGGGTAAACGCCCTCCAAGGCGGACTGCGGTATACACAACAACGCAGGTTCACCGAGCAGAGGCTGATAGACAAGTTCGGTACCCATGAGAATGGC
>NC_063333.1:76398926-76417666 GCF_021869965.1 Rhincodon typus
GCAGGAAGGGTCTAGGCCCGAAACGTCAGCCTTCCTGCTCCTCTGATGCTGCTTGGCCTGCTGTGTTCATCCAGCTCTACACTTGTTATCTCAGATTCTCCAGCATCTGCAGTTCCTACTATCTCTGAAGCACTGAAAGTTCCTTGCTTGGGTTTCATCCTGTTGACCTTTCTGTATTTTTACACTTCTCCTGAAGTGTAGCTCACTGGATGGAATTTAATGTGTTCCCTCTGAGCAGATTTGGTGGTGGAGCACATTTAGTTAGGTGGGAAGGTGCTGGGTGGGCACCCAGTAACTTTTCAGCTCAATCTTGATTAATTCTATGGTAGACTATGAATATAAACATCTATGAATGACATTACTGCTCTGTCACTATTGGTGCTCTTATCAGCATTTCACATCTGCCTAAAGATCATGCACTTCTGATCGGGTATTATTTCATTAAATGCTTGTAACTATGGAAGACTCTCTCCATTCGCTGACCTTCAAATTCAACAATTGAACTGTTCAATAATCAGTTACCTAAACAAATGCTTTTCTTTAAAAAACAGGTTTAGTCAGTTATGCTTATGAGGATCAAAAATAGGTTATTTTCCTTTAGTTGGTTTTTATTTATATATCAGCGAACGTGGCGTGAAGTATTGGCTGCCAGCCAGAGATAAGCTTTGAAGAGGAATACCTTGACAGAAATACAATTGGATAGCGAAGAAAAGAATACATCCAACAATAAAATGCAATAAAATATTGAATGATTCTGTTTTTAAACGTCCTTCAAAGGATATTTTGGATGAAGTCTGGTAGTCGTATTATGTTGATCAATGATAATGATGTGAATGATGTTTGCTGAATATTCACAGGGTCAGATTTTCTTCGAAGAGATGGGAAGTGGAAGTCATGAAAAGGTTCTCAACTCCTCAACCCTGTTTCTATTAAGGAGGACCCCATCTAACATATTTTTGTTCTAGGAAGGTGAAAAAATAATGTAGGTATGTCCAAGACCAACTTTCTATATCCCTTCATGCCCTCCATATTTCCCAAGCCCCTTCCATCCCCCATGACCTGTCCACACCCATACATTCCTCTCGTATCTCCATATCCTTCATCTCCATATCTCCAAGCCACTTCATATCCTCCATGACCCTCCCTTCAATCCAACCATGCATCTTCAATACCCACTTTCCAGTATCCCTGATATACAAAGCCAATGAGCCATTGGGATGTCTAAGGCTGCTGTGAAGAAACTAAACAGCTTACAAGTTTCAATCAACCACAATCATTTATTGTAACAATGATAAAAATACTTCACTAATAGAACATAGAACATAGAACAGTACAGCACAGTACAGGCCCTTCGGCCCACGATGTTGTGCTGAACTTTTACCCTAAACCTAAGATCTATCTAACCTCCACCCCTACCTTATACTACTATCCACATGCCTATCTAGTAGCTGCTTAAATACCCCTAATGAGGCCGACTCCACTACCCTCTCCAGCAATGCATTACACGCCTCTACCACTCTCTGAGTAAAGAATCTACCTCTGACATCTCCCCAATGTCTACCACCACTCACTTTAAAACTATGTCCCTTCATAATAGCTACCTCCACCCTAGGAAAAAGTCTCTGGCTGTCCACTCTATCTATACCTCTGATCATTTTGTACATCTCTATCAAGTCACCTCTCATCCTTCGTCATTCTAAAGAGAAAAGCCCTAGCTCTCTCAATCTTTCCTCGTAAGACCTTCCCTCCATTCCAGGCAACATCCTGGTAAATCTTCTCTGCACCTTTTCCAGTGCTTCCATATCTTTCCTGTAATGAGGTGACCAGAACAGTACACAATACTCCAGAGGTGGCCGAACCAGGGTTTTGTACAGCTGGAGCATAATTTCACAGCTCTTGAACTCAATCCCTCTATTAATGAAAGCTAACACACCACATGCCTTCTTAACAACTCTATCCACCTGGGTGGCAGCTTTCAGGGAATTGTAGACATGAACACCGAGATCCCTCTGCTCCTCGAATATACTTCACATATTTTAATCTTATGTAAATAACACATATGCATTGAAAAAATTTTCCAACAAATAACATTACAAAGTAATAGATATAATCCAAGCATAGCTTGTACTTCTCTTTCAAGCTTTGTTAACTAAAATAAAACAAAGAATTGCAAATTCTGGAAATCTGAGATGATGCTAGAAAATGCTACAGAAACTCAGCAAGTCTGGCAGCCTCTGTGGGCCTTTCTTCAGAGGGTCACTGGACCCAAAATGTAAACTCTGCTTTCTCTTCACAGATGATGCCAGACCTATTGAGTTTCTCCTTCAAGCTTTGTCAACATTGCTTCCGAGGGCTAAGTTATTAGTCATTTTGGAGCTCAGCCAAGCATTCATTATGAGACCATAGATCATAAGAAATCTGATGTTATGTATCAATAAGTCTACTTAGATCAGATGACAAGACTTTTTCTAAATGGTTTCATTGTGAAGACTTGATTTACTTTACGATAAGTCATTCTTTCTTTGAGTTACTTCAGTTGCAGTGTGTTTGTTTACACAAGATTAAGAGATTTGAAGTGCAAAATAGCTTTTTGTCATTGATAGTCTGAATGGATTTGATTGACAGGTTTCTGAGAAGGTACAGGACAATATATTATATGGGAACATAAAATGTGTTCATTTTTGGTTCCACACTCATGACCAAGATCTTGTGAGAAGCTGTCAGCCACTCTCTTGAGCTTGGCCTGAATCCATCAAAATTGTAAGAGGGTGTTGGAATCTGTAACGAAGCCAGGAGCAGTGCAAGTGCTACATATGTGTTGGTTACCATGTCCTTATGCCATGCCAATGAAAATTGTTAGAAGTGAGAATATGGAGTCATCCATCAGTTTTATAGGTCTCTAGTATCAGTCCAAATCAATGAAAACCAGTGCCCTATTTTTAGCTGTCGTTTCTCTTTTGGAATTATTACCTTTGAATCTGTTATGGCTTAACATCCCACTTCAGAGACTTGAAGACTAAATCAAAGCTGATTCAAGTGCATTGATCTGTTGACAAAATAAAAGTATACAGTGTTTCACATCTGTCAAATCCCTGTGCAATTCTCATCAGGTATTGTTCAGTAAGTGCTGACAACTGTGCAAATATAGGAGATTATCTTTCGTTTTGGCATTTTATCCAGTGATCCAAACCATCTTTATCCTGCAAAGTCAGGAGGATTTGGGTCAGAAGTTAAATATGTAAATAATCTCAAATCTGATCCCGATCCTTCTCATACCTGAAACCTGGCCATTTCTAGTTTTCAATGGAACATCCAGTTCCCAGAAGGTACATTATGTCTTTTTTTTCACTGAAGCAACAAACTATTGATTTTCTTTTCCTTCTACTCCAGCTTAACACTGGACAGCCTTCTTTCTGAGCTCCCAATATACCTGATAGCAAAAAGGGGGATGAGGACTTTAGCGTGAAAAAGAGTTAAGTGTGTTTCCAGCAATGCTTGTGAACTAGGATAAGTAGGATCTTTTCTACCCACTGCACAACCTTTTTCAATTGCTGGGGAATTGCACTTCACAAACAACAATCAGGTCCTGTCTTTAAGTTCAAGGAGCCCCAAGGAAACCCCACTTTCTGAGTCCTCTGACTGTAAAACTGTCCTTCTCATTTCCTACCTCACATAAATATTGTGGCCTATGTTATTTGAATCCAAACAGAATGCATTGGAGAAACTCAGCAGATCTGGCAGCATCTGTCGAGAGAGAAACTTTGAAATGCCAGAAATGTTTATATTTCAGATTTCAGGTGCCACAGTATTTGCCTTTACATGATTTGAACCCTAAAATAACTCCACAGAAACCGTTGTCCAATCACCAGGTCACCCTTTATTTACATGTGGGGAGTCCTTGACACTGATCCAGCTCCCTCAGAGGCATCTCTCAGAGTGAACAGCACGTATGACATTCCTGTTAATATCTGTCAGCCAGGGCTCCCTGATTGGACCTGGTTAACATCCCAGTCATGGAACTCATACTCTGTGTGGTCCACCTAGCTGACCTCATTACAATTACTACAAACCCAATTGCCAAAATCCCTTTTCAAACAAAACAGTAGTTTTGAACTGGTCTGTGAAGTTCTTATAAGTACACTTCTCCCAAAAAACAAACCCTGCCTATGTAATGATGAAGTATGATTATTTTGCTATCATTCTAATGGACTCCTCCGTACAGGTAGTTCTGCTACAATGTGTGTTTTATTAATGCAAATTGGCTGTAATGCAATTGATGAATAGTGGACGCTGTTTGGATAACGCAAACTTTCTGCTGTACAGGTATAGTGATTTCCTTATAACGGGATTTTCTAGGGGGATTTTCTATAGCGCGAGGTCACACAAGAACACAATTACCGTTATAGGAGAACGACCTGTATATCACCGAACCAGACTAGGAATTACGTGATTGTAGCCTATAGCCCATCATATTTGTTCATTGGTCTAGTACCTATTGTGAACTTAGTAATTGCATACAGAAACTTCTACTGCCATTTGTTCCAGTCGAACACCATTAATTTAAAACTTTATGCTTCATATTAATTCAGTTGGGTATGCTTATATTCTGTGTACTTAATTTATGTTGCTGTATTCCATTGTGAACTACAATCCTTCAAAGCAATTAACATTTCATGCATGGTCATCATTAGCATCAGGGAGTTCATGATTCTAGAAAGAAGGCATTTGTGGAAACTAATTAGATTTTGCAGAACTCTGCTTTTATAATGATCTTTTTTTCTACCAGCTTATTTGGTCATTAATAAACAAATTTCACATTCATAATTAAACATAAGAATCAAGAACAGGATTGACTATTCATTCTCTCCAGCCTGCTCTACTATTCAATAAGATCATGGCTGGTCTGATTGTGTCCCACTTGCCCATTCACCAAAGTCCTTGACTTCCTTATCAATTAAACATCTGCCCAAGTCAGCCTTGAATATATTCAATCACCCAGCTTCCACTACTCTTACAAATGCAGTTCTTTATCTCTTAAATCCTGCTTAATCTGTTGAATGTTCTTGACATTTTATGCTTTTATTTCTGCGATAAGCTAACTGCCTTTTAAGAAGGATAATGAGCATTACTCTGACCTTCAGAGTATCATATTTCACATTACACATTTTCACAGCACCATGTCTGCACTACTTCCACTTCATACCGCACTCAATTCTCAACTTTTCTTAAATTATCTGATGCTGAAACTCCCTACCAGAGTAATAGGTACACAGCAGATGCCATTTGCCTAGCTCTACACTCATCCCCGAAACATCTGCATAATAAGGATACCTACGTCACGCTCCTACTTATTGACTACAGCTCCACGTTCTGCAATTGGGTCCTCAGCTTCCTGCCCCACAGACCGCAATCAGTGAAGATAGACCACATCATCTCTTCTATGATAATTCTCAACACCAGCGCCCTGCAAGGATACGTACTCAGCCCCCTCCTGTACTCCCTGTACACTCACAACTGTGTGACCAAATTTCGTATGAATGCCACCTACAAGTTCGCTGACAACACCACCGTTGTAGGCCGGATATCAAACAATGATGAGTCAGAATACAGAAAGGAGATAGAATGCTTGGTATTGTGGGGCAAAGATAACAATCTCCTCCTCAATGTCAGGAAAACTAAAGAACTGATCATTGACCTCGGGAAGAAAGGAGGAGGACACGCCCCTATCTACATCAATGGAGGTGAGCTGGAGTGGGTTGAGAGCATTACGTTCTTTGGAGTGATGATAACTGATAATCTGTCCTGGAATTCCCACATAGATGTGACGTTCAAGAAAGCACAACAGGCGGCTTAGAAAATTTGGCATATCCTTAAGGACCCTCACCAGCTTTTACAGATGCACCTTAGAAAGCATTCTATCTGGGTGCATCATGGTCTGGTACAGCAACTGTTCTGCCCAGGACCGTAAGAAACTACATAAAGTTGTGTACACAGCCCAAACCATTGCACAAGCCAACCTCCCATCCACTGACTCCATCTACACTGCTTGTTGCTGTGGAAAGGCAGCCAACATCATCAATGACCCCTCCCACCCCCGTAATATTCTCTTCCAACCTCTTCTATCAGGCAGAGATACAGAAGCTTAAACACATGTAACAACAGGTTCAAAAACAGCTTCTTCCCTGCCATTATTAGACTGCTGAATGGACCTCTCCAATTTCAACCTAATGTTGATCTTACATTTGTGCACCTCCTGTGCAGCCATAACCTTGAATGCCATGCTCTGTCTAAACACTCTATGATCTGTATGACCTTGTATGTTATGATCTGCCTGTACTGCATGCAAAACAAAACATTTCACTGTACTTAGGTACATGTAACAACAATAAATCAAATCAAATCAATGGTGTCTTTGTAATCTCTAAACTTGATACTTCAGTGTTGTCCTAGCCAGCCTTCCATCATTCACCCTACATAAACCTAGGTTGTGTGCATTTCAACATGCTCCAGTCCTGGAGGAGGGTCGCTGGACCAAAAATGTTAACTCTGCTTTCTCTCCTCTGATGCTGCTAGACCTGCTGAATTTCTCCAACAAATTCTGTTTTTGTTTCAAATCTTCAGTGCCCGCAGTTCTTTGTTTTATATTATTGCTCCAAATTTTATTCACCTATCAGCTGCTTATTTGCTAATCTTTACTGGCTCTCATCAGAGAAGACCAGAGTGAAAGTTCTCATATTTGTTTTCAGATTCCTCTATGGCCTGACTGTTCCATATCTCTGTACCCTTCCCCAGTCTTATGGCCTTCTGAGATCTCTGTACTCTTCCGATCCTGATCTCTTGTGTATCCCAAATTTTAAATGGACCACCATTGATGATCATGCAATCAGTGGCCTAGTGTGACAATACTATAGCTTTAAGAGGTTTATTTCGTCCTTTTTTTATGAATAAAGGTTGAGACAGAGGTTACAAGCAGTCTGCTCAAAGCCAATAGGGTAAACAGCTTATGAGGCCTTGTTTTTTTTGAGTTGCAACAATAGAAGCAGCCTGAGTGTATGTGGTCAAGCTCCCACAGAACCAGGATTTTCAGTTTTAGCTGTTTGCAGTTGCTGGGGTCTTGAAGCTGGACGTGGGAGCTCTTAAACCTCTCTCTGTTATAGCCAAAAGCTGGGATTCTCTTCCTGCTGCTAGAATTGCATGTGAGACAATCTGTTTTACTGAATTTGCCTTTGCCAAGGGTGTGTTTATGGGAAGTTACTATATTGGAACAGTTAATTAATAGTAGTTAGCATATTATTAGTTTGTTAAGCATTTTGATGGAGTTACAGTTAAGCCAATTCTTTTCTTTTCTTTTCTGTTTGTCTGTATTTTAACTGTAGTGTAAAAATAAAGTGTGTTTTGCTTAAAGTTGACTGTCTAATCAATCAAATTGTATCTGGAATGCATCACCTTACATGTATAAAATAAGAAAACATCAGGGTCTAGACTATCTTCTTAATATATATTGAGGGGGTTGGTCTGGTCCATAACACAAGTCACTAAGCTCCAGAGTTCTTTCCCTAAATGACTCTGCCGCTCTTTCATTCTCTCATATCTTAAAACGTTCCTAAAAATATGTAGGATTTTAGTCAAGATTTCAGTCATCTTTCACAAGACCATAAGATTATGATGTCTTCTACATAATTCAGTGTTAAATTTCTTTTCATTGATATCACTCTCAACATTATGGAACAGTATGGGTGGCACAGTGGTTAGCACCACTGCCTCACAGCACCAGGGGCCTGTGTTCAATTCCACCTTCGGGCAACTGTCTGTGTGGAATTTGCACATTCTCCCCGTGTCTGCGTGGGTTCCCTCTGGGTGCTCCAGTTTCCTCTCACAATCCAAAGATGTGCAGGCTAGGTGGATTGTTCATGCTAAATTGCCTGTAGTGTCCAAGGATGTGTAGATTAGGTGGGTTATAGGGGGATGGGTCTGGGTGGGTGCTCTGAGGGTCGGTGTGGACTTGTTGGGCTGAAGGGCCTGTTTCCACACTGTAGGGATTCTAAGATATAGTTTACTACAGTACATTAAATGCACTACATAAAATTGAGTTGCTGTTAATTTTGCATCCACATCTGTTTGGCAAAATATGTTAACTTATTAAAAGTGTTGCCTATAGTATACATTTCATTGTTAATTTGTTAGGAACACAAATAGTGAGTGAGGTTTTGTTTTGGATTCATTCAAGCAACTTTATCTTTGAGCTATTGGAATAACAACCAGTCGCTACATTACTTCCTCTGTCACCCTGTTGCATGGCACCATAAATAATATAATAAATACAAATGAAAACATAGATAGAACATAGAACATAGAACATTACAGCACAGTACAGGCCCTTCGGCCCTCGATGTTGCGCCGACCTGTGAAACCAATCTGAAGCCCATCTAACCTAAACTATTCCATTATCATCCATATGTTTATCCAATGACCATTTAAATGCCCTTAAAGTTGGCGAGTCTACTACTTTTGCAGGCAGGGCATTCCACGCCCTTACTACTCTCTGAGTAAAGAACCTACCTCTGACATCCGTCCTATATCTATCACCCCTCAATTTAAAGCTATGTCCCCTCATGCTAGCCATCACCATCCGAGGAAAAAGGCTCCCACTGTCCACCCTATCTAATCCTCTGATCTATGGAAGACAAATGTAAAACTTTACTGCAACATCAAATCGTTCTTTTACCTTCACAGGTCTACCCTTTCATAATATTAAAATAGCTGTTCCATTTTCAAAGCCGTGTTTTGCTCCACCACTTTTATTACTGAATTACTCCATAGTGCTGTTCTTCTGATCCTCTCTAAGTGTTGACAGTATTTTTGTCACGCCACATTCTACTTAAGCCCCCATCCCTGCCCTAGTTCATCCTCTCTGCACATGTATTAACAACATTCCATCTCTGTGTGCAGCCCAGTACACCTCTTCAACCTATGCTTTTCAGCTATTGTCTCTGCTCCTCATGAGCGACAAAACAGAAGAAACAACCAGTGGAAGTAAAAGGTTTTAATCTGCTTTGACCTAAATCAACAAAGAACGAACACCTCAATTAGTTCAGCCATTTTAATCGAGATGCTGACATATATGCTTTAGGTAAATTGCCATATTCTAGCAAATTGCCATATCACTGCTGTGACTTCCTCTGCATCATGTGACTGACAAAGAGAAATATTAAAATACAAAAACGCAATACATTTCAATGAATGACTGCAATTTTTAAAATTGCTTTGATATTTAGCCTAAGTTTTAATCATATCTTGTACAACACACTTGAGAACAAAGCAGATTATTTTGTTAAGAACAAACACACAGATAAATTCTAATATTTAAGTAATTTGTCAAGAAATTAAGAGCTTTGTTCAGACTTTTACAGCCTTTCTAGAGAGTTGTTGACAAAAACCTGTCAATTTGTACTATTTCTAGCTCAACCCTACACCACTAATAACTAAGATTATATGCTGCACTGTTCCTCTCATCCCAGCATCTTTGGGGGTAAACCCATCTCGAGCTAATGGGCTTGCCCAACTTTAATTCTCAGACTGATGGGCCTTTTAATAATAATGACGTGCAACTCCCTCCCCTCACCAGGAGGAAGTCCCATTTCATTCAGCTGTTGCTAATTGAAGGCCAGACGCTCTGCAGCCCCAATAGCAGAGCAGAAGCTGTGGTCACAGTTGATCCTGAGGGAAGCCCGGAAAGAACAGCATCCATCTGTAGCCTTGAAGCCAGATTTGTCCAAGTTCTCAACAGGATGTTAGGCCCTGATGAGAGCAGGGAAGTGGACGCAGGTTCTTGAGGACATTGGACAGGGCAGGGTGGATAAGTGGAGACAATACTGTTCGAAGGGGGCCTCTGATTTGAACCAGGAAATAAGGCACCCTCCCACTCACCTTTCATTGAACAGAAATCCTTAGAGTCAAATCTGCCAGGCTGTGTATTGGGCACAGGCCCCTCCCACTGCCTTTTAATATTTTCTTTTCTATTCTTTCACGGGATGTGAGCATTGCTGGCAAGGCCGACATTTGTTGCTGAATCATAATTGCTCTTGAACCTATAGTCTTGCTAGACCATTTCAGCCAGTTAAGAGCCAGCCACATTGCTGTAAGTCAGGAGTCACATGAAAGCTAGAGCAGGTAAAGGTGGAAAATTTCCTTCCCTAAACGACATTAGTGAATCAGTTTGGTCTTTAACAACAGTTGATTATAGTTTCATGGCCTTTCATTATTGACAGCACCTTTCAACATCAAACTTATGACTTAAATTTAAATTACACCAGCTGCTGTGAATGGATTCGAAACAACATCACCAGAGAATTAGCCTTTGCCCCTGGATTACTGGCCCAGTGACCTTATTATTGCACTCTATCTTCTTCAAGAGACAACAGGATGAGTCTTTTGGGCAGGTATCAATTGAACTATCGATTGGGCCATGGGCAGGCAATCCATCTGACACCTCCTCTGCCACGCTGAGTTCAGCATGGTGTCCTATTTTATGGGTTCACCTGCCTGTGTCCCCGCCCACAAGTGACCCATATAACTGAGTCCAATGACACTGCATCTCATTGTGGCTAATGATCCTTTATACCAAGCAGAGTGTGAAACTGATAATAGACAATATTCTGAGCTGTTTTGCCTGGATTGAAAATTGTACATGATAAGAATGATTTGATGTATTGGAATTCTGTGATTGGATGGAACAATAATTAATCTGAGTTTGACTGCACACTGAAAAAGAACTGCAGAAATCAGTGGCTGTTAATTTTAACTAGTAATGTCAATTAATTTTGCACAATGGACTGGGGGCACTTTATTTACAATATCAAACCACTATTCCAGTGGATGTTTTTGTGATTTTCGACTTAACACGGCGAAGGATGTTAGTAGAGGTGTAGAGCTGAATGAACACAGCAGGCCAAGCAGCATCAGAGGAGCCAGAAGGCTGACGTTTCGGGCCTAGACCCTTCTTCAGAAATGGCCTGCTGTGTTCATCCAGCACTACACCTTGTTATCTCAGATTCTCCAGCATCTGCAGTTCCTACTATCTCTGAAGGATGTTAGTATTTGGTATTGAACGTCAGGTCAGGTAGCTCATACTACTATAAAATAAAACTTCATTCTGTTGTTTCATGTCATTTCAAAAAAAGAGTTTTAGAAAAACAACATCTGGAATCCATCCTAATTTGTGCAACTGAATAATATGATTTCCTTCCCTTTATTGGGGCAGTTTTATGAACATGGGGTTCAAACCGTTCCAGTCTGTATCGCACTTGACCTTTACAGTCACCATAGGCAGAAAAGGTTTTCATTTTGTTAAACCCAACAATTGAATCTTTAATGGTAAAAATGAATATCTAACATTTTTCATTATTTAATCCCTACAGGTTAATGAAACTCAAGTTTGGTATTACCTGTTCACCATTTCCTGGTTTAACTCACTTTCTTTGAGGTTTTCCAACCCCTTGTCTCAGCTACTCACACAGGTTACATAAGTAAAGCAGGATCAAGATATATCTCATGAACTAAACCACTTACCTCAGCGCTGCAGTCTTTCCATTTCTGTGCATGCACGTAACCTGCCTTGTTTGGTAACCGATCAGCACGTCAAAATATTTAGTGTCCTGACGGATTTGACGGTTTCGGTTCCTCTTTTTCTTCATAAGCTCACGGGCTTCAGGGTCCCTCACTCTTTTTCCTACTTGCCGGGTTTGTCGAGAATGTGGAAGAGAGCATGCACTCCAGGGGCCAACTCTCAAACTGTAAATACTTTCTTCTGCATCGCAGGAATTGAACGTGCAGGTCCGGAACTCAGTCAGGTTGGGGCATGGTTCCCCACCGTACAGCGGGGGCACTAACATTTGACGAATGCGGTGTTGTAACCCAACTCCGCAGGATTTGGTGCATTCTGACCAGGAAGTAAACTCCGTTACCACACAGTTCTGTGGGCAGGGGATGAGACAAGCTTGTTCAATGTGGGGCTTAGTCTCAAAATAGTCACAGATAACATCCTCCGCTGCAGCTCCATTTCGTTTCTCAATGCAAGTTACATCCCTGGTTTGAATTCCTTCTTCACCTTTCAGGCACTCTGACGCTACTCTTGAAGAAGGGTTCCTGGAAGCGACAGGTAAGCATTTGCTCCACTCACCCACCTGCCACTTATACAGGTCTTTGTGCCAGTCACAGACTTTGAAACAATTTTGCTGGTTCTCTGGTCTTTCCGATGGTTTACAGTTAGTGGGTAAAGTAGTCCATCCCTCCACATGGGCACACCATACTGACCTGGTTTGGACACCTCCTGGGCCACACTCCTCTCCCATACATCTCCCCCAGGTACCTGCAAGACAAAGAATTCAAGAAGAATTTGTTTGTTGGTTAGATGCTTTCATTAAATGTTAAAGATGCAAAACCATATCAATCCACATTGCTGCATTTTCCATGATATTAAAATATACATTAGACTGTACATATGCTATATATATAAAATACACATAATAAACAGCCTAGTGGTATTATTGCTGCACTGTAAATCCAGAGACCCAAGTAATGTCCTGGGGAAAAACCGAAAGAACTGTGGATGCTGTAAATCAGAAACAAAAACAGAAGTTGCTGGAAAAGCTCAGCAGGTCTGGCAGCATCTGTGAAGAAAAAAACCAGAGTTAACGTTTCGGGTTCTGAAGAAGGATCACCAGACCTGAAACGTTAACTCTGATTTTTTCTTTACAGATGCTGCCAGACCTGCTGAGCTTTTCTAGCAACTTCTGTTAATGTCCTGGGGACTCGGGTTCAAATCCCACCACGGCAGATGGTGGAATTTGAATTCAATAAAAAGTACACCTGGAATTAAGAGTCTATTGATGACCATGAATCTATTGTCAATTGTTGGAAAAATTCGTCTGGTTTACTAATATCCTATGACTATGAGTCTGCTGTGACTCCAGACCCACAGCAATGTGGTTGACTCTTAACTGGCCTCTGGGCAATTAGAGATGGGCAATAAATGCTGGTCTAGCTGGTGACGCCCTCATCGCATGAATGAATAAAAAAAAGTATATATGTTGTATATTTCTTATTCAGTTCTTGGTAGCATTGTGAACAAATCTATTACTGTGTATGGCACTGATATATACAGGACAGCAAAGGTCATTTAGAAATTCCAAGGCAACAATCTGCTGGCTTTCCCAATCCCAGATGTCCCTTGTATGGAGAATGCAAATTTGTGGACATTCGCATCAAATTTAACTTTGAAAGGGACAATCAATAACCGTTCAAACTGGCAGTGAAGAGGTCAGGAGCTATCTCGTATTCTGCTCTCATTTCAATACAATCGGTGATCTGTATTGGAGACAGTTCAAAGAAGGTTCACTAGAATGATTTCAGAGATGACAGGCTTGGATAATGAGCAGGGATTGAGCCGTTTAGGCCAATATTCACCAGAGTTTAGAAGAATATGAGGAGATCTAATTGAGGTATATAAGGTGTTAAAGGGATTTGACAAAATAGATGTGGAGCAGAAGTTTCCCTTTGTGGGGCAATCTAGATTGAGAGATCATACTTTTAGGCTAAGAGAGGGCAGATTCAAAACAGAGGTGAGGAGGAGGGTCTAGGCCCGAAACATCAGCCTTCCTGCTCCTATGATGCTGCTTGGCCTGCTGTGTTCATCCAGCTCTACACCTTGTTATCTGAGGAGGAATTACTTTTCTCAAACAGTCATGAATCTGTGGAAGTCACAACCCCAGAGTGTGATGGATGTGGGGACATTGAGTAAATTTAAGGAGGAGATGGACAGATTTTTAATTTGTAACAGGCTGAAGGGTTATGGGGAGAGGACAGGAAAGTGGAATTGAAGCCGAGATGAGATCTCCCAAGATTGTGTTGAATGGCTGAGCAGGCTCAAGGGGCTGAATTGCCTACTTTTGCTCTTAGTTGTTATGTTCTTATGTTCTCTAGGCACCAACCAGGTGTCACAATGCAGGGGATGGCTCTAAGTCAAACAGCACAAAGGCTGTGCAGTTGGCAATAAAATAAATGCCTTGCTCCAGCTTTCCCCATTAAAAAAACTTACTGGGGTCTCTTTAATCAGAAAAACTAGTAGGACAGTGCAGTTCGCATGCTCATATCCTGAAATCATGATCTATATCACAGAACAAATGAAAGGGAGCTTATTATTTGAAAGTGCAGGTATTTGGATCAGCTATTGGCAGGACCTTGTTATGTGGCAACAGGCGGAGCATCAGCATTAGTGGTCAATAAATTTATCCACATCAATTTATGGTTATTATCACCCCATTAAAGCCAACTTTGCATGTTAATATGATGTGTGATAATGCAGGATCTTAAACTTAACTACAAACCTGCCCAAGACAGTTCTCACTTGCACAAAACAGAAGTTGCTGGAAAAACTCAGCAGGCCTGGCAGCATCTGTGAATTAAAAATCAGAGTTAACATTTCGGGTCCGGTGACCCTTCCTCAGAAGGATCAGAAACAGTTCTCACTTGGCTTACAGAAAGAATGGTCACTTCTCCAAGCTACCAGAAGAGCAGCAGCACTCATATGATCTATAAATGAGTATGGACCAACAATCAACAGAAGAACGTTTGTATTTCATTTTACATTGGGAATTAAAAGATGATACTGCAATATTTTCAAAGATTCACATGTTCAGATTGGTTAACCCACAGTATGCTGCTAATAGCAGTATTCTAAGGGATCTTAACCAAAATCCTGTAAGTATTATTTACTTTCTAGTCAATAACCAGTCCAATCTGACAGAAAAGAATTGGGTCTGGATTATATGGTTCCCCTGGTGGGTATGTTATCAGGGAGGATGGGGTTGGGGGGCACATAAATGTGAAGCGTGGCAAGGCCATAAACCTCTGCCCAGCCCCCAAATCATCTCCCAAACTACAGCAGGTGCTGTTACCAACAGTCTATCTGCCATTTTTAAATAAACTGTTATGATCAACTGAGCATATTAACAAGCCATTGACATTAAAATTACACAGTGCATGTCACAGTACAGTTGGTGTGGGTGGGAGTTGGCAGGCCATTTCTAAGCAGAAGTTTAAATGGCAGGAAAAAAAGATGAGGAAACCTGTTTTGCAGCTGCCCTGTGCATTTATTGAGCATCCCACAGGTTGCATTTTGTAATTCCATATCTGGCCTCCATCACCCACAGTGTCAGCCCCCAATAAACTCTCCCAAGTCTGTTCAGTCACTTCTCAACCTCTCCGCCATAACAAAAGAGCAATGGATTTACTGTGATACAACAACGTTGTGTGTGGGCCTTTTTGCTGTCTCAGCAGTGGCCCCAACGCTGTTCTGGTGCTGCTGGGACTGCTTGAGCTGTTTGCCAAACAGATTAACTGGCAACTGCCGAGGGTGGACGTCCCATTCTCAGTCATTTTGCCCAACAGCACCATGTTTTGGCTGCGTACAAACCTCTTAAGTTCATTGTCTGCAGCTTGTTTAAGCAGGGGAGGGGGTGGGTGGCAGCAAGTGTGGGAGGGGTGCTGTGCAGTATGCTCCCTTGTGAAATTCAGTTCTTGGTATTTTCTATGAACTTGGAGCCCTGAAAATTTATTAATCCAGAAAATGAACTGAACTAACCATATAAGTACAGTGGCTACCAGAGCAACTCAGAGATTAGGAATCTTACAGTAAGTAACTCAATTCCTGGCTCACAAAAGCTTGTCCACCATCTACAAGGCATAAGTCCGGAGTGTGATGGAATACTCCCCACTTGCCTGGCTAGGTGCAGCTCCAACAACACTCAAGAAGCTTGATAGTTTCCAGAACAAAGCAGCCTACTTGATTGGCACCACATCCACAAACATCCACGTCCTCCATTACTGATGCTCTGTAACAGCAGTGTGCACAACTTACAATATGCACTGCAGCAATTCACCAAGACTCCCAAGACAGCACCTTCCAAATCCTTGACCACTTCCAACTTGAAGGACAAAGGCAGCAGATTACTGAGAACACCACCATCTGCAAGATCCCTTCCAAGCCACTCAGCATTCAGACCTGGAAATATATTGTCGTTCCTTCAATGTCGCTGGATCAAAGTCCTGGAACTTCCTTCCTAATGGCATTGAGGGGGCACCTACACCAAATGGTCTGAAGTGGTTCGAGAAGGCAGATCAACTTCACCTTCTGAAGAACAACCAGGGATGGATAATGAATGCCAGTCCAGCCAGTGTTAGTCACATTCCCTGAGTGATTAGTATACTTCAATGATACTTGTGCATTAAATTAATGATTCGGCTAATTCTACACTGATCAAAGAGATAACAACATTATAATTAACTCTATTCCTGTCAGGGAGATGATGGTATAATAAAAGTGACAACTGCAGGGCTACAATTAAAACCAGTCAAACCAGCTGCAATGCAGCAAAGCGTGCAATTCAGAATTTAATATTTTTGATTTGAGATTTATCTATCCAAAGAGCTGCTTTTCATGTCACAATAAATTGAAAAAAGTTACATTGTAAGAAAATCATGACCTTTTCAACAATATGAATACACAAACAAGGAATGGGAAGTTGACCATTCAGCCCTTGAAGCTGCATTGTTGTTTATCAAGATCATGGATGATCTGAATATAACCTCAAATTCACATTCACACTTACTCCTGATAACCTTTCATCTCCTTGGTAACCAAGAATCTATCCACCCTTGCCTTAAGAATATTCAAAGACTGTGCTTACACCATCTTTTCAGGTCGACAGTTCCAAAGATTCATGCCCCTCAGTGAGAAAAAAAAACCTCATCTCTGTCTTAAATGGGCGGCCCCTTATTTTTAAACAGTAACCCCATAGTTCTAGATTATTCCACAGGAGGAACATCCTCTCTATGTCTACACTGCTGAGACATCTTGATCTTATATAGAAAAAGGTAAAGTAGCCATAGTCCTAGCAAACCATAAGGCTGCCCTCTCTTAGAGAGAGAGACAGAGAGAGAGACAACTGGTGTGTTTTAATCTGACGATCACTATGTCTCAGGCAAGAGGCAGGGAGTTGAGAAGCAGAGTCCTTCATGGTAACTTCAGTCAGTGCAGGAATTGTAACCTACACTATTGGCACCACTCTGCCAAACTGGCTGTCCAGCCAACTTTTTAATTCTACATACCAAAACGGATAATTTCACAACGTTCCTGACAATGACTCCAGGTTTTTGAGTTACTCAGATCATTTGTACAATGGTATGACTCTTTTTCCCATTATCTGGCCATAAAATGTGCAAGATACTGGTTAATTCTTCCTAAAAATTAATGTAATCTCCTGATATCACTCTACCAATCCCAAGATAGTGTTAAGTTTAACAATGTAAGGCTTTAAAATTGCATTCACCAAAATACAGCTTAAGACTGTTCCCTAATGAAATATCAATAGAGCTGACCAAATAGTTTCATATTGGCATAATGCATGCTCCTCAACTGATATTCAGTTTGATTTCAATATCATATGGCATGAGAGGACTTACTGCCTTCTACCAATTTAGACATTTCTCTTTACCAGATTATGAAATGAATGTGATATCCACAATTGAAAGAAAATAAAATCAAACAATTCAATCACACATCACAAAATAATTAACTATGTGTATAAATACATGTATAAGTCCATAAAAGAATTGGCAATGTATTCACAAATTATTTAATAACATTTCCAAATTACTCATTGCGTTGTGGTGGTACAGCTAGTGCTGACTGAAATATGTGGGACTGATACTTTGCAAATGCAAATGAAGTAACTCAATACAGGTCTATCTTTTGCTCTATCTCTTCATTATGAGTGCATTGAGCACAAACGGTGAGTCAGTGCTTCTCTTGATTAAACAATCAGTCTTTCTGAAGTACTTTCCCAAAATCAGTCACAAATCCTTTCTGATCCTGATTGTGTTCGAGGGATTCAATTTGTTTTCTGAATTCTGAACTCATTGCATTAACTATTGTACTTGGAAATTTTTAGATACAGCTAGACCTCAGTAGCCAGAGCAAAAAGAGTGCAAAGATCTATATAAAAGCTATGAAAAATGATCTTGTAATATGAAAAGAATTTAAATGACTCTCTGAAATTGCTTTCATATGAAATGATTTTTTACATGAGTGCTATGAGAGAAAGAATTGCCCAATTTTGACCATTTTGATTCATTTAAACCACAAAGCAGCAGTCTTTCTATTAATCCAGTGGTTACTAAAGCACAAGCATGAACTATGTTGTTTGGGCAGAACCTTCAAGTGTCCCTGAAGCTTTTAGAAAGGAAGTGGAGGAATTTATTTTGGAAGGAGGCAAATATTCAATTTCCTGATGGTGGGTTTAAGTTTTGATATTAAATTCTCAGAATATGTAAGGCAGGATGGCTTTCCCAACCTCTGTTACATTCAGTACGCGACATGAATATCCATTAACATCTCAACCCATTGACAACTGCAAAACATGTCAACAGACACAATCTTTTTAACCAAAAACAGAAAACACTTGTGTTTACAAAGCCAATTATATCCATGAGTTGATTACATGGCCTGTTATACTTTTTTTTTCCCTCCAAGCCCCAGTGTGTACAAACCTCCTCAGTAACTTGGCTTCTTTGTAGTCAAGTAATTTCTTTGTGCAAACACTTGTCATGTAAGGTGAAGCCTCCAGGTCATCCAGCTCATGAGAAGGCTAACACCTATGCAGGAACAAAAACAAAGTTGCTGG
>NC_063333.1:76418066-76565781 GCF_021869965.1 Rhincodon typus
TCTGAGGGTTCTGAGGAAGGGTCACCGGACCCGAAACGTTAACTCTGTTTTCTTCTCCACAGATGCTGCCAGACCTGCTGAGCTTTTCCAGCAACTTTGTTTTTGTTGCTGATTTACAGCATCCACAGTTCTTTTGGTTTTAACACCTATGCAGTGTCGCTTATGGTATTTATATGCTTACAGTGTATGGGAAATCAAATTGTGTTCTGTTCAGTTATTGGGTCCTACCGACACCTCAAATGCATGAAAATATAGTCTTGTTCTTGTAAGAGATGCCTTTTTGGTTTGTTTGGACAGAGTCAAACTCCAACGTTTGTTTCTTTGATGTGCTACTGTACAGAGCCAAACTTCATTTGTGGCTATGAGATATATTTTATGAATAAAGTATATTTTTGAAATAAAAAAAATAATGGATGAAGCCTCACCAAGTCAATGAGCTCATGTGACACATCAGTCATTGGCTGCCTTGCTTGTTTAGTTAAATGCTTGCAGTGTAACGGGTGAAGGCTGATAAAACGTCCAGCATGCCTAAGCAAAGCAACTGCACTCAACTGATTAAGGCAAGAATGTGGGCTCAAAAGGGGTTTAAAATGCAACGGATGCTCTACTTAAGACAGGACTCGACAGAAAGGTTCACAAAAGGGTGGGCTGGGTGAAAACAAACAGTAGAGATTGGAAATTTAAAAGGGCCTGATTTCTGGGAGCACTGGAAGGATTATGGGGAATGAAATAAGCAAACTGGAAAAGCACAGGGAAGAGGGAAAATGCTAGGGAGAAGGAATGGGGACAAAGAGGTGTGAGAGCTGCATGTTCACTGTGTGCAAGACAATGGCATAATTCAATACACTGGGAAAGGAGAAAACACAGGTAAACTGATTAAGAGGGATGTAAGATTAAGGCTGCGCATGGGGATTTGGATGGGAATGAGAACGGAGGAAGAGGAATAATATGGAGGCAGAAAGTGAAAGGGCTCAGAGTTGAAGTAGGGATTGAAGAAGGACAGAACGGATGTCAATGGAAAAGAGAAGATCAACGCATTTATGAGCGGAAATGTGTATTTTAGAGGGGGAGGGTGAAGGGTGAAAAAGTTAAACAAAAGGTTTAGAAACACCAGCTTCTGGTTTTCAGAAGAACTCAGAGAGAAATACATTAGAAATGGGAGAGGTCCAGCGATCTGTTTGAATATGTTTCTGGACTGGGTGAAAAATAAATATGATCATGCTCGCACTCAGATAAGGGCTTTGCACTGAAGGGAGACAGTCACTGCAGAATAAACATGAATATGCTCTTCAAGCTCCAACAACAACATCCCAAGATGGTTCCATCATTCAGTAACCTTTGACAAGGGCAGTTGAAAATCACCCACACAGTTGATGGTGCTGGTGAGGGTAGGAATGGGAGAAGTGTGGGGAGGTAGTCCATGTTTAGTCACATAGGTACATTCACAGGTCTCTGTGCGTGAAACTTAAGGACATGGCAACGAAATCATTATGCGGGCTGTAAAGTCCGAGGTGTAGGGCTGGATCGCCAGCAATTATGAAGGCCATCAAGAGTCATATAGTACTAGTAACGACTTTCATGGAAAGCAATTTAAAAATCAAGGCCAGAAATATCTTGCACATGGCAGAATGAGGAAGAGGTAAACTAGTTATGGGTCATGAAGGATGCACTTCACCAGGGGCTGTAGGGTTGGCTTTCATCCAGGATATGATCAGCCTGACAAGGGCTCAAGAGATAAACAAAGAAAAAGAACAAAGGCCCTCTAAGCCTGCAGCAACACATGACGCCTTTCCAATCTAAAATCTTTTGTCTCTACACAGTCTGTATCCCTCTATTCCCTGCCTATTCATGTATCTGTCAAAATGCCTTTTAAATGTTGCTGTTGTATCTGCTTTGACCACCTCCTCTGACAGCTCATTCCAAGCACTTATCACCCTTTGTGTGAAAAACGTGCCTCTCAAATCTCCTTTAACTTACCTTACTTTATGTTAAACCTATGTCACTTAGACTTTCACATTTCTACCCTGGGAAAAAGACTCTGACTATCCATTCTATCAATGCCTCACATAATTTTGTAAACTTCTATCAGGTCACCCCTCAGCCTCTGATGTTCAAGTGAAAGCAAACCAAGTTTGTCCAATCTCTTCTCATAGCTAATACTCTCCAAACCAGGCAACACTCTGGTAAATCTTTGCTGTAACCTCTCCAGAGCCTCCACATCCTTGTGGTAGTCTGGTGACCTGAACGATATGCAATAACTAAAATGTGGCCTAAATAAAGGTCTATATGGCTGCCACATGACTTGGTGATTTTTATACTTTATTATCCCCTCTGATGAAGGCAAGCATGCCATCAGCTTTCTTGACCACCTTATCCATTTCTGTTGCCAATTTTACAAAACTGTGAACCTGTGTGCCTAGATCCCTCTTTATGCTGATGCTTCTAAGATTTCTGTCGTTTACTGTATATTTCCTTCCTGCATCATCTTGCATTTGTCTAGATTAAACACCATCTGCTATTTCCCTGCCCA
This sequence comes from Rhincodon typus, assembly GCF_021869965.1. NCBI lineage: Eukaryota > Metazoa > Chordata > Chondrichthyes > Orectolobiformes > Rhincodontidae > Rhincodon > Rhincodon typus. The sequence goes on from NC_063333.1 coordinate 76,420,597, forward strand.
AGTCTCCAGCCTATCTTTATCCTGCTATACCCTCTGGCAATCCTCCTCACTATCCACAGTTCCCCTACCCTTGTGTCATCCACAAATTTACTAAACAGACTAGCTACCTTGTCTTCCAAATCATGTATATACATTACAAACAACAGACTTTAGGGACCGGAATTTCCCCTCCTCTGCAATTAAGAATGCCCTCAATTGCATCTCCATTTCTCATATTTCTGCCCTCAAACCCCCTCCTCCCAACAACAATAAGGGTAGAGTCCCCTTAGTCCTCACTTACCACCCCACCAACTTCCAAATCCAATGCATCATCCTCCGGCATTTCCACCACCTATAATAAGACCCCACCACCAAAAAGATATTTCCTTCCCCACCCCTGTCTGCTTTCCACAGGGACTGTTCATTCAGTGACTCCCTCGTCAGCTCTACACTCCCCACTAACTCCTCCACCACACCCAGTACCTTTCCCTGCAACTACAAGAGGTGCAACACCTTCCCCTAAATCTCCCCTCTCACCTCCATCCAAGGCCCCAAACAATCCTTCCAGACCCGGCAGAGATTCACCTGCACTTAATCCAACCTGATTTATTGTATCCATTGCTTCCAATGTGGTCTCCTGTATATTGGAGAGACCAAACGCAGATTCAGGGACCGGTTCACAGAGCATCTGCGCTCAGCATGCACCAAACAATCCAACCATCCGGTTGTCATCCATTTTAATTCCCCCTCCCACTCCCCCGGCGACATGTCCATCCTTGGCCTCTTCCACTGTCAGAGTGAGGCCAAATGTAAACTGGAGGAACAACACCTGATATTTCGCCTCGGGAGCTTACAGCCCAATAGTCTCAGTATTGACTTCACCAGCTTCAAAATTCCTCCAACACCAGCCTTATCCCACATTCAGCCCAATCCCTCCTTCTTGCCTCCCTGACCTGACCTAGCCTGTCCATCGTCCTCCTCACCTATCCACACCACCCTTCCCACTGACTGATCACTATAAACGCCTACCCGCGTCCACCTATGATCATCCCACCTACCTTGCCCCCAGCCCCAACCCCCTCCGTCTATTTACTTCTGGGCTTCCCTCCCCCTCACCAGTCCTGACGAAGGGTTTCAGTCCAAAATGTTGACTTTCTTATTCAGGGTTTGAGCTCCTCAGATGCTGTCTGACCTGCTGTGCTATTCCAGCTTCATGTCTATTGACTCTGGCTCCCAGCATCTGCAGTCCTTACTGTCTCCAAGCCTCTGGACTTTGACTTGTGGATCAGGCTTATCCTTTTCCACAGCTATTTTAAAACTAAAAGTATTATGGTCACTGGTCCCAAAGTGCTCCCCATTTACTCAGTTATTTCCCTGTCTTATTTCCCAAGATGAGGCTGAGTTTTGCCCCTTCTCTATCAGGGCCATCTATATATTGATTGAGAAAGTTTTCTTGAACACACGAAACAAATTCCTCACCCACCCCCCCATCCAAGCCCTTAACATTATGGCAGTCCCAATCTATGGAAATTTTTTGGACAAAGGCAAAGCATTTATTTATTTATATAATATTTTGTTGTTGAAGTTTATTTTTCATTTTTGTTTAACTACCATCTCATTCTGCAAACATTGTACACTTGCCCTTTTATTCTCACTGTCTTTCTCCATCCTCTTCAAGCCTTTCAGCCCAGCTCACCGCCTTTCCCTTCTATTCCATTCACTTTGACCCATTTTCATCTTTTTTTCTGGGCTTTTTGAGTTAACATTATCACATCTGATTCAAGGCTGATCTCTTCTGTCATAAATAGGTCAACACAATATGAAAAACAGGAAATATTGCAAGTATCAGCAGGTCAAACAGCATCTGTAGAAAGAGTTACTATTTCAGGTCGAAGACCTTCATTAAATCAGTGGGTTCACTGGCCCAAAATGTTAGTTTAAGTTCTTTCCCCAGATGCTGCCAGACCTGGTTAGTACTTCTAAACTTCTTTTGTTTTAAATGTCAGATTTCTAGCATTTGCAGCTTCCTGCTTTTCTGTTAGTGCACTTGATATCAAAATAATATGATAGGCAGATATGATAGAGAAAAATATCAGGGAATTATAAACAAGTTGGGAGTATCAGGCAGACAATGGAATTAGAATGAAATAGAGAAACAGCAGAACAGAAAAGCAATAAAAGGATTGGAATTGATAAAAGTCTATAAAACGTTATAGAAACATTATTAAAGTCTATAAAAATAAAAAATGAAAGTATGATGGGAAGAATGATCAAAAATTAAAATCTAAAATTTACAGATGAGAAGATGTTGTGCCTGCGATTCCCAGACATTTTAAATGATCATACTTTTAGCCTCAAATAGTAGAACTTAATTAGAGTGTATGTCTCATATTACATGTACTGTGGACTGATACATTGTTACTTGGTTACCTGACTGCAGTGCAGCTCAGAGCGCTATAACACTCTAGGTATTTAAAAATGGTCACAAAAACTAATAGGTCTTTAATCGTATTAGAATAATGTAACAGAACATTTCTATACCCTGTAAAATTATGCAGATGTTGTGAAATGAATTCGTTCTGACAATCTTTTGATGACACATAGCATAGTGCAGTTTACAGGCTTATGAGAACCTGCTTCTCATTGTGAACGTCACCTGCACCTCACATCTGTATGAACCTAATTATAGCAATTAAGTATTTTCCAGTCTTATTGACATCTTCAACATGATTGTACACAAAATAATCAATTACTAAAGCTGTCTTGTGATCATACCTTTCAAATTTTACAAAATGAATAGCCATGAAATTCAGAAAAGTAGCAAGGAATAAATATTAATATGCAAATGATTGCACTCAGACAAAGTGTTAGCATTCCATTTACAATGTGTAATATTTTCCAAGATGACCACTCCTGGTAGCTGGTGATACTTCCATTCATGTGTGGTACTGGGTTAGGGTTATTTAAGGTAGCTGACTGTCACCAGTCTTCTCATGTCCTTACTTTGTCTTGGACCTGTCTAGTGATTAATGTAAGAGGATATACCAAAGTAGAGTATCTATTGAAAAGGGTTTATTGTATGATAGCAATAACTATGATGTGGGAGTTGAACTGGGGTGGACAAGGTCAGAAGTCACATGACACCAAGTTATAGTCCAACCCAAATCGCAAGCTTTTGGAGCACTGCTCTTTCATCAGGTGAAGTCAAGAAAAGCACACAGGCACACAATTTATAGGCAGAGAGATCAATAGGCAGGGAGATCAAAAAATCATACAAATGGTGTGAATGGCGTGTCGACAGGTTGAATAATAAGTCTCTGTGGTGATCAAAAGTGTCAGACGTTATAAGTAAAGTGTCAACAGCTGAATACCAAGTAAAGGGATGACCTATAATCTGATCAACTGAGGCAAAGAGATAATTACAAAATATTAAAAATAAGGTAGTTCTGAAGACAAACCAAAAACTGGAATAACATGATAGAACAGTCAGTTCTGCTATAACGCGATAATTGCGTTCCTGCACAACATCGCGTTATAGAAAATCGCGCTATAGAAGTAACGGGGCCTTTGAGAAAAACAGGTTTAGGGGCTGACCACCAAACAATATCACTCAAAATTGCTCAATAATCGACCAAAAGCCTAACACAAAGGATAGTATAAATGTTTAATTCATATCTAATAATGAAATAAAAGTAAATTTAACACCTTACCTTGAAAAAATGTCAAGATGACTCGATGGGGGAAGAGGTTTTGTGGTTGCTGTTTTGTTAAGGCAGGGGCTGAAGGTCACCATCATCACCACCAGCATCACCTTCAGATGCAGTTGTGCAGGTTTAAGGTGAAAAATAGTTAATCCAGAAGTGGGGGGCTGTGGTTCATTGTCTTCTGACTGTTTCTTGAGGTTTGGCTTCAAATAGACATCCAGTTTTTGCTGCTTTGCCCATTTTCTTCTTTCACAAAGAAGCTGTTCATAGGGTGTAAAATAAGATCATATTCCACGAACTGCTACCCTGCTGTGTTCTGTATTGTGATTGTTGTCCTCTAAGACCTGAAACTGCTTCTCTATTTCCTTCAGGATAGAAGACAAAACAGAAGTGGAAAGTTCTTGTGGTGCTACATCCTGGACTTCATCTTCTTCATTTCCAGCTTCCACTTCTCCCTCAGGGACAAGTTGTTGTCGATCAACTGTAGAGAGTTCTTCACTGTGGGAATCAAACATCTCTTCAACATTTTTTCTGAAGAAGGGTCTAGGCCTGAAACATCAGCTTTCCTGCTCCTCTGATGCTGCATGGCCTCCTGTGTTCATCCAGCTCTACACCTTGTTATCTCTTCAACATCCTCACTCACTCACCCACTTCTTCAAATCCAACTTGCTTTGCATGATCAATACAATGTTCTTTGATTCTTGGGAGCTTCTCTGACAGATCAAAACTTTTAAAATCTTGAAAAAAAATCTGGGAGAAGCTTCTATCAAACTGCATGCAAGCAGGCCTTACTGACATCACTGCAGGCCTCCATGATAATGTCAATTGCATTCTTGATGTTAAAGCTCTTCCAAAATTGAAGAACACTGTCCTTCCCTGCTCAGTTGGCAATCAGCCTCTTAAAAGTGTGCCTTAAATAATAAGCTTTAAAAGCTGCTATTGCACCCTGGTCCATAGGTTGAAAGAGTGCAGTTGTGTTTGGGGGTACAAATAACGTTTTGATGTTTTCAGAAAGCTCACCAATGGTGGGAGGATGGCTTAGTGTATTATCCAGGATGAGGAGAATCTTGAAATCCATTTTTTTCCCTGCAATACTTTCTAAAAACATCTTCCAAAACATCAACAATAAGGTCAGAAATAATCATGTGATGTTGATGCATCCTGCTCCATGCACCAATGAAATTGCGTTATAGCAACATAGATTTGCATTTTAGAAATAGTGTTTCACTATTTGTCAGTCACATTATAGCCAATTCACGTTGCTGGAACACACTTTATAGCAGAACCAACTGTATAAGAATCACATGCCGAGGGTCTTACCCAAGTAACAAGTAAACTGAAACTGTACAAACTAATTAACGTTGAGAGATCATAACAATTTATCAAGGTGATGGTGTCAAAACAGAACAGTAAGGAAGATTTTACGGATACAGAACAGTATGATGGGGTTACATGTAGCGCAACATGAACCCAAGATCATGCTTGAGGTTGTCCTCATGGGTACAGAGCTTGGCTATCAGTTTCTTCTCGGTGATTCTGTGTTGTTGTGTATCTCAAAGGCTGCCTTGAAGGATGTTTACCTGACAATTAGAGGCTGAATGTCCTTGACCGGTGAAGTGTTCCCCGAATGGAAGGGAACATTCCTGTCTGGTGATTGTTGCATGATGTCCATTCATCCATTGGCGTAGCGTCTACATGGTTTCGCCAACATTCCATGGCCCAGGGCATCCTTGCCTGCAGCATATGAGATAGACAATGTTGACCAAGTCACATGTGCATGGCGGCTGGTATTCCCATGTGTGATGGTAGTGTCCATGTCAATGATCTGACATGTCTTGCAGAGGTTGCCATGGCAGGGTTGTGTGGTGTTGTGGTTGACGTTGACCTGAAGTTGGGGAAATTACTGCGAACGATGGCCTGTTTAAGGTTTGGCGGTTGTTTGAAGGCGAGGAGTGTGGATGAAGGGAAGACTTTGGCAAGATGTTCATTGTCATCAACAACATGTTGAAAGCTGTGAAGACCATGGTGTAGTTTCTCCACTCTGGGGAAATACTGGACGATGAAGGGTACTCTATCGGTCATTTCCTGTGTCTGTCTTCTGGGGAGGTTACTGCAGTTTTTCACTGCGGCATGTTGGAACTTCTGATCGATGAATTGAGCATTGTATCCCATTCTTATGAGGGCATCTTTCAACATCCTTAGGTATCTGTCACATTCCTCCTTATCTGAGTAGATCCTATAAATGGACAGGATTTGTCCGTAGGTGATGGCTTCCTTAACATGTTTAAGGTGGAAGATAGAGAAGTGCAGGATGATGAAGTTATCCCTAGATTTGCGGTGAAGTGATGTACTGAGGTGTCCATCCTTGATGGAGATGTGTGTGTGTCCAAGAATGAAGAGTAGTCCATGATAAGTCTGATGGTGGGGTGAAACTTGTTGGTATCGTTGTGTAGTCATTTCAGTGATTCCTCGCCATAAGTCCAGAGGAAGAAAATGTTGTTATTATATCTAGAGTATGTCATTTGCTTGGAGGTCCTGTGCAGCAAAGAAGTCTTACTTGAAATTGTGCATGAAAATGTTGGTGCCCTGGGATTCAAATCTGGTCTCCATGGTTCAATGAATCGGATTACAGGTCATCGCTTCACTTGCTATTCAGCTGTTGACACTTTACTCCCACCTCCTGACACTTCTGATCACCTGCAGAGACTTATTGTTCAGCCTGTTGATACTCCACTCACACCATTTGTACGCCTATAAATTTTGTGCCTGTGTGCATTTCTTCACTTCACCTGACGAAGAAGCAATGCTTCAAAAGCTTGTGACTTGTGATAAACCTATTGGACTACAGCCTGGTTACACTGCAGCTACACTTGGTCAGGGATAATGACCAAGATCTTTAGAGTTGACACAGATACATCTACTCCCTCTGAAAGCTTGAGTAGAACTCCTCATCCTCACCCACAGACTGTGTGTAACCTCAGTAGGATGGGTGGAGCCAATCTACTATGAATATTAACTCCTTTGGAACCATTATCAGATACTATATTATGCACTAAAATATATTATGAATTCAACTTTGTAATCAGATGATAAGAGTACACTCCTTACTAAGGCAGTAAGGAGCATTAAAGTTTCCACTATATATTTAATGGAACTCTTCCACTCCCCTTTGTTCCTTGAATATGATCTTGCAGTGGGCTTTGGCACTTTACAGGATATAATTTTTCATATAGCAATTAGCTAGCATTTATCATCACATTAAAGCTGTAAAACATTAAACCACCCATGTTAATTGGACTGAATTGTATGAATGTTCTTTTTAAATTTATACACTGCTCTATGTTCAGTAAGTAAAGAGTATGTCAGTTCAGAGGTATGTAGATGTGGCACAGTTTGTAAAACCTCTGAATTTTCCACATAATTTACTAAATATTTTGCTTGCAAATATTTGGCAGCAGCTAACGAAATATTAATACTGAAACTTGATGTCTCAAGTTTGACACAATGCTAAACTATATGACATTAGATGTAGCACGTATTGATTATCAGCAAAGCACAGAGATAAGCGAGTCATTTTGCGTGTGCAAAGCACTGTGTTCTGAAGCTGATGCCAGAATGTGAGTCAGATGCAAATGTTTAATAGCACAGTGCTGAAACTGCATGGTATGAACTAAACATATATTTATCTCTTAAAGAACATGGATTCATATATGAGGTTAACCAGAACACCAACATCCACTTGGGATATTGTAATAAATTTAAAATTTCACAATCGATGTGGTTATAATATAATGTTTGGTTGTCAGAATGACTACGGGTATGTGTTGCAATGTCCATCCGTCCATTTTTACATAAAGGGGTGAGGGGTGGATCTTAGGGCGGAAACCCAAGAATTGAACAATAAATCTATCAGACCTCCAACAGAGCATGCAATACTTGCAGCCATTTCAGGAGGAGGCAGTTTTAATATGCAGTTCATGACATTTAGAAATTTTCTGACCTCTACAGTAATTTCGAAGTGCAAATGGGCAAATTGTGAGCTGTATGGTCTCTATCTCTTTGTACCAGGTACCAAATGATCCAAGAAGAGGTTCTGAAAGAGCCATCACAAAAAAAGTTTGATTCCTTATTCGTACTTATTTTCAAGGGACCAGGAGAAGAGTAATGTGATTTATTTATTGACAACTATTTCCTGTGTCCTGTTCCCTTCATTTCCTCCATACCATTTAATATTTCTAAAAACGTTCATTCCACACATTGCTAAATATTTTAATACTGTCAGCTGCATTGCTGGTAATACATTCCATACAGTTAAAGTTTGTTTTCGAGTTTCCTCATTCTGTTTTTGTTTTACAGTAATGGCCCTTATGACTCATTGACCAAAGAATGGAAACAATCATTCATTGTTTACTTTCTGAAATCTTTTCAAAACTTTGATTTCTTTTCCTCTGCTCCAGTGTTACAAGAATGGTGGCAGCTCACTGTGGTAAGCAACCATTAATTGTCAGGCCAAATAGAATTGGATGGTATATGTACTGCAGCAGCCAAGATTATACAGAACTGCAGATCCAGTTATTGTAGAAAACACTTATCATGTAGACATTGAAAATGGAACATAGAACAGTAAAGCACAGGAACAGGTCCCTCTGCCAACCATGATGACCGTGATGCCATTCTAAACTAATGCCATCTGCCTACACTTGGTCCATATCCCCCTATCTCCTGCCTGTTTATTTATCTGTCCAAATGCCTCTTTGACATTGCTATCATATCTGCCTCTACCATCCCCCCCTGGTAGCACATCCCAGGCACCTCCCATCCTCTGAGTAAAAAACTTTCCTCACACATCTCCGTTGCACTCTTCCCCTCTCACCTTAAACCTATGCCACCATAGCATTTGACATTTCCACCCTGGGAAATGTCTCCACTATTCACTCTATCCATGCTTCTCATAATTTTATATACTTCTGTCAGATGGACCCTCAGCCTCCAACGGTCTAGCAAAAACAATCCAAGTATAGATAGAGAGGACAGCCAGAGACATTTTCCTAGGGTGGAGGTAGCTATTGCGAGGGGGCATAGTTTTAAAGTGAGTGGAGGTAGATACAGGGAGACGTCAGAGGTAGGTTCTTTATTCAGAGAGTGGTGGGGTGTGGAATGCATTGCTGGAGAGCGTAGTAGAGTCGGCCTCATTGGGGGCATTTAAGCGGTTATTAGATAGGCATATGGATGATAGTATAAGGAAGGGGTGGAGGTTAGATAGAACTTAGGTTAATGGTAAAAGTTCAGCACAACATTGTGGGCCGAAGGGCCTGTACTGTGCTGTACTGTTTTATGTTCTATGTCCTATGTTCTGAGTTTGTGAAATCTCTCCAACCAGGGATCTACACTCTAACCTGGCATCATTTGGACCATTTCCAAAGCCTCCACATCCTTCCTGTAGTGCAGCAAACAGAACTGCAACATGACTTGTCAACTTTTATACTCAGTGCCCTGATCAATGAAGACAAGCATGCCATACACCTTTTTTTACCATCTTATCCACTAGTGTTGCCACTTTCAAGGACTAGAGGAGTTTCACCCCAAGTTCCCTTTGTATATTAATGCTCCTAAGGGCCCTGTCATTTACTGTATACTTTCCTCTTGCATTTGACGTCAAACACATCAGCTCACACTTGTCAAGATTAAACTCCATTTGCCATTTCTCAGCACAACTTTTCAACTGGTCTATATCCTGCTGTTTCCTTTGATAATTCCTCACTATCCACAACCCCAAAAATACTGTGCCCATGTTTCTTTATACTAAATGTTAGAAGACAAAACTAGATTTTCTTTCAGAACTAGTTCACTATGTAGAGGCTTATGGCTGGATTTCTTTCTGCTGCATGTCACTGCCATGACCCCGATTATTTTCTTGGTCAGAGCTCATTATACTTACAGCTTAGGCCCACAGCAGCATTTCCATCTCAAAGGAGTCCACTATTGTGAGAGAAATACTTGACTCTAGTGCAACATCAATGTCAGAAATAGGAAGGGGCTGCACTGAAAAAGGTACAAGCAACCTTAAGATTTCATTTAGAAGTGTAATTTGAAGTTCTCCTGGAGCCTTAGTTTATTTACAATCAGTTGAGGGAAGAAGAGTGAGGGGGATGAACATCATCTGGGCTTTTCTCTTCAATAATATAATTTGTGACCTTCCAACCACTCTCCAAAAAGATAGTGACATCCTTCTTTGATCTGCAGCAAGAATTAATGGCACTCATAGAGAGAGAAGGGCTACTGAATAATTGACTTGGTCTCATGCTCTGCCATCATTTATACATGATAGAATAGTCAAGAGGACAGAGATCTCTGATGCTGGGGAGAATTTCAGCAGCATTCTGTGGGTTGTGGATTTGGTGATAAGCCTCTCTGCCTCATTTTCTATCTGAGCTGATTGTGAGTAGTACAATGGGGAGAAATATTTTTGGAAACTGCAAGTGGACAGCAACTGTGTTCACCAAACAGGATGTTTGGACTGACTCTAAATTCCAAACACCCAACCTAGAAATTGTCATTAGTCTTCTACAATTGTATATAAACATAAAAAAGAACAAGATAAGACCAACTGGTCCATCGTGCTTGCCCGTATTAGTACTGCAGGAATACCAATACTGAAAAATTCTTCCCGCTTGTTCCACAATGAAATAATGTTTGTTAAATTAGCATGGAGGAAATTTAACTTAAGATTCTTGAGCATTCCATGAGACCATAGACCATAAGGCATAGGAGCAGAAGTATGCCATTCAGCCCATCAAATCTGTTCCATTATTCAATGAAATTATCGCTGAACCGATAAATCTCAACTCCAGTTTCCTGCCTTTTCATTATAACCCTTGATTTCCTTAATGATTAAAAATCTGTCTTTCCCAATCCTTGAATATACTTAATGACCCAGCCTTTATGGCCCTCTGCAGTAAACAATTTCACAAATTCATATATGTGACAGAAGAAGTTCCTTATACTTGATTATTTAGCATTTTTGGAATGCTAATAGAGTCTTTTACCATGAAACTGTTCCAAAGTACATATTCAACTCCTCTCCTGACCAGTATGTCCACATACTATGAGGAAGATTACACAGGAATCATGTGCTAACCAATATATGCTATTGGTGCAGAAACTGTAACTTTGATGTTAAAAGCACATCATTTATGTTTCAGTTGTTGCAAGTTTCATTTGCTTCCAACAGTAACCTCTGCACAATTTGCTCATATTTACAATATCATGACACTACAATTTAGAACAAATTTGTGGGGAAGTGCTACCATTACTTGAGTAGCAATCCAGAGAGTCAGGCTTTAGGTGCACGGGTTCAAATCCCACCACAGCAGATGGTGAAATTTGGATTCAAGTAATAAATGTGGAATTTAAAGATCACCCAATAGCGACCGTGAAACCATTATCATAAAAACACATCTGGTTCACTAAAGTCTGTTAGAAAGGTCATTAACCACAGCTCCAACAAAACTCAAGAAGTTCAACACCACAAAGCAGCCCATTCAATTGCATGCGCTCAATCACCTTCAACATTTACACCCTCCATCACCGATGCACCGTGGCAGAAGTACATGGTGCACAAGATGCACTACAATAGCCCCCAAGCCTTTTCGACAAATCCAAGACCTCTACCACCTAGAAAGACAACAAGTTGATGGTGCGTGGAATTATCACCACTTGTATGTTCACCTCCAAACCACACACCATCCTAACTTGGGCATTGCCAGTCCTGCAATGTTATGGGGCTAAAATCCTTCAATCCCTTCTACCTTGTCTACACTATCATCAACTACAGTGGTTCAAAAGGTCAGCTTACTACCACCTCTTCAAGGGCAGCCAAGGTTGGGAAATAAGAACTCGATGCCCACATCCCATGAATGAATAGAAAAATATGAAAAAAGAAACACTACTTCAGAAACTCCATTGTGAAGACAACACTGTTATATAGAGTGAATTTGAACAGAATTTGCAGAAAGATTCAGTTGAGTTGCATCTCCACCTAATTTTGTTTTTATTTTGTAATCCTATGTATTTTGGGAGTGTGAGCATAATATGTTCCGAAACAAATAAGCATTCTATATTACAAATGCAAGTTGAGGAACTATATTAAAACAATGTGTTGTTCTTCCATTCATGTGTAGCAACACCATTAATTACAGGTACAACTACAATGCAAAAGATAGTCCTGAGAAAACCAGAGTAACTTAATGTGAGCAGCCAAGATAACATGACAGATGTGACTAAAAAAATTACTGTACAATGAATGATCATGTCACTCTGGATGCTAATAGATGAAATAATGTATCAAATTAATCCCATGTTCCTATGCAAAGAAACTGGGGTTGGGGGGAAGTAAGAAAAAATTTTCAGAGCATGCATACAAAGAAGTTAATACCAACAAAGACACAGGTGTCTCAATCGCTGTGCATTTTGTTGAAGTCTAGAAACAGTTAAATGTTAGACTAAGAACCACTCATGCCATTCTTGTTTGCTGAATATTGTAGGTCTTTATATTTCCTCAGACATTTTCTGACATGCTTCAACAAATTTATGCTCAACTATTATTCTCTCACTCAAACATCTGAGTGCTGTTGAATATTTCAACTGCACTGCCAAGAAATTTGGTTTACTTTAGGGCAGAAATATGAAAAACTACCAATGTTAAAACAAAAACAAACATTCCAAGTCAGGCTCTTCACCTAATTAGACCAAATGGTGAAGGAGTTAAATGGAGTGCCAATCAAGTGGGTGTTTCTTTCTTCGATGGTGTTGAGATTCTTGTGTGTCATTCAAGTTGCAATCATCCAGGATAGTAAATGAGTTGGTATGGTAAGTAAAGGCATTGAGGTAGTGGGTAGAAGTAAGTTGGCATGGAGCATGAAGGGCCATGGGGAATGAGCAAAGATGATTAGATTGCATGGGTGGGAATGAGGGAAAGTGTGTGGGTGAGAGTGTACAGTGCTGGAGAAATATTTTATATTTTTCTGTTCTGGTGGAGGTAAAGCAAATAGTAATATGAGAAAGAATGCTTGTGCATAAAAGGTGCATTAACTCATTGAGTTTACAAAGTTGTCAAGAAATGTGCAGTTAACAACAACAGTGCTAGCTATTTTAGACTGCCTGTTCACCTAATACTATTATGGGAAATTTGCATAAGACTGATTACCCAAACTAACATTATCACTGTGGGGTGCCTATTGATGAACAGTTACACTGATTATTGAATGGAAATGTTTATTGATCTAAGTTTTTAAGGATTTGAGTGAGATGTTTATTGACAAAGGGAATTAACCATTTAAGTGAAATGATTGTTTTCATGAGGGATTTGTTGTTACAATCCCACTGTTTTGCATGTTTGTTTCACATCACTGAGATTGAATTTTTTTTCCAGTGACATGATAACACAATAGGTAACAATTTTCTGTCATAGTGCCTCCTAAATAATGCCCAAGCTGAATTATAGTTGAGTTGGCATGGAGAGAGAAAAGCAAAGGGCAGTGTATGATAGATATGAGGTTGTACTGAATTGCCATGGGGCTGTCAAGGACCACGGGATGATTAGGGGCATATGATGCATGAGTGCCAAGGGAGATGGGCATAGCATGGCACAGGAGGTATGAAGGAATAGATGGACACAGGACAGTACAAACTGTATAAGCACAATGCGTGGGTAGATTTAGGGGCATTAATTGGCATGGATTGGGCATAGACAATGGTAACCCTCCTATTTGGACTTTTAGCTAATTTTTGAAAGATTGGTACTTGCTGAAAGTTCTTGACAAGTTGGACAGTTTTGAGGGATTTATGAACCATTTATGCATAGTATTCTCTAGAGTCAAATTCCAAAGGACTCCTGAACACCCATCCCTCCCAAAACAATACTGGCCACCCACCTCCCCCAAAGGACCACTGACTATCCACTCTCAAGGTTTCCTGGGACAATATTATTGTGTTCAATTCTGGTCGCCACACGACCAAAAGGATGTGGTGGCTTTGGAGAGGGTACAGAAAAGATTTACCAGGATGTTGCCTGGTATGGAGGGCATTAGCTATGAGTAGAGGTTGGAAAAACTTGGGTTGTTTTCACTGCAACGATGGAGGTTGAGGGGTGACCTGATAGAGGTCTACAAGATTATGAAGGGCTTGGACAGACTGGACAGTCAGAAGCTTTTTCCCAGGGTGGAAGAGCTGGTTACCAGGGGCCATGGGTTTAAGGTGCGAGGGGCAAAGTTTAAAGGTGATGTAAGGGGCAAGTTTTTTACACAGAGGGTAGTGGGTGCCTGGAACTCACTGCTGGGGGAGGTAGTGGAAGCAGATACTATAGTGACTTTTAAAGTGACAAATAAATGAATACGATGGGAATAGGGGATACGGTCGCCGGAAGGGTAGAGGGTTTTAGTTGTGATGGACAGCATGTTGTTGCAGGCTTGGAGGGCCGAAGGGCCTGTTCCTGTATTGTAATTTTCTTTGTTCTTTGTTCTAATATTCACAGGCCAGCCTCAGCCCAACAAAGAGGAGCCCTGGCTATTCAAAAGAAGTGTACTGTGAACAGACCTACTCTTACCTGGTCTAATCTGCATACTCCACATTTCAGACACCAGGGAATCCAAAATCTTAATTCTATAGAGGCAGCTGATCATTTAAATGGCAGATCGCCCCAGGAGCCACGCATGTGTGAACTGCTGTCTTTCCACAATCCCACCATCACGAAAATGAGAGTAGCTAAACTCAGAAGAGGGCTTTGCAATTCCCGAAGTGTTCTGGCATTTTTGCATGAGCAGAGATGCTCTCCATCCCAGTGCAAATCAGGGACTGTCATGGCAATAACGTCCCTCGGTGCAGAATGACCACTGTTGCCCTTGTAGTAGATGATACAGCTCTGCAAAAGCAGAGAGAGTTCTATTTACTAATTGCCAAATAGAGGTGCCAGGCTCTGCTATATAGCATGATGTTGGCAGTCTGACTTTTAAGTCAAACTACATCCATTTTATGACCTTTCTTGTCCCTCTTGGTTTTTAAGTATTAAGACCTGTGTATGTTGAAAACAAATTTTTATTTAAGATTATAAAGGATTACTTGTATCCTTTTTAAGAGCTTCCACCTTTTCAGGCAGAAGCAAGACAATTTGATTTATTCATTTATTTCTTACAGTGAAAAGTGTTGTCTGGTGTTGCCATTCTTTGGTGCCATCTTAAAGTGCAGAAAAATAAACCAAAACATGGAATATCGAGGAAGAAAAAATAAAGAAATAGAGTTCATCTTCACAGTGCTTCTTGTTAAGTGCTCAGCCGTGGTGGACTTAATGTAGGACATTAACATCAATTTGAAACTTGGCAAATGGACAGTGACATATCAATGATGATTTCAGCTGAGTGCGTTAAGCTTACATGATGACGTTCAAATATGAGAATAGCATCGACTGCCAAGAAATGCAAATTGGAAAACAGCAGGGTACATTTTCAGTGGGCAAATGATGGGGTCATGGTGGAACAAATTTTCAGGCTGTATTCACAAAATTAATGCCTGTTCATCAATCTCACATTTTGGAATTTCTGCCCTTAATGAACAGTTCTTCTAAAGTCTCCTATTGTAAGTGATTCTATAAAACTAAAACCTGCATTCAGGCTTTTTTCATAATATTTATTCATGTAAAAAAATCAGAATCTTTATCTATTAATATTTTTCCTTGGTGTGTCAGCTTTATGGTGCCAAAAGCAGCATTTCTGCATGACATTGTTAGTTGCTTTGCTTGTTGGGGATGTTATTGATTTGTTTTCAAACTTCACCACTCAGAACTGCATCTACTAAAGCACCAATGATAAAAATGACCTGGAAAAAGCTTGTGAGAGAAGATCTAACATTGACTCTGGGGGTTTACGAAAGTTTCGAAAAAATGCAGTTGTCCACTGCAGCAAATGTGCTTTTGTTGATATCTCTTTTTTCCTAAGAATAATTAACGACTGGTATAATCTTAATCTCTATGCACTCTAAGAATTCATTTCAGGGAAATCTGTCGATTGTTTTAATTAATGCAACTATTGATTGCACTTATTGTTCATCTCTTGTGAAAATTTCCTCATGGAAGATTACAGACAGAAACTTATCTAATACCAAGCACCATGCACCAAGTTATATTGCATTTGAGTATATATGCATAAATAGAGGAAGGAAAAGAGATTAATATAGATAGGTAACACTCAAATATTTTTAATACTTTCTTCTAATGCATTATTTTTCATTCAATTGATGAGATATATTTGCAGAAATAAGGCTGATAGACAGATATGGCTGTTTTATCTCTGCTGTCAATTTCAAAATATTTGTTTACAGAAGTTTAAGTGGTTTCAAATGTCAGGGTTTCAGCATTAGAGAACCTTTCAGGGTCAGCATGATTGAGCTTCAGTGGATGAAGATGTTTCTTCAACATTCCAGTATGTTATGAACAAAACTTTTTTAAAAGACTTCTTGACATGTACAATTGCCATTATAGGTTTCTTTGCTTTTACATAATGTGTAGAGGATGATTGGGCATGGAAGTGGGCAGAGGCACAGGGGCATGATGGGTCATGTTGGTTAAAAGAAGGAGCATATCTTGGCATGGGAAATGATGGGCCATGGGATGTAGGGCATGAGGGAGCCTGGGTCTTGCTTGATGGCACATGTTTTGTCAAGAAAGGAACAGACGAACAAAGCCAGGGTGTTGGGGTCATGCGATGGACTGGATGGAGAAAGGGGTGTGAGGGGTATGGGCTGCAGGGTCTTGCTGTTCTTATCATACCGCTAGGATAAAGTCCCACAGCACAGAGGTGGTCCTTTAAAACAGGCCACCTTAACCACCAGCAGCAAACCCCATCTCCCCACACAGGCAATGAAGATGCCACCTCTGGAGCTGGCATCTTGCACGGCAGGTGCCCAAAGCAGGGAAATTTCCGGGCTTCTGCTTTCCATCTTCAGAATGAAAATAAAGCCTATGGTATCAAAACTGAGTAAGGTAGTGTCGAACAACAGTAACATCAGAACACCAAACTGCCAGAAATCTACCAAGCCTTCAAACTCACTGCACTCCTCTACAGTAGAGAGAGTCGGATTACATATGCTCAGCAGGAGAAAAAGCTGAATAGTTTTCACCTTTGCTGCATGTCATATATCCTCAACATCTCTTGACAGGATAAGGTCACTAGCTCAGAGTTTCTGGAGTATGCTTTTTCTATCAGCACAAGCTCCTTGCTGTGCCAACGACATTTGCTTTGGCTTGGCCACTTACTTTGGATGAATGATGGCTGTACACCTACTATACAGTAAACTGGTCACTGAGTCACAACCTACTGGCCTCTATAACTCCAAGGATACCAGCAGGTGAGATATGCAGATGGTGGATATTGACACTGACAGCTGAGAAACAGTATCTAAGGACAATGACCTCTGAAAGCTGATTGAAAGTGCATTGGAAGAGGTGAGCAGAAACAAAACGCTCAGCTGGTGAAGAAGAGAGCCCTAAAAAAAAGTGATTCAGGGTTTTCTCTGAAACAAATGTAGCAGAGATTGCCATTGTTAGAGCGGGGATCCTGAATCAGACAAGGCAATGCCCAAAACAGAGTTGACCACCATGTCAAAATTAATGCCTTATGAGATAGAAGGTTGACATACACATTAGGAATGAAATTCTGTCTGTTCGCAATTTTAACAAAATTAAATGTGAGTTTAGAAACAGATGAGCTGAAGCAGTGGCAAAGACATGCATTGCTTTGCAGGTGGAAATAGACTCTCTTGGTAAAGGTACAGATAAGTGGATGGAAGTTCTTCTTGGGCTCAAATACAACATCAAGGCTACAAACAGTCTAGCTCCCCTCAGAAATGTGCCAGGTAGAGGGATAGAGTCCATGGCTAAAGAATGGAGTTTGTGGCAGAACCATATTGAATTTAGGCCTTTCCCTTCAAGACTACTGCTCTTCAAGTACACTTATAATTAAAGTCTTATGCTTGTAGCTGCTGACAAAATTATAAGGTCAGATGCAGCTAGTAAATTGCTAGCCCTTGGCTGCTAGAAGTCAACATGAATAGACTATCTCTTGTTCTCTTTTTGTGTCTAAGACCCTAAGCTGGGTGGCAGCGTGTGCTGTGAGGAGGACACTAAGAGGCTGCAGGGTGACTTAGACAGACTGGCTGAGTGGCAAATACTTGGCAAATGCAATATAATGTGAATAAATGTGAGGTTATCCACTTTGGTCACAACAACAGGAAGGCATTTTAGGAAAAGGTGAGGTGCAACAAGACCTGGGTGTCATGGTGGAATAGTCACTGAAGGTTGGCATGCAGGTGCAGGAAGCAGTGAAGAAAGCTAATGGCATGATGGTTATTCATAGCAAGAAGATCTGAATATCGGAGTAAGGATGTCTTGCTGCAGTTATACAGGGCCTTGGTGAGGCCACACCTTGAGTATTGCATGCAGTTTTGGTCTCCTAGTCTGAGGAAGGACATTCTTGCTATTGACAGGGTCCAGCAAAGGTTCACCAGACTGATTCCTCGGATGGCAGGACTGACATATGAGGGAAGACTGGATTGACTGGGCTTGTATTCACTGGAATTTAGACAAATGAGGGGGCTGTCATAGAAACATATAAATTCCTGATGGGACTGGACAGGTTAGATGTGGGAAGAAGGTTCCCAATGTTGGTGAAGTCCTGAACCAGGAGTTACAGTCTAAGAATAAGGGGGAGGCCATTCAGGACTGAGATGAGGAAGAATTTCTTCATTCAGAGAGTTGTGAACCTGTGGAACTGTCTCCCACAGGAACATGTTGGGGCCTGTTCATTAGATATATTCAAGAGGGTGCTGGACATGGCCCTTGTGGTTAAAGGGATCAAGGGGTATGGGCAGGAATGGGATACTGGCATAGCACAATTAGCCATGATCATATGGAATGGTGGTACAGGCTCGAAGGGCCAAATGGCCTACTCCTGCACTTATTTTCTATGTTTCTACGTCTGTAACAAAGTATGGATGGCACTTTAAAGATTTTTTATTGCTTGGAGTGTGATGTACATACGATCAAGAATGAGTATTATGGATGTGCGATAGATTATCAATCAACCATCTTACCTCATAGTGTCACTAAGTGGTCTGTTGAAAAATTCAAGTTACACCACCATATTCCTATCTGAATGCAACTGAGTAATATAGTAGGCAATATAATTGTTTAATGATATATTTCCTAATTTAAGCTGCTGAACTGTCTTGGAAGGTTGTCTTTGAAATTATTACTTAATATTTCATAATTATACTTTAAAATGTGTTTTGAAATTATGTTTCCTGTGTGACATTCAGAATTGCACTCACTTTCATCAGGGAGCCTTATTAAAGGAAAAGGCAGATTGGGATGTTTTTAAATTGGCATCACACAGTGTTTAACAGAAATTATTCACCTATAAAGTCTTGGTCTCGGTGCAAATAACTATTGCCTAATAACTGCGTACAAAAATAAATGCAAAGGGCTTTACGTGGTTGATCAAGGACTGTCATCCTTCTCTGACAAGTTAACATTCTATTTTCAATTGGACAAAGTTTATTTGCTTCATAATTCTTGAAATGCATTAAAACAAATTGTTTAATGCCCTCATTAAATAGGAAGCACATGAACGTAATGAGTATTCATATGCTGATATCACAAATAGTAATTTCTCAGCTGCAGTCACACAAGAGGTTTAATAGGAACATTTATCCAGTTGATACGGTAACATATTGTAATTGAATATTTATGCAAATTTGAATGTATGCATTCTTGGTCAGGTGAAGGGTTATTAAAATGATAAAGAATATACTCCTTGGCTCCTTGGCTCTCTGCATGAACAAGAGGGACACATTTATTTCAATATGTAAAAGCTGTCCTGACTTGTCAATCAAATTGCTTTGGATAGTATTGCTATATTAATTCAACTGTTGTTTAATTGCACAGTGTGTTTACTCATACAGTAAAACAAGATATGCTTTACATAACATTAATGTTGGCTATTATGATTCATTCTCTTGCACGTGATTTTCTTTTTCAATTCACTCATTTGGCTGGACAGCTGGTTTGCAAAGCATAGTGCTGCCAACAGCATAGTTTAATTCCTGTACTGGTTGAGTTCACCAGGAAGGTCCCATTTTCTCAACTTCAGTCCTTGCCTGAGGCATGGTGACCCTCAGATTAAACCGCCACCAGCCATCTGTTTCTAATGAGAGAGCAGCCTATGGTCTGCTAGGACTATGGCAATTTTACCTTTAAAATGCTAATACACTCCTGTTGCTGTAATGTATCTCCAAAAGTAAATATTTTTGGCAATCAATATGTACCTAATGTCCATTAAACTGGGATATCCTGGTCCTAAATTATTGGCAGGGGTTACCTGCCTTGTCCGAATTTCAGATTGAGCATTGGCAGGAAACAGAGAGAGAAAAACACAGACAAAAGCATCCAGTCAAACTTTTAGAACAGAATGTCACAAGAGGAAGTTTTCATGAGGATCATAAGGGCATGAAGAGAGTTTGGAGTTACTGTTGACACTGCTGTTGAATGTTAATAGGAGATCAAGAAAAGTTCCAGAGAAATGAAATAGTAAGATCAAGGGACTAAAATTTGATAGCCCAAAAACAGATGTTGGGATTATGATGCACGATCAAGCTCCATCAGTTCCTTCTGATGCAGACAACATGCAGCTTTTGTGATGCCTGCTATTGGGGTGCAGCCCAGCACTGTATAAATTGTTGATTGGCTGATGCCTCAATAGGAGGTCTAAGCATGGGTGAATCTAACACCACTTAAATCCAACACTGCTTCAAACTAGCCTGCGTCACTGAAAAGGAAGAGGCATTCTGGCTGCTGCAGGTGCTGAACATAGCTAGAATATATCTCTGACCTGCTAGAAAGTGGAATATGGTGCTAAATGGCAGAAGATGTGCTGCAAGGTTATAACGTAGCAGTGGGGCCTTGATGAAATAGCTGGTAAGGAGGAGAGCGGTTCTCTATCCATAGGTTCCCAGAAAGCATGCAGACACACTTTGCAAAAGCAGTAAGACCAAATAGCTATTGTGACTAATACAAGCAACAGCTTTGGGGACCTGAATGCAATGAATATGAGTGCTCAAGGTCAGTGGGTTCATCCAAAAATACGGTATCATATTGTTACAACTGAACCTTTGGCCTCACATACTGGTGAATTTACTGCACCATCTTCACTCATATACCAAATATATCTATTAATCATGAGTCATACCCCATACTATAGCTTCACTCACACATAGACTTTTAGCACTGCTGCAAACCTCATAATCACATCTCACAGCATGTGTACATTGCCAGCTATTAAAGTTCACCAGACTGATCTCGCAAACACATTGCATCACACTCACTAACACACTTAGCTCTTCCTTTGAGGGTACAGTGATGCAGACAGGCTTGTCAGCATGTCCTCGCACAGATAGAGGAGACTGTGGTTTTCATCATTAATGTGGCAACAACTGAGGCTAATGTTTGCAGTCGCCTGTCACCATTGCAAATACTGACGCATACAAATATTATGTTTTTTCTCACAAAGCATTTCCCCTATATTCCACAATGTTTTCTGACTTACAAACTACAGATATTTTAAGGATGTACCTCTTGCTCTCCTACTCATTGTCATGCATAATAACTTTGAACTTGTGCTTCAACTTAGCACTCACCTTAAATTGTTTGTGGTAGAATTACCAAATTAGCAATTTGAGCAGTTATTGTTGGGTCATCGTACTGCGCCTTCTTTAACAAAATGGATGACTAAAATGGTGCAAATCAAACTGTCTAAATGATTAGCACATTAGTTGTCATTTCCAACTATAATTATAAACAGGCTGCAAAAAAGCACCATAATGATACAATGATATTTTTTAGCAATGCTGCAAAGGGGTCAGAGTAGATGATACTGCATTAAATCTTGATTGTTGCAAAGAATACAGAAAGAAGATAGCATGGTGTAGTTGGAGCTTAGGAAATGTAACCAGTACAGTGAATTATTGACGATTAATAAAGTAGAAAGAGTCAAGGAAAGGTTGTTATGAAAATCATGGAAATGGATGCTATAGACAAGAGAATAACCATTTATCACAAATATATATTTTCTTATATCCTGTTTACAAATACCAAAAAAACTATACATTTAGCAGGTAGTATGAATATGCTAGATATGAAAGTCTTTTTCAGTTTGTTCATGGGATGAGGAGTTACTAACTAGGCCAGCATTTATTGATCATCCCCAATTGCCCATGAGAAGGTGGAAGTATACTGCCTTTTTGAACGACTGTGATTCTCGGAGTGAAGAGAAACCCATAGTGCTAATTTAAGTTATTTTAAACTGTTCAAATTAGATGGCAAAATAAATGTTTGGCACAAAAAGTGAAACTGAACCCTTTGCAGGCAAAATTGTGGTTTTGGGAGCTCTGTTTGAGACCAGAGGAAATAATGAGGCTGAAAGTACTGTTTCTGTCTCCACAGATGCTACCTGACCTACTGAATTTATCCAGCACCTTTTGTTTTAATTACAGATAACAAATGCTATTAATTAACCAAAGATAAAGAAAGTACTGGAAAAGTATGGCATGTATTAAGTGTAAGACTTGTGACAGGCATAGATGCTGAATTTGCAATACACAAAGAGACAGGGTTATCTATATGGACTTTAATAAGACCTTTGACAAGGTCCCGCATGGCAGGCTAGTCATGAAGTTTAGGTCGCATGGGATCCAGGGCGAGCTAGCTGATTGGATTCAAAATTGGCTCGATGGTAAGAAGCAGATGGTGATGTTTGAAGGTTGTCTCTCAGATTGGAGGCTAGTGGTGTGCCACAGGGGTCGGTGCTTGGATCTTTGTAATTTACATAAATGATCTGGATGTGAATGTACAAGGTATGGTTAGTAAGTTTGCGGATAATACAAAATTAGGAGGTATTGTTGATAGCAAAGAAGGTTATCAAAAATTACAGACAGATCTTGATCAGATGGGGAAGTTGGCTGAGGATTGGCAAATGCAATTCAATACAGAGGTGTTGCACTTTGGAAAGTCAAACCAAGATAGGACTTATACAGTAAATGGTAGGGTCCTTAGGAGTGCTGTGGAACAGAGGGACCAAGGAGTACAAATATGCAGTTCATTGAAAGCAGTGTCACAGGTAGACAGGGTGGTGAAAAAGGCATTTAGCATGTTGGCCTTTATCGGTGGAGACATTGAGTATAGGAGTTGAGATGTTGTGTTACAGTTGTATAAGTCATTGATGAGAGCGCACCTGGAGCATTGTGTACAGTTTTGGTCACCCTGTTATGGGAGAGACATTATTAAACTGGAAAGTGTGCAAAGAAGATTTACAAGGATGTTGCCAGAACTAGTAGGCCTGAGTTATAGGGAGAGGTTGGCCAGGATAGGACTTTATTCCTTGGAATGCAGGAGAATGAGGGGTGACCTTATTGAGGTGTATAAAATCATGAGGGGCATAGATAAGATGAGTGCATATAGTCTTTTTCCCAAGGATAGGGAATTGAAAACTAGAGGGCATAGTTTTAAGGTGAGAGGGAAAAGGTTTAAGAAGAACCTGAGGGACAACTTCTTCACACAGAGAGTAGTGCATATATAGAATGGGCTGCCAGAGAAAGTGGTTGAGGCAGGTACAATAGCAACATATAAAAAAACATTTGGATAAGTACATGGATGGGAAGAGTTTAGAGGGAATTGGACCAAATGCGGGCAATTGGAACTAGGTGAGTGGACACCATAGTCAGCATGGACCAGTTTGGGCCGAAGGGCCTGTTTTCATGCTGGATTACTCTATGACTCTATGAATGGAAGCAGAGTTGAGGGAAGGGAAGGGAGTCATAGGGAACACTGGGGAGCTAGGCCAGGAAGACCGCTGACATCTCCCAGCCTTCAAAAGCACTTGCCAGGGGTGCTCAAGGACAAAAGTTGGCAACCTGGTTCCTGCTGGCAAAACAAAAGGCTGCCACTGTGGCCCAAGCCAGCCCCATTCGGTCCTCTTCAAACTAACTTTTGCAGAAGGAATCAAAGAACATGTTTGTGCTGAAGCGCTCTGTCAGTGGCTATTATTCTCAGCAGCAGCTGCATTTCCTGAGGGATCTGTGGGATGGCCATCCCTGAGGGCTGTCTGATTGTGCCTCCTACTTCCCTGGTCTGCCCACCATCCTTTTAATCTACAGGGCTCCTGAAGGTGGCTTCTTAACTGGCCATCTCCAGGAAGAATGTGGATGATGTTCCATCACTTGCAGGTCCCCATCCCAGAACTGAATGAATTTTGGGATGATAATCCACTGGAAAATCCAGACTTTAAAACTGATAGAAACAAGTTCCCGAGGTGTTGCAGTGGTGCAGGCAGAAATTGCGCATTGGGACCATGCAGAATATCAGATACATCTGACTCCATAGCAATTTCCCAGGAAGTTGAAACTTCTTTTGGGAGATTACCTGGCATTTGGAACCAACTAAGAAAGAACAATAATGTGGAGATCGAGACTTTGGATAGTTCTGACTTACTTGCCTGAATAGTTAGCCAGGAAAATAATGGAGGAACTATAACCTGCTTTAACTCCTGGTTAACTATAAAACTGACATCCCACCCATAATGCACCACTGATGCTGCAACAATCCTGGTTGTCATAATATCCATCCAACCTCCCCCGCAATCCCTGCTCCATGGACAGCTGGCAAGCTCTCTGACACTTCACAGAGCCAAAATTCTCCAATGACTCACACCTTCCTTCTGACCCCACACAGACTTGACTATCTCCCTGTAACTCTCATAATCTCCTTCAAATCTTTCCTCTGGACTTGATAATATCCCACATCTGACACCCTCACAGACTCCACCCACCTCGACTGACCCCCCCCCCAACCCTGACTTGATCTGCCTCAATAGCCCTCAACTGTCGCTCCAACCTAACCCTGAAGTTACCCTCAACCATCTGCCACCTGTAACCATGACTGACTCTACCCATCATCCACCTGGAATCTGCACCCTTTACCCACCTGACATTTTATCATCTCATCTACTTTCCACCCAACCTGCCATCACCTACCTTGCACATACACTTTCTTTAAGGCACTGTCAGTGGTGTAAGAACCTTCAAACAACAAAATATGACACTTTCTTCTGAAAAAGGAGTGCAATTTTAGTGTTGACTGTCTCAGCTACTGACTGTGAGGATTCCTGGACTCATCTATGATGCTCTGTTTAGTAAGCTTCCTGGTCCAGGAAATTTGCCAAGAAACTGCACCAACACTAAGTGGGCATTATCTTAATCAGACCTGTATCGGTAATTGAAATTCCAATTGAGATAAGAAGGCTCGGGCTCAGAATTTTTGAAAAATTCAAAGGAGCAAAACTATTGCTTCACTGAGGGGGTTGGAGAAGATCAAAATGTAATGATTTCTCCATTGTGCTGGAGCTAGCGTCAGAGGTGCATGCTAAAGGATCTATCATCTGAAAGAAGTTAATGAATATAGAATGAAGTCAGCAACATCAAAAGAATGGATGGGGCTCTCTCCTTATAAATACAATGTCAACCCTCTTCTAGTGCAATGGTGCTATTCACCTTGGTTGATAAGAACAGATAAGAAATGTCACCCGTGGGATAACCTCTAAGTATGTGACACATTGTGAAGAACTTTAATTACACCTGAGATGTGCATCTGTCACACAACACTGAAGTCATCCCATCTGTCTTCCTAATAAACAGCCTGATCTTTACATGATAACTATCAGCAAGCTGATGTCACTCTCTTTCACATTCTAAATGCCAGGAAAAATTAGAGTGCAGAAGAACACCAATGAATCTGCAGGAAAAAAAAAGCCCTTGCTTAATCTTCACCTTCTGTTCTTACTGTAGAAGCATACAAAATTAAAGAGTGGTTTGGCTTGGTCAAAAATGCTTCCCTCATTCCTGCATCAATACTCAGCACTCTATACTTGGTAACAGTCAAAACAAAATGAAATCTTTGTATCCAGTAAAACATATCATCTTTAGAGGAGACTATTATCTGATTAAACCTGAGATTAAAAAAAAATCCAGTTACCAAATTCAAGAGAGCCAATGATATGTACATGAGCAATTTTTCAATTCAATATTTTACACTTTTCATTGTTGCAGTCAAGATGATATACTGTGACCTAGATACCCACACTCTTCTGCAAATAGACTTGCCCCTTTGATGACCTAGCCCTTATTTTTGTTTTCTATATTTTAACTGCATCTAGGAATGGCAGCATATAAACTGCCTTGTGAAAGCATTTCACTTCTAACATATTTCCATAAGGAAGGATGCTTTACACTAAAATGTTCATAGTTCCATACTTGTTTTTAACTAGAATCATCAGACATGTTATGTGAAATCTACCAATACTTGATTATTTTTCATCAAAAATATTGTTCAGCTTAATTGTGTATTTTAAACAGTAAAGCTTGTTGCGTTTTATTGACATTTACATCATTGTCAAAAGTAATTAGTTTTTAGAGCAGATTATCCATCTTAAAATAAAAACTATTGTATGTTAAAGAAAGACAATAACTGAAAATTGTAAAAGCTGTTTTCACAACAGAACAAGTAAGTCTTTCCCACACAATATGGATTATAAGATCAAATAAAGATTAATCAATATTCCCAAGAGTTGGGTGGTGCTAATAATGTCAATGAGTGAAAAATGTCAACACCGTCATACTTCTTTGATGTTCACGGAGTTGATATAATCAGTCAGCAAGACAGTTGAACATTTCATAAGTCAACTCTTCTGAGGTTTCATAGTCATTACTGAAACTTATATGATCCTTTCAACTATTTTCAGTTGATTCAATTGGGTGCATACACCCAGGGGCTTTGTGTGGATGTGCAAGAACAAAAATATTCAGCAAAGAATTCTACCAATTTATATTTCTTTCACAAACTGAACATAATATATTGACACATCATTCGTCTGCAGGAAGATTGTTCCAAAAGACATATGTCAAGTGCAGAAATATTAGCTGCATCATGTGTTATTACTATCATTTACATGAAATTTTAAAACACCACAAACTGCAATAATTGTCTTACATATTTTTGAGCATACAATGCTTTAAAAATGTGGAATAAATATATGCTGAACTTTATCTTAAAAATCACCTGATTGTGCATTATTGATTACTACTTTAGGTTAATTTCAGTCCAAAATATATTCGCAATGACTGTCTCACATGTATAATTTGATTTGATTCGTAACCCTGCATGTTGGTTTGTATTAAAGAATAAAAAAAAATTATTTGCTATTGCTGAAGAAGGCAATTTGCTAACCACAAAGGGGGTTGAATCAGGTAACATTTCCTACACAATTGTCATCTCATGTTTCCAGCATTAAATTTAAATTAAGCACAATATAGTAAAATGATAAACATTCTCCATCTCTATTTACTAAAAAATGATAAAGATTTCCATTCATTATGATTCTATTCACTCTGTAATATCCATGCCTTCACATACAGCAATGGTTTCTATAACATGGCTTAATTTAAATCTTATATTTTCCACACAATATATTTTTTAATCCTACCTTATAAATGATACATTTCAATTTTAATTTAGTGACACTTGACATGGCAAAATTAACTTAAATTTAATAATTTCCATCACTTTTCTTATTGATTTTTTTTTCTCAATTTATTGCAGTTTAGCCAGTAACCTGATAATGATTCATTTTAATTTCTGCTGATTCATTTGCAAATTTGTTACTCGTCTAGCTTAGGGGCTGCAGTTGAATCTGGCAATTGAAGAATTTTTCTCTTTCCCTTTAAAAATTTGTCAGAAACTCAACCACCAGAGTATAGAAGATACAGTTTCAACGTTAAATATAAACAATCTTCCATACAATATTCATGTCCAGTGTTTTCATTCCTCTGCTAAACAAAATTGAATTTCTGGGTATCTATGGATCAAAGTATCTTACATTAATTAATGTTTTAATAGCCTTGAATTTGATTGCAGTTGCAATGGATAAGTTAATTACAGTTATTTTAGCTAAATTAGTTAGTCTTATTATTTATGAATGGATAAAATTTAGTAATTATTACTTTGAAAACATCTTGCTCGTTATTCTGCTAAGAATTAAATTTATTTCTACAATTCAATTTGCATGGGAGTTTGTATTTTAAATCTCAAGATAATATGAAAACGTAGAACCAACTTAGATGGGAATATTATTCAGAAGGACTTGTTTCAAATCAGGCTGAGAACTGGGACAGAGGAACTGGTTTAAGAGGAACAGGCTGCGCTATAAGAAGGCTGGGATCATTGTCCTTCCAGGGAGGCTAACCAGAGCTTTGAAAAACAGAAAAGCTCATTTGACAGGGGAAGGACATTGGCTGAATAACTGGGGAGGAGAAATAAAGGCAAGTTAATTATTTTTTACACTTTGTTCCGTTTAATTGCTCCGCTGTTGCAGTAACACGTTGATTGAAAAATTTCAATTCTTTGCTGATCCCAAGACTGGTCACTAGTTATTCAGTCTTTTCAGTTTCAGTTACAGGCTGCTTTTGGCTACAGGCACAATTGCCACCTTTCTGTCCTATCATTGTCCTATCCAATCTTTCCATCTCCTGGTTCTTCATTTCCACTGAAATGCCTCAGTTTGTACACCCTCCGTTATCACACCCACAAATAGATTCTGGCTTTTACTTGCCACACCTGCCTCCAAACTATGCTCTGCAGGCTCCACCCTACCCATATCATCATAATCCCAACAAAGGAATTTTGATTTTATCTCTGAACTTTCTGCTATTGTCTCCTACCTACCTTCTGTTAACTATCAAGTCTTTATGTGTCTTAATGGTTGCCAATGTAACTAAGACTGAGTAGTTTGAACTCTTGTTGTAACCACTCACTTGTTTATCTTGGATGCTGCTCCAAATCAAGGCTATCGCTTCTGCATCCACTTGTTTTCTCCTTTTATTTTTAATTCTTTGCTCTTTTCTCCTTCCTGGACCTTGCTCGTTTATGACCTTTCATTGTTTCACTTCTTTCCTCTTTGATACATTCCTCCCAAATTAGTATCCAAAGCTTTCAGCACTGCTTTAATTTCTTGCTATGTTGCTGCCATTTCAAGCTTGGTTCCCTCTTGGAAGAACCAACAACTTTTTAACCTCTCTTGGCACCCTCCAAAGAGAAGCAACGCCAACTTCTCCAAACTAGTCTTTTGCAAAATTTACTGGCCAACATATTGCTGGGTCTAATTTTGCCATCTCCATCCTCTACAAATCCATGTTTCCACTGTTGATACCATACTGTCTGCCAGTTGACCAGCCCTCAACATGCCTGGCCTTGTACACCTGCAAATTATCTGTTCACTTGTGAATTTGGTCTTTTTCATTCATGAACTTATTGTGGACAACTGAATTGACATCACGGTCAGACAGACACTTAGCTGAACAGTAATGATACCTTTTCCCTGAGTGAAGCCTACTGTCTGGTTATATTTACCATAAATATTTTCTCATTGAGATATCTTCACTGCTTGCCTCTCTAAGCACTGAGCACCTCTCCTCATCCTCAGTGATTTAAAAGTCCATCTCAACTGATCTCTATCCTCTGTGTTCACTGCCTTCTTATTTACATTGTTTCTGACTACATGTAAAAACCAAATCTATATTCATGATGACAGCCTTAATATTGCCATCTCAATACTCTCATCAAACAAATCAGAGATAACGTTATCTGTGATCACTTATTTGCTTCACTCTCCACATACATTCCCCTCTACATCTCAAACCTACTTCATTCTGTGTTTGTCCCTAGAAAATAATCTCCCAATTCACTTACAGTTGCACTTCCAAAATCCTGACTGTCTAGCCTTTTACCCTCCATTCACCACGTAATACTTCCAGCTACAGATTAGGTCAGTTGCACTGGAACCTCCACCTTTATTGCTATGATCCTGATCAAAATGATTTTGTTCTCATTCACCCAATATGATTTTCAACTGCGTCCCCTTGACAACGTGAATGAATGAGACAAACGACTAGTTCAGCCATTCACTGTTTGATCTAGCTGGATTCTACAGTCTGCAGAACTATTCACTATTCCGGCATTATCCTCAAATGTAAAGGTATATTATAAACCATCACCTTAAATCTGTCTGCCCTGTCTTCTACACCTTCAACCCCAATTATAATTGCAAGAAGCTCATGGACTCTTCCTCCCTCAGGTCACTCAACACAATACAATCAGTTACCTTGGCCATTTTCATCCCTTCCCCAAATCCACAGGGCTAAAATTCCTCTAAACTCCCCAAGTCTTCTAGAGATGAACTCTAATTTTTCACCAGATTTTCTCCTATCGCTCCTCATGCATTCTCTGAGCTCATCTTGTTCATGGGATCACCTTTGAATTCTGTTGACTCTATTTTCAATAAAATACTGACCGCCAATTTGTTTCCTGGTCCCCAGGGTTAACTGATACTGTTAATGGTTTTGCTGGTTCAGGTTCTGCTCCTCTCTCCTTCAAATCAGCTTTCATCATCCCTCTACTTGAAAAAGCAACCCTTGAGCCCACTGTCTTTACAAACCAGAACCCCATCTTCAATACCCCTTTTAACTCCGGGTCTTCTGAAAAGATTCTTCCTCATAAATCCATGTAACAAGTCCCTACAGTATCAAAACAGCTCTTGCAAAATCACAAATGAAATCATATGTGGCTGTGATAAACTCTCTCTCCTTGGCCTTCCTGACCTGCTTCAGCCTTTGACATGATTGATGACACCATCCTCCTCCACTGGGTGAGACAGATCTCATTTGGTTCCATGCTTTAAGTCTTCAAATCTAACCCTAGCTAGACAAAGACCTGCAAATATTTTCTTCCCACTCCTGCATTATTTTATCTGGTGTTCCCTCAGACTGTCCTTGGTCCCCTTCTATTTCTCATTTATGTCATGCCATACAAAAGCACAGCTTTAGGTTTTACACGTTCAATGATGACAACCTGTTCTACTTCACCACCACTTCACTCAGCTACACCACTGTCACAAAATTAGCAGACGGCTGATCTGATTGTTGGTTGGAGTTAGCTTATGAGTCACCTGCTGTTGGTTTCTGCTTTTTGTGCATGAGCAGTACATGCCTTTGCTAAACCTTCTCCTCCTAGTGGCCCACGTCCACAGTTTGGAGAGCACCCCTAACCATGCTCCCACAGGGTCACCAGCATTCCTTACCTACACCTTCCCCTCCACAGTCTGGATAGCACTGCTCCAGTGAGAATCCAGAGGAACCCTTTCCCTCCGTGACCTTGCCAGCACTGTTCTCAAACTCTCCCAATCCCAAAGTCTAGGCCTGAGCCACCACCTCACTGGTTAGCACTGAATCCCTCCTTCAGCTCCCTCCCCATTGTATGCACAGTTTCTCACACCAAAGTATCCTTCATTCTTTTCCCCTCAGAGTTAGTTGCCCTGGCTGAGCGTGTGTCAGTCTAACATTCAGGTTTTCAACAGCCATTTTTCCTGAGAGACAGGCAGTGTCATCCCATCAAAGACATGTTGAATTAAGCACATGACTAATTTCACACTCATCCTCTGGGTTTAGCTGCCTGTCTGAGGAAACTCTGTGAGCACTCACCCAGTGGCTTCTTCCTGAGGCCTCTGATCTACCCGTTTCTAGAGACTTGCATGTGGTATATTGCAAGATTTAAATATTTGTTAAATATCTTCTCTGTTGGAGAAGTTAATATATAAAAGAAACTTCATTGTGTATTGCATTGAACAAGATGAACACATACTCAGCTCCAGGCAGATATCACTAAATTAAATTTATTTGCACTGCTGCAGCAGACAGGCAATAATACAAGGGTCACCGGGCCCAAAACGTTAACTCTGATTCTTCTTCACAGATGCTGCCAGACCTGCTGAGCTTTTCCAGCAACTTCTGTTTTTGTTCCTGATTTACAGCATCCGCAATACTTTCGGTTAATAATACAAACTGCTCAGATGCTGCAAAGTACTACACTCTGATTTCCTACCCCACATTCAATGCCTCTAATATTGCATTCACCAGACCTCCAGTCCAATCCTCAGGCCCATGATATCCTTACCCAAAATCAAGCCTGCAATATCAACTTCAAAGTCTCCATTCTCCCTCTCAGTCAGCATTCTCCCCAACAATTGACCCTTTCTTCTGATCAATTACACCTCCACTCCACCAGCAAATGAAACCCTTCCAATTGACCTACCTACTTCAATTGATTCCCATCCCTGTTTCAACCTCCAGTTCCCAATATCCTTAAGACCCTAAGAAATAGGAACAGGAGTGGGCCATTCAGCCCCTCGAGCCTGCTCCACCAAACAATAGGATCGTGGCTGATCCGACATTCTTCACGTCCATTTTCCTGCCCTTTCCGCATAACTCTTGATTCCTCAACTGATCAAGAATCTAACTATCCCAGCCTTAAATGTACACAAGAAATCTGCCCCCACAGCTTTCTGTGGCAAGGAGTTCCAAAGATTCACAATACTCTGATAGAAGAAATTCCTCTCATCTCAGTCTTAAATTAATGTCCATTAATTCTGATCCTTGACTCTCCCAGCCTTTCCTAAAGCTGAACTCTTAAGTTTTCCTGTGACATTCTGATTGATCCATTCTCTGGGGCTCAGTTATATATATTTCTGTTCCACCAAGTTGAATTTGTGCCCCATAAGATCTACTGCCTTTTTATTAAGCATAGTCACCAGTCAGAGTTTAATTGTTGTTGGTGGGGTGGTATTAGAAAATTTGAAGTTCTTGCAAGTTTCAAGCTGCTGTATGATGTATAATTGGCATGAATCATATACAAGGGTTATATATCCAGACGTATATGAACATATAAATTCTTCTCTGACATTACCCGATATGTGTTGAAAGTTTTTCTTTAAGAACAAAATAGTTTATGAGAAAAGAAATATGACCAGAAATGTAGATTTATCAGCAATTGGAGTCACCCTGGAATGTGGAACCACTTGGAATCAGGCATGGAGTTGGACATTTCTGGCAGAAGACCACAAAATTTAGCTGTAATTTGAAGTGGGCTTCAGGAACACAAAGTGGAATTACTGGGAAGGAAATCCTAGAAAGACTGGAGATGGAAGTTGCAAGATCTTAGAACATCATTGACTCATCTTAGATCAGAGAGCATTGCCATTTGGGAATGGGAAAAGCAGAACACCCTTTGGAGCTGGGTGCTCTGGTCCAACAAACTGAAGAAAGAGTTTTGGAGCCTAAGGACATTATCCAGCAGTTTACTGAACCTGGCTTTATTGGAAAGAAGGAATTTAGCATCTAGCAGCCAATTGAAAATGGATGGCACAAGGAAACAAACTCCAAACTGACTTTTCAGCCCGAATAGGTTGTTAGCTGTCATTGTTTTTCTGCTAATATGTTTCCAACCCCAAACACACCTGCCATTTGAATTTCACTCTGAGATAGCTCTCTCTCTCTTTCCCTCTTTCTCCCTCTCACCGTCCCAGCTTCCTTCATTATCTGTAGGTCCTGGTTTGCATTCCTGCTTAAAGCATATGATCTTCTCCACAGCTAGCACTTGTCAGGAGCACAAATTGGGAAACCTCACTTCCTTGATCTGTTAATGTCCATCAGAAGGACACAGGTGGAAAATTTATTTCAAATTGTGAATTTGTCAAGTTGCATTAAACACTTTTCCATAAGCCAACGAAAATGACCTGATAAGGTCGGATGGCTAGTTTTCTTCACTCCCAAGATTTTAAACCTCAAAAATGGTTTTCAAGGACTGATCAAAGTACACAAGCCTAGTCTTAGGAAAAAGAAATGTATTCACAAAACAGCAGTTTGAAAAAAAGCTAACTTTGAGAGGGCCGACCAAGCCTGTAAGCCATCTTAGCATTAATGCAACTAGATTCTCAGGAGAAAATGAAGATTTCTAGAGTGAAACACACTAACATTAGTGAAATTCGTTATGGGACATGATCTACGTTGTTCTCATTTTGACATATCCTTTGCATCATCTTCATAAATTCCCTCAAATTATGTTTGTAAAACAGAAACATAATCTCATGTACTCAATGTTATAATCAGTGATTTAGAATTCTTAATTAAATACAATACATTTCCCTTTGTACTTGTTTTTGTAAGATCTTGAAGGCAACTTAGCTGGCTGTTCTTTCTCATTAATATGCCAGATTTTTATAAAATATAATACTGTGGAAATGAGAGCCAACTTAATGTATATTCTGATCAGCAGAATACCCAGCAGGGTTATAAACAAATCTGCAGATTCATCAATGTTATTTACCTTCCTCAAGCATGCACATAACCTGTTCTGCAGCTGACTAATGTTTCAATCACAGTACAGAGCGTACAGGGCTGATCTGAGGTACAGACCATTAGTGCAGCACCATTTACAGCCTATTGTTTGCTAACAGAGGACTTTTTTTCAGATGCACTTTATGGCACTGTGATCCTTCCAGCTCAATTCCAATTATCGCTATTAGATTAATTGTGCATTCTTCAAAACAAATTT
The DNA here is from genome assembly GCF_021869965.1 of Rhincodon typus. NCBI lineage: Eukaryota > Metazoa > Chordata > Chondrichthyes > Orectolobiformes > Rhincodontidae > Rhincodon > Rhincodon typus. The sequence goes on from NC_063333.1 coordinate 76,454,869, forward strand.
ATTTCATTGTAATATACATGGTTTATAGTAATTTTATGTTAAGAATATTTATAACAGGATATAAACGCTGCCTCCTCTTAAAAAAGGACAGTATAATCACAAGAGATTTGCTTTTAGCTGAACCAATTTGAGATTTATAAGCCCAGAGGAAATAAGAGCAGGAGAGGCCCATATAGAAAGCATTTGGTATGCTTGCCTTTATTGGTCAGTGCACTGAGTATCGTAGTTGGGAGGTCATGTTGCGGCTGTGCAGGATATTGGTTTAGCCACTTTTGGAGTATTGGATGCAATTCTGGTCTCCCTCCAGTAGGAAGGATGTTGTGAAACTAGAAAAGGTTCAGAAAAGATTTACAAGGATGTTGCCGGGGTTAGAGGGTTTGAGCTATACGGAGAGACTGAATAGGCTGGGCTACTTTCCCTGGAGCGTTGGAGGCTGAGGGGTGACTTGTGGAGGTTTATAAAATCACGAGGGGCATAAATAGGGTAAATAGACAAGGTCTTTTCCCCAGGGTGAGGGAGTCTAAAACTAGAAGGACTAGATTTACATAGGATATCTGATCGGCATTGGTGAGTTGGACCAAATACTCTGTTCCTGTGCTGTACAGTTCTATGACTCTACATGAACCATTGAACCTTCTCTGACATTCAATATGATGATGACTGATTTTCAGCTTCAATTCCACTTCCCAAATCCATTGATTACCTGAGAGACCATAAATATTAGCCTTAAATATGTTCAAATGACAGTGTACCCACACCCCTTTGGGGTAAAGAATTCCAAAAATTCATAACCTTTTGAGTGAAAAATTTCTCTTCGTCTCAGTTTTAAATGACCAGCTCCTTATTCTGAACCTAAATCCCTAAGTTCTAGGTTGTCCAAACAGAGAAAGTGATTCTGTATCTATCCTGGCAAGTTCCTTTATAATCTTGAATGACTTAACAAGATCATCTCTTGTTCTTCTAAATTTCAGAAATTTTCGATCCAATTTCCTAAGCCTGTCATCAGAAGGCAACCGTTCCATCCCAGGCACCAATCTAGTAAGGCAAATGCCTTTTTGAAATCTAAGTACAGTACATCCACAGGTTCTCCTTTATTCACAGAATGTGTCTTCTTCAAAGATCTCCAATTTTAAAAAAAAGATTTCCTTTTCAGCGAATCATATTGATTCTGTCTGATTACCTTCGACTCATCTAAGTGCCCCGACACATTGGTCTTTAATAATAAGTTATTTTCCCTTTGATAGATGTAAAGCCAACTAGCCTAGAGCCGCCTCGTGCTCTCACGAGGAGCTCGAACAGTTCATCCACCTTACTAACACCTTTCACCCCAACCTTAAGTTCACCTGGACCATCTCTGGTACCTCTGTCTCCTTCCCGGACCCCTCTGATTCCATCTCTGGCAACCACCTGGAAACTGATATCTATTTCAAGCCCACCGACTCCCACAGCTACCAAGATTACACCTCCTCTCACCCACCTCCCTGCAAGAATGCCATCCTCTATTCCCAACCCCTTCGCATCCGTCACATCTGCTCCCAAGATGAGGCAGTCCACTCCCAGACATCCCAGATATCCTCGTTTTTCAAGGACCGCAATTTCCCCTCCACAGTGGTCGAAAACACCCTCGACCGCATCTCTCGTGTTTCCTGCAACTCATCCCTCACACCCCCTCCCCGCAATAACAACAAAGACAGAATTCTCCTCGTCCTCACGGGTCACCCCACCAACCTCCAGATTCAATGCATCATCCTCCGCCACTTCTGCCACCTGCAATCTGACCCCACTAGTAAGGACATTTTTCCCTCCCCATCCTTATCTGCCTTCCAGAGGGACCGCTCTCTCCACGATTCCCTCGTCCGCTCCACACTCCCCACTAGCGCCACCACACCCGACACTTTTCCCTGCAACCACAGGAAGTGCTACACCTGCCCCTACGCCTCCCCCCTCATCCCCATCCCAGGCCCCAAGAAAACCTTCCACATTAAACAGATGCTCACCTGCACATCTGCTAACGTGGTATATTGTATCCGCTGTTCCCAATGTGGCCTCATCTACATCGGGGAAACCAAGCACAGGCTTGGAGACCACTTTGTGGAGCACCTACGCTTGGTTCGTGACAAACGACTCCACCTCCCAGTCGCGAACCACTTCAACTCCTCTCACTCCATCCTGGGCCTCCTCCATTGCCACAATAATGCCTCCTGAAGGCTGGAGGAACAGCATCTCATATTTCGCTTGGGAACCCTGCAGCCCAATGGTCTCAATGTGGACTTCACAAGCTTCAAAATATTCCCATCCCTGACTTCATCCCAAGACCAGCCCATCTCGTCCCCGCCTCCTTGACCTGTCCGTCTTTTCTCCCACCTATCCACTCCTCCCACCTCACTAACCAACCCCCACTCCCATGTCCGATTTGCTAGCCTCATCCCCGCCTCCTTGACCTGTCTGTCTTCCCTCACACCTACCCGCCCCTCCCTCCCAACTGACCAACCCCCATCCCAACTCCCTACCTACACTCACCTTTACTGGCTCCATTCCCGCCTCCTTGACCTGTCCGTCTTCTCTCCACATATCTGCTCCTCTATCTACCTTCTATCATCGCCTCCCCCTCTCTCTATTTATTTCAGAGCTCCCTTCCCCTCCCCCATTTCTGAAGAAGGGTCCAGACCCAAAACATCAGCTTTCCTACTCCTCTGATGATGCCTGGCCTGTTGTATTCATCCAGCTCTACACCTTGTTATCTCAGGCTCCAGCATCAGCAGTTCCTACTATATCTAGAGTTTCCTGTTTTCTGTTTCCTTCCATTTTTAATAAGAGTTACTTTTACCATCTTCAAATCTGATAGAACCTAGCCTATAACTAGGCATTTTGAAAAAATTAAATATGACATATCAACTTTCACCTGAACTATGTCTTTTAAGAACCTAAGGTGATGTTCACAGCTCCAACAAGTTATTCAGTACCACTTCTTTGTGATTACAATTTTCTTTACTTCCTCTGTATGAGTGAATTGTCATATCCTATTGATATTCCCCTTGATATCAACCTATTGCTTTCTAAAACACTCCCAATCCCCAATCTTTGCAACAATATCTTTTAATCGAATACTATCCTTGGTAAACCACAGATAGATCTTTCTTACTGAATTTTTGTTTTCCAATAGAATATACACTTGAACATTCTGAATTGTTTGTTTAAAATTTCCTATATCCATTTACCTTCAAACCTTATAATCTATTTATCCAATCAAATTTGGCTATACCTATTTATTTGGCATTTTAAATTTATGAGTCTGGCCTGTGTTTAAGTATGTCATTTTCAAATCAACTGTATTATGATCACTATATCTCAATGTATTTTTATCTATTGTATCATTAATTAATTTCATTGCATAATAGCAGATCTAAAATGATTTTATCACTGGTTGGTTCTACAACATGGTGCTCCCGAAAATTGTTTTGAAAATATTCTAGAAATCCATCTTCCAGAACACATTTGGTAATTTGATAGTTCCAGTTTATGGGAAGATAAAAAATCTGATGCCAGGTCTCCCAATGAAGCATTGACTGCCTTTGAACAAGGATGTTTTTAAGCAAACATGCCATGATTTGTTGGACATGCACGCCATATGGTGAGCCCTGAGTGAATACCAGCAGTGGTGGGATGAAGCACTCTTTGGGATTTAATTGCTGCTGGGAATCATACACAATGTACAAACAAACAGTACAATTCCTGATAATGGTCTTTCCCACAACACACCTATTTAGGATGGAGGTGCAAAGTTGGCAGGGTCCCCACCTACCAACCATCCACCCAACTAAACCCCAATTAAACCAAACTCACAACAGAGGAAGGCACAAGATTCCACCTGAGACTGTACAATTACTTTGATAACATTAAAAGTAATTTCATTTGTGGCATTCAATCACAGCCTTTGTATCATTGTTAAAATAGGAACACCATGAGTTTGCTTTAAATCAGATTTTGTTCAATAAGTTTTTTTTGGTTTTAAAGAACAAATATAACCTGCTCAAAACTCTAGATTTAATTTTACTTCATCTCCATCAGATGCTTCCTTTCTATCTAATTTAGTTTTAAATTAATTCACTAGGTGTTTTTCCTTCTTGCAAAATCCAGTTTTGGTGTTACTGAAAAGCTGTGGTAATGTTGTACCACATGGACTGAGATAATTCTCAGTGTTCATCATAATTAACACAGCAACCACAGCAACAGTTTACCAAGCTGCATCTATATAAACCTCTGCAAAGCTGTAAACTCATACTTAGCTCCCATCTTCCTTTAAATTAAAAACTAAAATAAAAAGTACAAAGACAAATAATTTAAAGGAAGAAGTACAGGACATTCCAAAACTGCACACTGCAAAAGTTAAGTGCTGAAAAATTGCCTGTTGAGAATGCAAAAGGTGTTAAGCAATTTTTTCATGTATACCAAGGGCAATCATAAATAAAATACATATAATATGTCCTCAGTCCTACTCCATCACCCACTCACCTCTTATCATTGTCTTTTTTAAGAACTATCTTTATTTTTTCATGAGATGTGGATGTCGCTGGTTATGGTTTTGTCTCACACCTTGTATGCAATACATCTTTAAGGGATATGCTCAAGATGTCATTGCCATATCATGGCATGTAACCTAATGTCATAAAGGTCTGAGTCTCCATCTTGTTGAGTCCATCTGTAGCATGATACACTGAGAGCAATATGCTACAATTTACCTGCCAGTTGCTTAGCTTGATCCTAGACACACAAGTGCCTGCGATTTTACATATGAGGATACCAGGACCTATAATAAAAAGTCTATTGACCATCAGTACTGTACCCATGTCTTATTCTTATTTTATAGAAATTAATATGAATCTTATCTCATTAGGTATAAATACCCTATTGAAGATGAAAATCCATCACTGCATCTACAGGATATTATGGGGCAGCACAAATATGGGTTAACAATGGCGGCTTGTTATAAAAAAATGACTCCCAAATACAACATCATATCACATCAAGTTAGGTCAGCATCTGTTGTCCATCCCTAATATTGTATTACATTGTAGTTTGTATGTTTCTCAGCAGTAAACCAGCAATTTTGCCTGAATTACACGAATCTAGAAAAAAAACATGCTTACAAATCCAAGAAACATTCAGTTAGAACACAGATCATTTCAACATCACACGCCAAGGTTGTACATAATATTCTTCATTACATGGTATCCCACAATATAACTTGTGCATTTTGGAACTATGGTACTTGATAGTAACAAGCGAAGAAGGTTAAATCAATTTGGAAATGTTACTGAGTTTGTTTTACTTGTTAAAATGAGGCTAGAATGGTTTACTTGAGATGCTGCTTTCATTTTATTTAGTTTCTAGATATTTGTATCAATTGTGAAACTTTTAAAAAAGGTCTTATTCAATATTAAGTTTGATCTTACGCCTATATTACCTACTTTGTTAATTGTTCTACAATTGGTGACCATGCCTTTGATTGTTTGCCCTCCGGCTCTGAAATATTTTCCCAACACCTTTCTGCCTTTCTCCCTTGCTTTCCTTCTTTAAACCACTCCTGCCTTAAGTCCTTCCTGTTTGACCAAACATTTCGTCAGCTTACCTAATTCTAAATATCTCGTATGTGTCTCAGTGTCATACTTTGATTTGTTTTCCTGTGAAATGCCTTGCGAATTTTCATTACGTGAGAGGTGCAATAATAAATATAAGTTGTTGTTGTTCAAGTTTATGTTGAGCCTTCAATTGTTTAAATGTCATGATGAACTAACACTTTTCAAGCTACCTGTTCCTTTGCTAATAAGACACATCTCAAAAAGCAAGATTTCTACAGCTGATCTTAGCAAACCGTGTCTGCTCAATGTGAAAACCACATCGATTACACTCTGCTTGTCATGTTCTAGCAGGATACTTTTGTTGAAAATTGTTAAGGGTTCTTGTGATGAAACAAGTGATTCCACTTGAGATGAGAGAGAAAATCTGTTCCTGTGGATGTGTAATTACCCCTGAATAAAAAAGCAATCTGCTGCTCAGGCTGTTAGGGGAAACCTGGAGTCAATCAAAGATTGAATAGAGATTAAAAATAGAAAAAAAAATCACTAAATAAAATTTTCTCATTCTGTTGTGAAAACCCAATAAAAGATCCAGAAAAAAAGATCTGTAATTGCAGAATGAAAATATTCACTTGCACATCATACTCTGTTTCAGTATGGTTATGATGGAGAAGTAAGCAATGACTGATTCAGCTAAATATGTCATTAGGCCTATTAGCATTGTCTTATAGAGGAACACTAATGCTCATGAAAAATCATTACATCTCTGAGAAGACCCTTTCATCAGCTCTTGGTAGTTATTTGGACAAGTGGATTCGTATTATGAATGACTTCCAAGAATGCACAATTCCTCTTATCAGTCAGATCACTCTCTTCTATTGTCAATATCATTTTTGGTATTGTGCTATCCTGTATGATACTGTCATGACCTCTACCCCTCTTCCCCTTCTGTCACTGTTACAGAATCATAAATAATAGAACACAAAACAAATCTTGTTCGCTCTATGGCAGCTGTTTGGTACAACTATTAAACCAGTCCGACTCCTTTGTCCTACAATTATTTTGCTGACAAGTATTTTGTCAGTTCGCATTTGAAAATTACTTTTGAATCTTCATCCACTGCATTACAGGTCACAGCTTGCATGTGAAAAAAATGTTTCCTCATTTTGCCTCCAGTTCTTTTCCCAATCACATTAATGTGTATCCCTAGTAACTGATCCTAACAGAGGGTCTCTCCATTCCTGAACCTATTTAAAATCTGTATCATTTACTTTTTTTTTATTGTCTCTTATTCTTCAGACCAAAATGTATCACTTCATCTGGTCATCTGTGATTTTAGCTCCGTATATCTGTCACCCATCTGCCTTTATCACTACTGAAGCATGTTACTATCCTCATCAGTGTTTACTACATTTCTGAGTTTTGTGAAAATCAACTGATTTCTGATGAAGGGTCTAGGCCCAAAATGTTGGCCTTCCTGCTCCTATGATGCTGCTTGGCCTGCTGTGTTCATCCAGCTCTACACCTTGTTATCTGCTGACACTTAGTCTCTGCTTTCAGTCCCATAGCCAATCGCTTACCCAGAGTGTTGTAACAACTTTTTCCCTCAGTCTTAGTCACATCAGTTTCTACCTTCCACAGCTGAATTTCTAAGATGTCTCTCTTTTCTCTCAGCTGAGGATTGCTTTCTAATATGGGAACATAGGTCATCATGGAATCCCTGCAGTGCGGAACCAGACCATTCACCCTTCCCTATCCCTGGAACCCTGCTAATCCACTTAGCCTACATATCCCTGGACACTACAGGCAATGTAACTTGGCCAATCCACCTAACCTACACATATTTGGACCATGGGAGGAAAGTGGAGCACCAGGAGGAAACCCACGTAGACACGGGGAGAATGTGCAAACTCTGCACAGTCTGGGTGGAATCAAACCCAGATCCCTGGCGCTGTGAGGCAGCAGTGCTAACCACTGAGCTGCCGTGCCACCCCCAATATACAACCCATAGACCACACTTCTGCCATCACCATTTCCACTCCCTATCAGAATCACAATGGGGCTCCCCTTGTCTTCACTTTCCACCCCAAAAGCCTCCGTATCAGAAGAATGATTCCCCACCATTTCCACCACCTCCAACATGTTACCTAACAAGTCCATCTTTCCCCTCTGTCAGTCTTCTGAAGGAGATGTTCCCTCCGTGATAGACTTGTCTACTCCTTTATCATCCCCTTACCAAGCAATCACTGATATAAGTCTAACATGTAACCTTTCTCCTCCTCCATCCTTACTGTCCAAGGCCTTAAACATTCCTTCCAGTCGTGATTTTCTTACACATATTTCAATCTAGTTCACTGCATTCATTTGGTAAGCGCTGATTTGGTAAGGCTACTAGTATTTTTTTTAATTTGTCTGTTTGGGAATTCAGAACAGTGGGAATGGATGTTAGGGCAGTTGTATGCTCCTCCTGTAGAATGTGGGAGGTAAGGGTCACCACTAGTGTCCCCACTGACTTCTCTGCGGGAAGTGCACCCAACTCCAGCTCCTCGGAAACCGTGTTAGGGAACTGGAGCTGGAGCTGGATGAACTTCGGATCATTCGGGAGGCTGAGGGGGTAATTGAGAGGAGTTACGGGGCGGTAGTCACACCTCAGGTACAGGAAAAAAGTAGATGGGTTACAGTCAGGGGACGGAAAGGGAACAGGCAGACAGTGCAGGGATCCCCTGTGGCCATTCCCCTCAAAAACAAGTATACCGTTTTGGATACTGTTGGGGGGGACGACTTACCAGGGATAAGCCATGGGGTATAGGTCTCTGGCACAGAGTCTGTCCCTGTTGCTCAGAAGGGAAGGGGGGAGAGGAGGAGAGCATTAGTCATTGGGGACTCCATAGTTAGGGGGACAGATAGGAGATTCTGTGGGAACGAGAGAGACTCGCGGTTGGTGTGTTGCCTCCCAGGTGCCAGGGTCCGTGATGTCTCGGATCGTGTTTTCGGGATCCTTAAGGGGGAGGGGGAGCAGCCCCAAGTCGTGGTCCACATAGGCACCAACGACATAGGTAGGAAAAGGGATGGGGACGTAAGGCAGAAATTCAAGGAGCTAGGGTGGAAGCTTAGAGCTAGAACAAACAGAGTTGTTATCTCTGGTTTGTTACCCATGCCACGTGCTAGCGAGGCGAGGAATAGGGAGAGAGAGCAGTTGAACACGTGGCTACAGGGATGGTGCAGGAGGGAGGGATTCAGATACCTGGATAATTGGGGCTCATTCTGGGGTAGGTGGGACCTTTACAAACGGGATGGTCTACACCTGAACCAGAGGGGTACCAATATCCTGGGGGGGAAATTTGCTAATGCTCTTCGGAAGGGTTTAAACTAATTCAACAGTGGGGTGGGAACCTGAATTGTAGCTCCAGTGTACAGGAGGTTGAGAGTAGTGAGGTCATAAATAAGGTTTCAAGGTCGCAGGAGTGCACCGGCAGGCAGGAAGGTGGTTTGAAGTGTGTCTACTTCAATGCCAGGAGCATCTGGAATAAGGTGGGTGAACTTGCAGCATGGGTTGGCACCTGGGACTTCGATGTTGTGGCCATTTCGGAGACATGGATAGAGCAGGGACAGGAATGGTTGTTGCAGGTTCCGGGGTTTAGATGTTTCAGTAAGATCAGGGAAGATGGTAAAAGAGGGGGAGGTGTGGCATTGTTAGTCAAGGACCATATTACGGTGGCAGAAATGACGTTTGATGACAACTCGTCTACTGAGGTAGTATGGGCTGAGGTTAGAACCAGGAAAGGAGAGGTCACCCTGTTGGGAGTTTTCTATAGGCCTCCGAAAAGTTCCAGAGATGTAGAGGAAAAGATTGCAAAGATGATTCTGGATAGGAGCGAAAGTAACAGGGTAGTTGTTATGGGGGACTTTAACTTTCCAAATATTGACTGGAAACGCTATAGTTCGAGTACTTCAGATGGGTCAGTTTTTGTCCAATGTGTGCAGGAGGGTTTCCTGACAAAGTATGTAGATAGGCCAACGAGAGGCGAGGCCACATTGGATTTGGTACTGGGTAATGAACCAGGCCAGGTGTTAGATTTGGAGGTAGGTGAGCACTTTGGTGATAGTGACCACAATTCGGTTACGTTTACTTTAGCGATGGAAAGGGATCGGTATATAACGCAGGGCAAGAGTTATAGCTGGGGGAATGGCAATTATGAGGCGATGAGGCAAGATTTAGGATGCATAGGATGGAGAAGGAAACTACAGGGGCTGGGCACAATTGAAATGTGGAGCTTGTTCAAGGAACAGCTACTGCATGTCCTTGAGAAGTATGTACCTGTCAGGCAGGGAGGAAGTGGTCGAGCGAGGGAACCGTGGTTTACTAAAGAAGTTAAATCTCTTGTCAAGAGGAAGAAGGAGGCTTATGTAGAGATGAGGCGTGAAGGCTCAGTTAGGGCGCTTGAGAGTTACAAGTTAGCCAGGAAGGACCTAAAGAGAGAGCTAAGAAGAGCCAGGAGGGGACATGAGAAGTCTTTAGCAGGTAGGATCAAGGAAAACCCTAAAGCTTTCTATAGGTATGTCAGGAATAAAAGAATGACTAGAGTAAGATTGGGGCCAGTCAAGGATAGTAGTGGGAAGTTGTGCGTGGAGTCCGAAGAGATAGGAGAGGTGCTAAATGAATATTTTTCGTCAGTATTCACGCAGGAAAAAGACAATGTAGTCGAGGAGAATACTGAGATACAGTCTATTAGACTAGACGGGATTGAGGTTCATAAGGAGGAGGTGTTAGCAATTCTGGAAGGTGTGAAAATAGATAAGTCCCCTGGGCCGGATGGGATTTATCCTAGGATTCGCTGGGAAGCTAGAGAGGAGATTGCAGAGCCTTTGGCTTTGATCTTTATGTCGTCATTGTCTTCAGGAATAGTGCCAGAAGACTGGAGACTAGCAAATGTTGTCCCCTTGTTCAAGAAGGGGAGTAGAGACAACCCTGGTAATTATAGACCAGTGAGCCTTACTTCGGTTGTGGGTAAAGTGTTGGAAAGGATTATAAGAGATAGGATTTATAATCATCTAGAAAGGAATAATTTGATTAGGGATAGTCAACACGGTTTTGTGAAGGGTAGGTCGTGCCTCACAAACCTTATTGAGTTCTTCGAGAAGGTGACCAAACAGGTGGATGAGGGTAAAGCGGTTGATGTGGTGTATTTGGATTTCAGTAAAGCGTTTGATAAGGTTCCCCATGGTAGGCTATTGCAGAAAATACGGAGGCATGGGATTGAGGGTGATTTAGCGGTTTGGATCAGAAATTGGCTAGCTGTAAGAAGACAGAGGGTGGTGGTTGATGGGAAATGTTCATCCTGGAGTTCAGTTACTAGTGGTGTACCTCAAGGATCTGTTTTGGGGCCACTGCTGTTTGTCATTTTTATAAATGACCTGGATGAGGGCGTAGAAGGATGGGTTAGTAAATTTGCAGATGACACCAAAGTTGGTGGAGTTGTGGATAGTGCGGAAGGATGTTGCAGGTTACAGAGGGACATAGATAAGCTGCAGAGCTGGGCTGAGAGGTGGCAAATGGAGTTTAATGCGGAAAAGTGTGAGGTGATTCACTTTGGAAGGAGTAACAGGAATACAGAGTACTGGGCTAATGGTAAGATTCTTGGTAGTGTGGATGAGCAGAAAGATCTCGGTGTCCATGTGCATAGATCACTGAAAGTTGCCACCCAGGTTGATAGCGTTGTTAAGAAGGTGTACAGTATGCTAGGTTTTATTGGTAGAGGGATTGAGTTTCGGAGCCATGAGGTCATGTTGCAGCTGTACAAAACTCTGGTGCGGCCGCACTTGGAGTATTGCGTACAGTTCTGGTCACTGCATTATAGGAAGGATGTGGAAGCATTGGAAAGGGTGCAGAGGAGATTTACCAGGATGTTGCCTGGTTTGGAGGGAAGGTCTTATGAGGAAAGGCTAAGGGTCTTGAGGCTGTTTTCGTTAGAGAGAAGAAGGTTAAGAGGTGACTTGATAGAGACATACAAGATGATCAGAGGATTAGATAGGGTGGACAGTGGGAGCCTTTTTCCTCGGATGGTGATGGCTAGCACGAGGGGACATAGCTTCAAATTGAGAGGTGATAGATATAGGACAGATGTCAGAGGTAGGTTCTTTACTCAGAGAGTAGTAAGGGTGTGGAATGCCCTGCCTGCAAAAGTAGTAGACTCGCCCACTTTAAAGGCATTTAAATGGTCATTGGATAAACATATGGATGATAATGGAATAGTCTGGGTTAGATGGGCTTCAGATTGGTTTCACAGGTCGGCGCAACATCGAGGGCTGAAGGGCCTGTACTGCGCTGTAATGTTCTATGTTCTATGTTCTATGTTCATGACTCACAATACTGTCTCCCCTCTATTGGACACTAATGCATCCTCTACCTTATGAAATCCTTTAGGACCAGGAGATTTATCAACTCTCAGTTTGCTCAGTACCTCTTCCCTCATGGTTGTAATTTCACCAAATTCCTCTCTTCCTTCAACTTCCTAATTTACGTCTACTACTGGTATGCATTTTCAATGGTCTGCAATGAAGAAAGAAGGAAAATATATATTGATTGTACCCATTAGTTCTTTAGTATAGGAACTTAGAAATTAGGAGTGGGAGCAGGCAGTTCAGCTCTTCATGTACCACTGACTCTACATTCTAACCCTCGAGAGGACCAACACTCACTTAACTTACTGTTTTCATTTTTAGATACCTAGAGGAACTCTTTCTATTTGTTTTTACATTTTGTGCTAGGTTCCTCTCATGCGCTAATTTATTTGTCTTGATTGGTCTTTTAGATGTTTGCTGCCATTCTTTGTATTCTGACCAGTCATCTGGCCTACCACTCATCTTAGAGCAAGTTATTTTTTAGTAAGTTTGATGCTCTCTTAACTTCTTTGCTAAACCAAAGATGGTGGGTTCCCCTGGGCATTTTTCTTTGTATTAGGAACATATTTATTCTGAATATTCGGATATGGTGCTTAAAATTCTGCCGCTGCTTCTTTACTGGTCTTTCTGCAAGCCTAATATCCTGGTTCACTTCAGCTAGCCCTGTGTTCGCAACCACATAGGCGCCCTTTTTTCAAGTTCAAAATATTCATCCTAGGCTCACTCTTTTCCCTTTCAGCTGGACGTAAAATTTAATTATGTTGTGATTGCTGTGCCCTAGTGGTGCTTTTACATTAATTAATCCAATCATATTAAACAACACCAAGTTCTCTGGCCAGTCCCAGAACCTGCTGCTCTCAGAAATGATCTCAAAAGTATTCTATGAACTCCCCATTATAGCTAATATTACCATTCTAATTTTTCCGGTTTAAATAGAGATTAAAATTGCCCATGATTACTGCTGTCTCTTTCTCAGAAGCACTGAACATTATTTTCTTGTATACTTCTTGCTATATAGTTGTTACTCTTCGAGGCTTGTCGACCACTCCCACAAGTGACTTCTTCCCCTTACTATTCCACATCTCCATCCTAACCGACTCTATGCCTTCATCTCTTGAACCAAGGTCACCTCTAACTATTGCATCAATACTGTCTCTGATTAGGTGTGTCACCTCCTCTGTTTTAACCTAGTTTTCTATTCTGCATGAATTTCACATGCCTTTCAATATTCAGAAGGAGAACCTTGTCATCCTTCAGCAATGTCCCTGTAATGGTTATCTGATCATTTTCACTCATTTCAGTGTGCACTATGAACCAAATTACTATGCTATCAAGGTTTTTAGCAGTATATAGAGATAAGAGATTTTATATCATCTCTATAGTATCTATTCTTGACTGCTGGTATATTTATAGTTTTTTTTTGTCTCTCTGTCGCTTCTTCCCATTCCCTTACCTTAATTTTCCACATTGGCACTTTGCTATCCCACCTCAACCCTATCCCCCAATATACTACATTTATCCCTTGCTTAGTTTACTTCCCACATTATGTAGCTTCTGATAACAGCAGGATTCAGATGAAAACAGATCCAACATACATGTCCTACTCCCAAGTGCTGGTGCAGTGCCCCACTTCTCCCAGCATAGGTCAGAAATCACATGACACCAGGTTAGAGTCCAACATGTTTATTTGAAAACACAAGCTTTCAGAGCCTCAGTCCTTCTTCAGGTGTTAGTGAGAGAGGTAGTATCAGACATGGAGGTTATAAGTAAAAAATCAAAGGTTCACACCATTGATGGGGATGTACTAAACAAACATAAGATGCTGTTAAAGCTTTAATCAGTTGGAAGGTTTTAATTGATTAATATATATATATGTAAATCTCTGAATTCCTTTCAAGTGGTGGTCCTGAGAGAACTAAAGGTTTTAAAAGTGTAAAGAAGAGGTGACATTTTAGGTCACACAATTCATGTTAGGTGTGAGACCTCGTTTAGAATCTGTTTGTGTTTAAGTTTGGAGTCAAACTAGTTTTATTTCTACAGTAGGAATTTATAATTTATAAATTTAAAAATAAATAAATTTAAAAATTTATAAATTTAAATATAAAATCAAAGAATTTATAAAACACCATATTGACTACACCATACAATACTGATGAAACAATATGCTACAATAATGATAAAAATACAGTTTCAAATAATATCAGTTACTGATTTACACATTCCTTCTGCTGCGCAAAATTGGAAATCAAACACTGGAGGCTGAAAAAAAAATACCAAAATAGAAAAGAACACATGCTTCCTACCCTTTAGCAAGCTGACTGCTCAACACACTTTACTTCTTGCACTAAACCTTACTTGAAGCATTTCTTTCCCCCATACTATACCAAATTTGTATATGATGGGTGAAGGTGTGGCAGAGCAAGCGCAACGAACAGAAGATCACAGAAATGCCCCTCAGCCCTTTTAACCTGTTCACTTAAGAAAAACAGAATCCCTACAGTGTGGAAGCAGGCCATTCAGCCCGTATTGACCCTCCAAAGAGCATCCCACCCAGACCTACCCATCCCTGTAACCTGGCCTTTCTCATGGCTAATCCACCTAGCCTGCACATCCCTGGACACCATGGCCAGTTTAGCATGGCCAATCCACCAAACCTACAGATCTTTCGATTGTGGGAGGAAACCAAAACACCATGAAGATACCCACGCAGACACAGGGAGAACGTGCAAACTCCACACAGACAGTCGCTCAAGGGTGGAATGAAACCCGGGTCCCTGGTGTTGTGAGGCAGCAGTGCTAACCACTGAGCCACTGTACCACCCCAGACCAGGAAACGTTGTCAGCAGATTCAAACCTGCATGGGCAAACCCCAATTTATTTCTAATCCATCGCCTTAACAATCTGCCACGACTACAGACTTGGCTTAAATATTAATTGCAGCATTCGCTCATCTTTAAACAAGGATTTTGGTCAGAGCACTGTTGAGATGCAATTTAAAACTGGTCCCTTTTGCCCTGGAAATAGACCCAATACCCCAGGAACATGACTTCCTCTCTTCTATACCAATTCTCCAGCATACATTTATCTTGTTTTCACCTACTCTTCCTATACACACTAACTCATGACACAGGAAGTAATCCAAAGATTACCACTTTTGACATCCTGTTCATTCCTCCCAGGATTTAAATTCCTTTCCTTCTATGTCTCACATAGCTGTATATAACTGCACCCTCCCAGTGTTACCTGACATCCTGGTACAAGTCTCACACTAGTGGTTGCACTGAGACCTGTCTTTTCACCCAATTATTAAATCCCTTAGGACCATTGTATTTGCACACTTCATTATGTCTATCTAGCTTGTCATCACTTAACCATAATGTCACAAATGTGTTTTAGATTGCAATCCTTGAAAAGTTCTCACAGTCATTAGTATTTAACCCTGAAAACTGCCTTCCGTATACCATGCTTTTAAAGGGTTCCTGCCATATCAACCTCGCTAGATCACCAACGAGATTCATCCTGAACTCTCTGTAGCTGTGGGGTGACCATCTGAAATGTGTGTTCTGGAAATTCAAAACCTATCATATATCTGTTCTGAGGAAGGGTCACCGGACCCAAAATGTTAACTCTGTTTTTTCCTTCACAGATGCTGCCAGACCAGCTGAGCTTTTCCAGTAACTTTGTTTTTGTTCCTGATTTACAGCATCCGTAGTTCTTTTGGTTTTTATTTATCATATATTGTGTTGTGGCGTCAGAGATATCTTAAACTCAGAAACACAAAAACTGGAGCTTCTTCCTATATATGTTCATATACACTCACGTGGCACAGGAATTGAAGGCCATAGGTCAGGGTGCAGAACCTTTTTACATTGGAAGGCCACATTTTATTCAACCGAGATCCTATTAGGCTGCATGTTGAGAATTTAATATATACAACAAAATGTCATATTTTTGTCACTATGTTTATTAATTTTAATTAAAGCCTGATATGTTATGAGGACTTGAAACAAAATAAAAATTCACCAATGACACATTTACTTGTTTGGTAAAGTTGATAATAGATCTAATAATAAGTGAAAAACTTAGACAACAAAACATTTAATGACTTTTTTGTGATTGTTTGTCGTGAGCTAGGAATCAGATATTTGGTTCCAATATCATTGACCGTGGCTTTAATTGGTCCTCCAGGTGAATGTCCATCATCTGAGATCTCAAGCGTGTTTTAATTTGTGTCACATGTGAAAATGTTGATTCACAACAGTAGTTTGTGCCAAAACAAGACAGCATTCGACAAGCACGTTGACGTAGATGTGGGTATTCAATGGCATTTTTCCATATTTCAATGGGATCCTTCTTAGCATCAAATAGAGACTTCAGAATATTATCTTCTGAGAGCCCGATTAATTCCATTTGTAAATCATCAGGTGCTTTAGGTACATCAACCAGGTGTGGTTGAAAAGCTAGTTTCAGTGTGAGACCATGTTTCTCAAATCTGCAAACCTTTCATTGTATTCTTCAATCAGGGAGTCTAGAACAGCTGTGTATTCTTTCACATCGCGTTTCCTTAATGATTTGCTTGTATCCTGTTATTAATTACCTTTGCCAGTTCAGGAAAGTGTTCAGCTGAAAGTTCCGATTGGGTAAAGAGAGTTTTGAAAATGGTCAGCTTTTCCCGAAATGCCTGGATTTTTAGCTACATATCATATATAGATTAGCTTTGCTTTGCAAAAAAAAAATTCAGATCATTTTGCTTTGACATTATATCACACAAAAATGCAGCACTTCTGCAGAAATCCTCTTTTGACAATTCTTATGGTTCATTTAGCTCCTCAAAAAATCTTGTGATTTGTTTTTGCAAAGATAAAAGTATTTGTCCTTGTGAAAACCAGCACACTTTAGAATGATATGGCAGATTCACACTGAATGTTCCATCATCAAGCTGAAGCATGTTGCGAAATTGGCGATGCCGTGATGCATTTGCTCAAATGTAGTTTGCAATACAATAAATTTATTTAACGTGTCACTTAAAACAGTAGATTTGGCACAGAGATTATATTGATGCAAAAGACAATGAAAAGAAATCAAAGTAGCTGAATCTGGCAATTCTTTGTGTAGTAACGCAATAAATCCTTCATGTTTTTCTCTCATGGAAGGTGCACTGTCGGTGCATACACTTACTAAATTACATAAATTCAGTTTCGCTTCAGGGCATTTTTCTTTGAAGATAGTGAAGATGTCAACTCCACGTGTCCTCACCGTAAAAGTACCCAAAGCCAATAACTCCTCATGGCAATGAAAATCTGCAGTTATAACACGAATAAAAAGTAACATCGCGCTGAGCTAGTAATGTCAGTGGATTCATCCAAGGCAATCAAATAATAATTGTCTTCACTTTGGCATATTGTATCAAATTGTTCTGTTACATTGGCGGCTAATTCATGTTGCTGATCAGTTATGGTCGTTCTTGACAGCGGTTGTTGTTTCTACTTATTAACCTTATCTGAATCTAAACATCCTACAACTTCAACAATTCATTCTTTTATGATTTCCCCATCACTAAAAGGCTTACCTCTTTCAAGCATATATGCTACTTTATAAGTTGCTTCAGTGATGTCAGTCCTTTGTCCTGACATTGTTTTAAATATTTGCTGCTGCAGCAGCTTTTGATCTTTCATTTTCTTAAGTGCAGACTTTCGGAGTTTTCCTTCCAGTTTAACATATCTGTGGTCCTTATGAATTGTTAAGTGCTGATATGCATTATATTTCTTCACTGTTGCAATTATGGTGTTGCACAGCAAACACATCATTTTATCTTTTGCATTAACTACGTAATACTGCAATTCCCATTCTTCATTGAATACTCTGTTCTCTTCCTTTAATGTTCTTTTCTTACTGGGCTCAGTAAAAAATATAAAAAATTGTACACAGATTTAAAAAGGCAGATTTTGTATTTGCAGACAAATAGGCAGAAAGCCGCAACTAGTACCCCAAAAAGCTGCATCTGGCCTTAAGGCCGCTGGTTCCCCACACATGCAATAAGTCTTATATTTTCATTGATTTACATAGAAGTCTACCTACTTATACATGGAACAAAAACAAAGTTGCTGGAAAAGCTCAGCAGGTCTGGCAGCATCTGTGAAGGAGAAAACAGAGTTAATGTTTCAGGTCCGGTGACCCTTCCTCAGAGTTGCTGAGTTTTTCCAGCAACTTTAAATAGTGTGGATCCGAATTTGGCGAGACTGGGCGTGGGTGCAAAGGTTGAGAGTGATACTGTGGAATTTTAAGAAAGAGGGTGCAGTTAGTAATCTTAATGATTAAAATAATTAATTCGTCCTACACGAATGAAATGAAACTAATTTAATTGATTTTATTTTATAAAAATGAAAAAACTTGCACACATAAATAATTTAAATAAATAGCATTAGGTGACACAAAACTAAACCAAATGAATATGTATAAGTAGGTAAAAACCAAAGGAACTGCGGATGCTGTAAATCAGGAAGAAAAACAAAGTTGCTGGAAAAGCTCAGCAGGTCTGGCAGCATCTGTGAAGGAGAAAACAGAGTTAATGTTTGGGGTCCGGTGACCCTTCCTCAGAGTTGCTGAGCTTTTACATAATATGAACATCAGAATTTCTGATGAAGGGTCTAGGCCCGAAACGTCAGCCTTCCTGCTCCTGTGATGCTGCTTGGCCTGCTGTGTTCAGCCAGCTCTACACCTTGTTATCTCAGATTCTCCAGCATCTGCAGTTCCTACTATCTCTGATACCTGTTTATTTCTGTTCAGTTTGGTCATCATCTAAAATTGTTAGCTCTGTTGTTCTCCACAGACGCTGCCTGACCTACTGAGTTTTGCCAAGCATTTATTTTGTCCTTATTTCAGATTAATGGCATCCACAGTATTTTAGTTTTGTATTAGATTAAATTTAATTTTGATAATAACATTCTGGTTTTGTATGAATGAATTCCACACTTATCGAATTTCTGTCACCATACTGGTTAGCAAACCATTGTGTTTAGCAAATTCACCTGGCTGTGTGTACATAGCTTATGTTGTCATATTTATACAAGTGGGAATTGCCATTATAAACATGAAGGTAAGGAATACATAACAGGATAATGTAAAGAAAATGTTTCCTCTGTGTGAAATTGGAGAAAGGCAGCAAAATCTTTTACTTGCAAATTTGAAAAACACATATGTTTTCATAAATATTCCAATCCAAGCTGAGATTTTATATAAAATTTATTTATATTCAAAGTTAGTGAAATATGCGTTTTCTACAAGAAATTTTTAATTATCTCATTCCTAAATGATCATCCCCTTAATCTGAATCTGTGCCCTGGTGATCGAGATTGTCTGCCAAAGTAAACATCATAGCACTAACTACCCTGTAAAGCCACCTCAGAATCATAAATATTTCAACACAAAGGAAAAGAAACAAACTTTTATAAAATACTAATGTGTTCATTACATTTTCTGATGATACTTGGAATGGATTAAAACATTATTTAGGCCATTCAATTCACTGCAAAACATTCATATGCAATGTTATTATCCTATTGTTGCGTAAAATGATATCCCAGAAAACTCTTCATCTCCCCCTTCTATAATGCAGTTCAGATTTATGAGAATACCCGTTCTGTTAGAGACCTCAAAAAGATGCACTGTAAAGTCATCCACTCATAATTGTCCTGAAATGTTACAAGGAAAGAAGTGTCCAGACCCTCATGGAATTTGTCTCAGCTTCAATATGCAACATAGAATTTCATTGTAACTAATGACGTGAAAGCAATAAAATAAAATCAATCTAAAATATATCTGTCCTCAGTGCCATTTTAAGCAATTCTTGTGAGTTGGAATTTTGTTATATCACCTCTTCGTATGCAATGGGCTTTGTAAAACCACATATTTTCAAATTATATATTCAAACAGCCTTTCTTTGGGAAATATTTTCAGCTTTGAAATTAATTTCCAGGCGACATGATAGTTTGCAGATTTGCTATCATACATCAAAGCAGGCATATTGTAAAATCATATCATGTGGTTGTGGCTTATCCAATTGTTAAGAACGAAGGGTGACACTTTAATTCTTTTTTACTGCCTTTATGCATTGTACAATTATAATTACACATTGAAAGCTAAATAAAAATGTAATAGACTCCTGCAATGGCAAATTGGATCCTTTGATTGTTGGGTAATAATTACACAGGTTTCAGTTTTATTAAATTTCCACTCTGCAGCTAAATAAGAATAATGTTGTTAATATGACACAACCTAATGAGTACAAAGCCATTTTTTAAAGTTTGTTCAAACTCACCTGAAGATATGCATTGATATTGATGAGCTCATCAGTAATTTCATGTTGGAAAAGGCTACACTATTAATCCATTTTCAAACTCTTCAGAACACATTTGGCTCACCTCATTCTAACTGAATTCAATGACTAAAAAAAGTTATGCATCATAATTTTAAATACTAAATTGAGTCTGGCTGGTTTCTCTGGTTTCTCAATACATTTGCTTGAGGCATGGTGTAGTCATTTTGAACTCCAATATTACTCACTGAAATAAACTCACTTCATCAATCAAATTACTTTAAAGTACATCTTCCATCAAAAGGCATTAGCCTTCATTGTAGGTGAATGTCACACTGACATCAACAGCTGCCCTGACCATACGAAGAAGTACAAATTAGTATTGCTATAATTTATAATAATGCATGACCACTGCTGAACACTTTTTTGTTCAATCTATCCCGAGTTTTATCAAACCATATGTTTGAAAGAATTAAGCATTTATCAACCTTCAGTTGAGATTTTTAAAAGTGGAATTAATGAATATGTCTATGCTTTTACAAAATACTCAATGACAACAGGGTAAGTCATATTCAATAAATAGCCTCATACTATGTCAGTTCAAAGATAAAGAGGTTCATTAGTCACCTATATAAGCATTCTGCCCCATTATTTTGTAGAAAAAAAGCAAGGATTATATCCTTGATTTCTTTTTATTCTCAATCTAGTTTTGCTCTAGGCAAGCTGGCTGAACAGATGCCAGCTATTGATTGGTTTTGCCATATTGATTTCTTACCCTCCCTTTCCGCAAACTGTTCCAGTCTGACATTGATTGCATGATAGCTCAAAAGACATATTGCACATCCCACATTCTGTCAAATGTTTGGGAAAGAATCACTATTCAAAGGTGTTCAGCTTCATTGGAGAACACTAATATGTTCTGTCCCAAAGATACTAGAGTAAAGGATAATTTTTCAGAATTTTCTTTCCTTAGCTTAATGTATGGACACTGCCTATACATAATAAGCACGTATGTAAAGTCATTTAATTGCTTCATAAATTTATCAAAGGGATGCATTGCATCTGCAAAACAACGTTTCTTAAAACTGCTCAAATGGAAGAAGTTAATTCAATATTTATACTTTTAATTTGTCAGTTCCCTTCATGGGTCTCACTCTAATTTCCACTGTGGATCTCTACCTAAGATTCATCTCAATCAAATTTGATGTTCCAGCTACAATTACACCCTCAGTTTACCAATAGATGATATGTCCAAATGAGAAATGAATAGGTACAACATTCTCCTTGCTCATGGAAACTATATGTTTTGCATTTTCTTAACCATGTTGCTATATATGCATTCCATTTAGAAACTCTATGTTTTGTTCATAGCTTATTTGGCAAAAATCACTGAATGATGTGCAATGGGAAATGTAATCAAGGACGTTCTAAGGTTTAGTTTCTATTTTATCTTCTTCATATACACAATGCCTGTTAGGACACTATAATTGACATCATTGCCGTGTGACTGGCAGAGTAGGAAACATATGGCATTTTTCTTACTCCACTGGGTTGTTACCTAGAGATGCCTAAAGTGCGTACTAATATGAAGAATAAAGACCTTAGAATTATGCTATCGGAAACTAGTGTATGAATACTTAATTATTTGTTTTAAACTACTTTTGCTTTGTTAGGTTATAGAGTCATAGAGATATACTGCAAGGAAACAGACCCTTCAGTCCAACTCGTCCACGCTGACGAGATATCCTAAACAAATCTAGTCCCATTTGCCAGCAATTGGCCCATATCCCTGTAAAGCCTTCCTATTCATATAACCATCCAGATGTCTTTTAAATGTTGTAATTGTACCAGCCTCCACCACTTCTTCTGGCAGCTCATTCCATACACACACAACCCTCTGCATGAAAAAGCTGCCCCTTAGATCCCTTTTAAATCTTTCCCTTCTCATCTCAAACCTATGCCCTCTAGTTTCGGACTCATCTACCCCAGGAAAAGATCTTGTCTATTTACCTTACCCATGTCCCTCATGACTTTATAAACCTCTATAAGGTCACCCTCAGCTTCTGATGCTCAAGGGAAAATAGGCCTAGTCTATTCAGCCTCATTCTATAGCTCAAACCCTCCAACCCTGGCAACATCCTTGTAAATCTTTCCTGAATCCTTTCAATTCAAAATAATTGCAAATAAGAGTTTATGTCAGTATATTTGATTTGATATTAGTGAAAACAAAAACTTGTATATAACATCTTTTGTGATATCTTTGCAGGACATACATAAACTATGTGGAGCATATGGAAAGTCAACACGAAACTGAACTGGTTTATTCCGGTATATACATATATACAAATGGCCACAAGAGGGTGCAATTACAATTATCCCTCCTTAAGAATATGTCATACAATATTCAAGCTTCTATACAATTTATATATATCTTTTGTTTTCCATTTATTTCCAAATCTAACTTAAGCACTGGTTTCCTATTCCTAAGAGGATGTCTAATTTCTTAACTCAAACTTTCAGAACTTGGGAAGGTCCTTGACCTGTCTTAGGCTGAGACTGTGGAGAAGTTTTCCTTGACAAGGTCTGATTTTGCCCTCAACCTTCAATTAAATGTTCCCCTTCATCAGGCATGTCTGGCTGTCTGACTCCAACACAGACCTGAATTCATTTCAGATGCAACCTGTATTTGAGTAATAAGTGGTACTCTACTCATATCCCAACTACTGAATTCATCAAACTCACTTGATTCTTTCCAATTTATTTCTTTTTCATGGAACTCTGAATGTAAAATATGATTTATACGTGCAAACTTGCCTTTTTAATGTTCTGGACTTGAGCTGTAGATGGTAGATGGGTTTTGAGGAGTTGGAAGGCAAATTACTTACTCCAGAATTCCTTGCCTCTGCCTGCTTGTGTAATCACAATACTTATATAGTTGGTCTACTTCAGTTTGCAGTCAATAGTAGCCCCTCATTGTTGATAGTGGGGATTCAAAAATGGTATGCGATAGAATGCAAAGAGGTGATTGCTGGGTTCTCTTTGACTGTCTTTGGGCATTGCCTGACTCATGTTCAGTGGAAACTTGTCAGACCAAGCAAGAATGCCGTTCATATTTTGTTATGATTGGATTTGACATGCTTCAGTTTCTGGAATGATGCAGGAATCATACTAAGCATTGTGTAAACATTAATGAATAAGTCCATTTTTGACCTTACAATGAAGGGAAAGTAATTGAAGCTGGTTGTGCCTATGTCTCTACCTCGAGGGACTCCTGCAATAACATCTTGTGGCTAAGATGGTTGAGTTTGAACAAGCACAATGGTATGACTCCAACCAGCAGAGTATTTTTCCTGATTCCAGCTTTGCTCGGGCTCCTTGATGCCAAATTTGGTCAAATGCTGCCTTGGTGTCAAGGAGAGTCACCCTCACACCCGTTCTTGAACTCAGCTCTTTTATCCATATTTGACAAAGGCTGTTATGAGGTCAGGAGCTGCTTCGGCCTGGCAGAATGCAATCTGAGCATCAGGGGGCAGGTTATCTGTCAACAACACCTTCCATCACTTTGCTAATAATTGGCATATCAAAACTAACCCCTGTGAAGCTACAAAACAGAACTACTTGCAAACCAAGCAGTGGAAGCAGAATGTGATAAATATAGCAAAGCAATGCCACAATCATAGATTAGATTGAATCTCTACAGTCCTGTCGCATCCATTCATGAATGATGTTTGACATTTAAACAAACCACCGGAGTTGACGTTTGACATTCTACAAATATCCCCATTCTCAATGATGA
Organism: Rhincodon typus; assembly: GCF_021869965.1. NCBI lineage: Eukaryota > Metazoa > Chordata > Chondrichthyes > Orectolobiformes > Rhincodontidae > Rhincodon > Rhincodon typus. The sequence goes on from NC_063333.1 coordinate 76,478,957, forward strand.
ATAATCTGTCACAGAACTGTAAAAGACAAGGCCAAAGGATTTGTAAGTATATACAGCCACAAGTGGATGATCCACGTCAGCTTCCTCCTGTGGTCACCAGCCTCACAGATGCTAGTCTTCAGTCAATTCATTTCACACCATGTGATATGGTTGAAATGGCTGAAACTGCCAGATGTCATAAAGACAAGGGGCCAAAACAATATTTTGGCAATAGTACTGAAGATGTGTGCTCCAAACTTGCCTTGCCCCTAGTCAGGTTATTCCAGTATAGTTGCAACACTGGCATCCACCCAGAATAATGGAAATTTCCAAGGACTTCCTGTCTACACAAAGCAAGACAAATCCAACTCAGCTATTTTTTTTTCTTTATTCACTCATGGAATGAGGGAGTCACTGATGGCAGCATTTATTGCCCATCCCTAATTGCTGTAGATCTAGAGTCAAATGTAGGCCAGACCAGGTAAGGATGGCAGGTGAACAAGGTTTTTCCTGACAATCGACAATGGATTCATGGTCATCATTAGATTCTTAATTCCAGATATTTTTATTGAATTCAAATTCTACCATTTGCCGTGGCAGGATTTGAACCTGGGTCCCCAGAGCATTATCTGGGTCTCTGGATTAACAGTCCAGCAATAATACCACAAGGCCATTGCCTCCTCCCTCCATTACCACCCTACAGTCTATTCTTAACCATTAGCAATGTGATGGAATACATCATCAACAGTGCTATCTATCTGGGAGGCAAGGGAAGAAATTGCAGAGGCCCTTGCAGAGATTTTTGCTTCATCTTTAGCCACTGGTGAAGTTCCAGAAGACTGGAAGGTGGCAAATGTTATTCCATTGTTGAAGAAAGGTAGCAAAGACAAGCCAGGGAACTACAGGCCAGTGAGCCTGACATCAGTGATAGGCAAGTTATTGGAGACGATACTGAGGGACAGGATCAACCAAAATTTCGATAGTCAAGGTCTGATTAGGGATGGTCAGCATGGATTTGTGCACAGGAAGTCATGTTTGATAAATCATTTAGAGTTTTTTGAAGAGGTAACCAAGAGGATGGATGAGGGTAGAGTAGTGTATGTTGTCTACATGGACTTTAGTAAAGCCTTTGACAATGTCCCGCATGGCAGGCTAGTCATGAAAGTTAGGTCACATGGGATCCAGGGAGAGCTAGCTGATTGGATTCAAAACTGGCTCCATGGTAGGAAGTAGAGGGTGATTGTTGAAGGATGTCTCTTGGACTGGAAACCTGTGACTAGTGGTGTGCCACAGCGGTCGGTGCTGGGAACTTTGTTATTTGTTATTTACATAAAAGATCTGGATGTGAATGTACAAGGCGTGATTAATAAGTTTGCAGATGATACAAAATTGGGAGATATTGTTGATAGCGAAGTAAGTTATCAAAAATTGCAGAGGCATCTTGTTCAGATGGGGAAGTGGGCTGAGGATTGGCAAGTGCAGTTCAATACAGGTAAGTATGAGGTGTTGCACTTTGGAAAGTCAAACCAAGGTAGGACTTATACAGTAAATGGTAAGGTCCTGAGGAGTGTTGTGGAACAGAGGAACCTTTTTTTCCCCTTTTTAATGGGATGAGGACATCACTGGCTAGGCAGCATTTATTGTCCATCTTTAATTGCCCAGAGGGCAGTTCAGAGTCAACCACATTGCTGTGGGTCTGGAGTCACATGTAGGCCAGGCCAGGTAAGGACAGCAGTTTCCTTCCCTAAAGGGCATTTGTGAACCAGGTGCGTTTTTCCAACAATCGACAATGAATTCATGATCATCATTAGACTCCTAATTCCAAATATTTTTATTGAATTCAAATTGCACCAAATGCCGTGGTGGGATTCAAACCCAGGTTCCCAGAATGTTATCTGGGTCTCTGGATTAACAGTCCAGAGATAATACCACTAGGCCATTTCCTCCCCTAAGGAGTACAAGTACATAGTTCATTGAAAGCCGCGTCACAAGTGGACAGGGTGGTGAAGAAGGCATTTAGCATGCTGGCCTTCATCGGTTGAGGCATTCAATGTAGGAATTGGGATGTTATGTTACAGTTGTATAAGTCGTTGGTGAGGCCACACTTGGAGTATTGTGTACAGTTTTGGTCAGCCTGTTATAGGAAAGTCATAGTTAAACTGGAAGTGTGCAAAGAAGATTTATGATGTTTTCAGGACTAGTAGGCCTGACTTACAGGAGAGGTTGGCCAGGATAGGACTTTATTCCTTGAAACATAGGAGAATGAGGGGTGACCTTATTGAGGTGTATAATATCATGAGGGGCATTGACAGGATGAATACTTATAGCGTTTTTCCAAGGGATGGGGAATTGAAAACTAGAGGACATAGGCTTAAGGTGAGATGGGATAGATTTAAGAAGGACCTGAAGGGCAACTTCTTCACACAGAAAATGATGCGTAAATGGAATGGGCTGCCAGGGAAAGTGGTTGAGGCAGATACAATAGCAACATTTAAAAAACATTTGGATAGGTACATGGATGAGAAGGGTTTAGGGGAATATGGACCAAATGCGGGCAATTGGAACTAGCTGAGTGGGCACCATGGTCAGCATGGACCAGCTTGGGCTGAAAGGCTATTTCCATGCTGTATTACTCTCTGACTCTCTGATTCTATGACTTATTTGAACAGTAACCTGCTTACTGACACTCAGCTTGCCTTGTACCAAGCGCATTGCCTCCTGACCTCATTACAGCCTTGTTCCAAACATGGACAAAGAACCGATCTCAAAGAACAATGTGGGTGACTGCCTTTGATACCCAGTTTCCCCAGAAACCTGAAGTTTCTATTTTAGTTTCAATAGAAACCACATGATTCAGTTTCACTTTCAGTTCTACTCTGATCCAAAAATACAAATTCTGAAACTAGTTTCCATCACAATTTGCAAAAAGGAAGACCATTTTGCTTGTTCAGCCACAAGGCATGGCTATAGGAGTTCTCTAGGGTAGTGTTCGGGAATCAACTACATCCACCTGCTTCATTAATGATCTTTCTTCCAACCCCAGGTCAGACAAACGTAAGTTCACTGATGATTGCATCATCTTTAGTGCCATTCACAATTCTTCTGAACTGAAGCAGTCCATGTCCTGGAGCAACACCTGACAAAATCTAGCCTCAGTCTCATAAGTGCAAATAGCATTCATTTAAGCAAGCGCTAAGCAATAACCATCTCCGACAACATAGAATCTAACCATCTATGATGTTCCAATGCCATTACTGTCAAAATCCCACTATCAACATGCTAAGGGCTACTTTGAACCAAATATATAAATGTTGTTGTTACAACTGCATTGCAGAGGCTGAGAATTTGGCAGTGAATAACTCACTTCCTGATTCTCCAAAGCCTGTGCAAGGCACAAGTCAGGATTGTGCTGAAGCACTTTCTACTCGCTTGGTGAGTGCACTTCAACAGCAATTGATCAGACCCTCATTCACCACCATAAATATTCATTAACTCCATCAGTAGTGCCCAGTGGCAGCAATGTGTATCATCGACGAGATACAGTGCACAACTCAACAAGACTCCTGCAACAACATCTTTCAAACACACAGCCTATACCACTTCGAAGGCCACTGGCAGTAGATGTATGAAAATACCACCACCTCCAGTTTCTCCTGCAAGTTACACATCAACTTCATTTAGAACCACACCACCGTTCTTTCAACTTCACTGAATTTTCCTCTATAAAATTACTGTGAGTATGGCAACACCAAATGGACTGTAGCAGATCAAGAAGGCAGCTCACCATCATTGTCTCCAGGACTACAAAGGTTGTGCAGTAAATGCTAGCCTAACCAGCATCCCCCTACATCCCAATAACAAACAAGAAAACTCAATAGCTAAGGAACAGACTTTGAAGAGAGGGCTAGAATCATGACTTCAGTCTTCACAATGTTTAAATGGAAAAGAAAAGGTTCTATTCATCCTGTACTAGATGTCAGATAAACAGACTGACAGAGGTCATTGAATAAGATATGGGTGCTGTCAGCACACATGTAAACTCAAATGGTGTGTTTCTGTGAGAGGTTGCCAATGTGATAGTGTGTAGATGGAAAATAAGAGGGGACCATGGGTAGAACAGAGGATGTAGAAGAGGCAGTACTGCAGAAAAAGGCTCCAAAGCCATTGCAAGTGACAAAAACAGAAGTTGCTGGAAAAGCTCAGCAGGTCTGGCAGCATCTATGAAGAAAAAAAATCAGAGTTAACGTTTCGTGACCTTCCTTGGTGCAGGATGAATTTAAGAGAGGAAAATTTAGGATTTTAATCTAGTGAAGTTGAAAGAACAGTAGTGTGGTTCTAAGTGAAAGTTGATATGTAACTTGCAGGAGAAACTGGAGGTGGTGGTGTTTTCATACATCTACTGCCAGTGGCCTTCTAGGTGGTAGAGGCTGTGGGTTTGAAATGGTTCTGAGAAACGTAAACTTTGATTTTTTTCTTCACAGATGCTGCCAGACCTGCTGCACTTTTCCAGCAACTTCTGTTTTTGTTCCTGATTTACAGCATCTGCAGTTCTTTTGTTTTTTATTTAGCAATACAAGTGACACACTCCATATGATTGGATAAATAAGAATCAAAAAAGGTGAGAGCAATCCCACAAATGCAGATGAGTGTGGAGAGGTGTAAGAAAAGGTCAATGTTGTCAACCACCTCGTCATTGCAGACAGTCCAGTTCTGAAAAACTGCAATGGTTGAGGCATGTCTTGACTAGCACATCAAGTTCTGGTTGCTAAGACACAGGGAAAACACTCAAGCACTAGGGCAGTGCTACAACGAGTTTTTACCTATCTGTAGTTTTAAAATATTTAAGTCATAGATAAAGTCTTTTTGTTTTCAATCTTGAATGAGATATCTGTGAGGTAACCTAACAAAACTACTGTGAAAAATGTTAACAATTGAACAATTTCCTTTGAAATTCCTTCACTTCAGATCAAAGGCACTGATAGAATAAGGAAATGGAAAAGGTAAACACAATGTATTATGTTATGTTAAGTTAAACAAGTCAAACTTGAGGATATACAATGAAACTATTTAGGACATTTTCACGAAAGTCTTTTTTAGATATAGACCAATCTAAAGACTGTATATATTTTTAAGAAGAGTAGTGGAATCCTTTGCGCAACATTTATAAAGATGTAGTACTGGTTAGGGGGTAAGCATTAGGTTTTTTTCTGGTTGAATTAAGATGGTTTAAACTAGATTGCTTGGTAATTAAACATATTATGAATGCAAAATGATGAGAAATAACAGATCTCTTAATTTTAGAATAACAGAAATACCTGCAATTCCCAATGGATACAAAATAATGACGCTGATGACATTGTGTTATATGTATAACGGTTTATTCACAAGCATGCAAAGCTTTCCGACAAGTGGAAAATTTCAGTAATATATCACCTCACAAATGCAAAATATTTTGGCTACAGTCTATTTGACAGGTGACAGCTCTGTAAGCATACCTTATTCACGTTAATTTACTTACATTTGTGAATCCCCTTTTCCCCCTTACCCTGAATGTGAAATTGGAATTATTTTTATGGGAATTGGCAAGCTAGTGAATAGTGAGTATCTAAGAGTTGACCATTATGCTAGCACTGCTTTCAGGTGGAAGCTTGTCTGGAGGAAACCAACTGCCAAAACACCAACAAAAATCTGTGATCACTGAAGGTGTGGAAGTCAACATGGTCATCCTTTCATGAGTTCATCTTCTGAGTTTCATTCAGATAGTTCAGAGGCTCTAATGATCTTTAGTTACAACAAAAGTCACAGAGGAGAGTTAGTAAAGAAGGATGTGAAAATACTGGAAAGGTTAAACAAGGATGTCAGTCACACTCACTAAAGATGCCATAGGTGTCTTTAACAAGGGCAGTTTTTGTGCTGTGGGAAGCTAAACTAGGTTGATGGTTTTGCTCTTTTAACTGCAAATATTCATAAATTTCTCACATTTGGTGTGTGAGTTAAAAAAGGAGGGTCGGGAGACAGTGACAATAAAGCAACAAAGGATAATGGAAGAGTGCCTTAGTTTGTGAGAATATTTTAAGGGGTAATGCTGGAGTAACAAAAGATTTGGATGAACAAACAATATTGCCATGATTGAACCAGTTGAGACAGTCAGAAATCTGCGTATTCCCAGATGTCATTTCTATTCAGTGTCAGTCTTTAAAGGTTCAGTGAAAAGATCTGTATGAGGGAAAGTGAGGGGTAAGATAATAAGGGAAAACCACAAAGAGGCAAGACAGCTGGTAAACAAGTTGAGCACAGCAGATGTGTTAAACAGTAAAGAATACCAGAGGAAAGGAATTTGGGATAATAAGTGGTTGTGGGAAGAAGAACAGTAAGATTACCGAGGGAGAAGCATTTCTGGGGTAGAAGGTTTCTTCCTGGGGTAGAACATATTTGGTGAGAAGTTAAAATAGGCAATGTGGATAGTTGCAACTAGATTAATTTGAAAAGAGTTCGTTCCTTTATAGATATCTTCCTCCAAGACCCAAATTAATGTATGTTTTAAAAGAAGCCAATTTAACTAGGCTTTCTTGAATTAGCAAAAAGTTTCTTAATTACTAAACATGAGAAGAAATAGTGATGCAAATACATAAATACAGGGTAGAAATAAATGGTGAGTCCAAAAATATAAAAGTAAAGTAAGATATATGGATGGATCGTCTCTGAATTGTTCATGAATAACAGATAAGACAGAGTCATGGCCATGATTAGATATTGTTGGTTGTGCTGAAATTGGCAGATGAGACAATTTTGAGATCCTTAGTTTTTTAGGTTGATGGAAACTCTGTTGTTCTGATTCTGTTTGATGATGGCTGAATTTCAGCATTCAAGAATAAGAGAGTTTTTTTTCCCCTTTGTTTTACCTAGCATTCAGGTGTGTTTAAAATGGTTGTTCTCAAAGCTGTGGCCTTCACAGCATTCTAACCCATACACTAGGACATTAGGCAATTGCAAGCACGGACTAATGTTGCAGTCAGTTTTTAACACCTGCTTTTTTTTGAATCTTCCTGGAGATTGAAACAGATGTATTTGCAAGATAACACAGTGTGGAGCTGGAGGAACACAGCAGGCCAGGCACCATTAGAGGAGCAGGAAAGCTGACATTTTGGGTCGGGATCCTGCTCCTCTGAGAAGGGCCCCAACCCGAAACATCAGCTTTCCTACTCCTCTGATGCTGCCTGGCCTGCTGTGTTCCTCCAGTTCCACACTGTGTTATCTCTGACTCCAGCATCGGCAGTTCTTACTATCTCTCCGTGTTTGCAAGATGTTGCTTTCTGTTGAGAGGGCAGCTAGTTAGTCACCTCATTATGTCTTGTGTTAAGTCTCTCCCTATTTGATGATTCCCTGACACTTTACAGGTTCAACATTCCATGGGCTTTACTTTGGGCTTTGGCAAGCAGTCAATGAATTTACATCCGCAGTTTCTATTTCTTTCTGTAACAATTGTCTTTTTTTAAAAGAATAGATATTTTTTAAAATTAAAAATAGAAATGTTTATATATACATTAGCGTTCTGATCCATCATTGTGACAAATCAGGCAGCAATGTTTATGTTACAGATATAAATCAGTAATAGTGAGCTTTAGTTACGTTTGAACATATGGACAAGGATCAAGAATGCGCAGAGGCAAACTAAGGAAAGGTAAATAAAGAGATCAGCTGATAATGTAAGAAGACAGTAAACTAGAAGGTCTTCAAAGCAGAAAAAGGAAGAGGTGTGAACATAATGAGTACTCAAAGGAAGAAAATGTGCAGGGAAAAAAGTATCAGACTAAAATTAGATTTGTCACCAACAACTAGATATGTTAAGTGATATAAATAATGACCAATCAAGGAGTTATTCTGTACATAGAAAATTGAATTGCTAGTTGTAACAAATTTTAGCAAAACCTAGGATAACAATTAATTAAGTATTATAATCTGGATGGAAAGACCTCTATTTGTGAAGGCATTCTTTTAGCTCCCCTTCCAGCCCAATTTAATTCTTCCATTCTTACGCGAGATAGCATTCTCTCTCTGCATCCTCCAGTTTAGGCTGACACTCTGCTTCCCCAGTTTTTGGATCATGCTGGCATTGCTCTCCAAGACCCATTCTCTTTCCTTTATTGCCCTCTATTTCCTCTTCTTCCCTTTTCTTTGCTTTGCATCGAACCTGTCTTGGGCACAGCTGTTTGAAGTAATTCTAGTTGCTACATAATGTACGTGACAACTTCTGTTGCCTCTCAAAATTCCCACCTTAATATACAGGGGCTAGAAACACATCTATTAATGGCACAAATTATGTTGATTATGTTGGAGTTCACTCATACATGGAGCAAAATGCTGTCAGTGTTAACTATTGACAATTGGTGACATAAGTAAAAAGGATGTTTCTGGGTATTCTTAATGTATATACTGTATATTGTTTGTCATAAATACATTTAAAATGATGTGCAAACAAAACATGGCCGATATGAGAAAATCTTTTTCAGATGGCAAAGTTGTTAGGGTATGGAATGCACTGCCTGGAAATGTGGTAAACGGCAGGTTCAATTGAAGCATTCAAGAGTACATTAAATAATTATTTGGGTAGAAAGAGTGTGCAAGGATATGGCGAAAAGGCAGCAGATTGGCACTAAATAATAGAACTGGTATGGGCATGATGGGAGAATGGCCCCATTCTGTATGGCAACAATGCTGTGATTGTATTCATTTATTTCACCATAATCCCAATAGGAGGCAGAAATGAATCATCAGTCCAGACTACTTCCCCATCCTATTGATGTAGAAATCAGTTTGGAAGAAGAGTCATTAGACTCAAAACATTGAGTCTGTTTCTCTCTCCACAGACATTGCCATACCTGCTCAGTTTTTCCAGCACTTTCTGTTTTTAGAAATTAGCACTACTAGAGACGTGCTGTACGGAAAATATGTGAGGAACAGCCAATCTAATGAATCACGTGAACCTATATAACTAACCTTATTTCATGGAAAAAGCTATGATCATATTAAAATTATCTTAGCAATATGCAATATCCACTGAACTTGTGTTTGAATTTTCAAATGCAGAACTTTTATCCTAGCTACATCAGCAAAATTGTTTTGATCATGTTTTAGTAATTCAGTGTTTTTAAAAGTATTCAGCTGACTAATCTAGTATTCCAAACACCAGGCATATCAGTAAAGGCTGGGAAGAAGAAAATAGGAAAAGGAGGTCAGTATTACAAATCTTGTCTTGATCAATTACAGAACCATATGAATAATTATTGAGCAAATTCTTTCAATAATTCTCTTGCTTTCAATATTTTAGGCAATATCAGCCCCCAGATCAAATCATAATCTTGGGTAAATCAAAACAAGCAAGAAAGTCTATTTTTCAAGGGGATTACTCTATACAAGAATAATCTATAGGTCTGCCCTTTGCCAACCAGCTGATGAAAGGAAATGGATTTACTCCTTAACAGAATGCGTTTCTCTTGTATTGCCAGTCACCTTCAACATGGAGACAACTTTAGCATTTTGCAAGGGATGAGTCATTTATTAGATTTATTGCTGCATTCATTGCTACCATTTGTTCAAAATACATAAAATTCTTCTTTGTAATGTACTTAGTTTCTGAAATATTAAACTAAAACACCTTAAGATTCAATCCTATACCCTCCATAGTAGTATCAGGGCTAATTATCGAGTTTCTTTAAAGGACTCCTTTCACTCCACTTCAGAGTTTCTAATGGAAATTCATGCCTGAAACTGGATGACACTAAAGGTTCACAGTTGTCACTTTTATTGGAATTGTATATTCACCCACAGGGTTATTGCTTGGCTTAGTCTGTCAAACCTTAATATCCCAACAGAATGAATTTCAAAATTATTGGGTCATGAATGAAGCTACTGTTGGTCTATTATCACCTATTTGCCTCTTTTAATTCAAACATAAGTCCTCTGTGGACAGAAATAAATTTAATAATGTTTGTCTTCCCTGTTGTAGCTGTTTGCTCTTTAACCTCACATCATGTTTTAATCTTAAAAGTACATGGTTAAACTAACACAAGCACTTCCTCTGTGACATTTTCAGGAACTCAAACATAGAGGCTGTCATTATCATTGTATGTTGCTGTATTATACCATGTGTGTTAATAGTATCTCTATTTGGTCATTACTAATATATCACTGGAAATAATTTATGTCATTTTCAAATAATATTCTAACATAAAGTACTAGATATTGTTCAGTTGATTCCTGGGTTTAAAATGCTGTCCAGTGTTTTACTAATCTCTGGTATGTATTGAGATAATGATCCCAACTAGAGCAGCGAATGGGATGCTACCTCTGAGCTTAGGCTGAGGAAAAGATGTCAGAATTCCTGAGTTTATTTACCATTAATTCTCAATGGAAATAAATATGTGGCGAATGTCCATTTTCAGTATTCTTGGCACAAAGCTTCATGTAGCAAAGAGATAGTGATGTGCTCATGCCTAATCCTCCTCCTCACATTCTGTTGCAACACAAGCAAACATCAACCAATGTCTGAGTACTGCAGTGAAAGCACAGACTTTTGTAATGCACCATCAGCTTATTGCCAGACAAACACAGACTTCAGGCATAATTTCTGCAGATACCAATTTCCAAAAGAATTTGTAGGCTCTCACAATGGTGCACCAAGCTGCCCTCTAACAGATTACTAGGATTCCTGTGGGACAGTGGCAGTGGTTATATGGGAATATGAACTTGCTGTCCTTTGGCAGGATGACACCATTTATTTATGTTGCCACTACTGACATTTCAAAAGTGCCATTGCTGTTGGCTGTCAGCTAGCCAAGCAACAGTGGTGCCACCATGCAAAGCTGGTGCAATCAGCAGGACCACAGCTTCTTATGGCCACCTTTGAAGACCATCTGCAGTGTCTTCTAATGAAAGTCAGCATCCTTCCATCAGTCATTGGGTCAGGACTGCACAGGAGCATGAACACAGGTACAGGTTCAACTGAAGCAGTCTAGGTGGTGGAAGCATTATTTCAATATGCCAAAGACATGCTCTGTTGCTTGTCTCAGTAGATTGCTTTTGTGCTCATGTATACCTGAGTTGCATACCACATGTCACAAAATATGATATTAAGGATAGCCCTTTTCACTCAGTAGCCACACACTAGCATGTTGTGGTGATTAATATGCAGGTGGCACCGTGGACTGTTGCAAAATGAAGGCATCACAACTGCCACCATAATATTTGACAATGACCTGTCTTATAAGCTGTGTATGATTGAATGGCTGTGCATCAAGGGAATGGAATCTGTTTTGGATCACAGTATATCTCAGGGTGGAAAAGCAAAGCAATGTGCAGGCTAGCGATTGCACCCTGCAGCATGGTGAAGTCTGCAGTCCTCATATAGCTGCATGCTTGCTCCATCCATCTGCTTCTCACTGGCAAAACAATTCATGCAATTTATCTTCCCTGGAGTTCAAAATGTCAGTGAATGATAAACTGGGAGAATAGCAAATATGGTTTCTTCCAATCTACAAGGAGTCTAAGGAATAATGGTTTATGATCTTGATTACATTTGCAATCACTGGCAATGCTTTCATTACCCTTTTCTGAAAGTGCAGTTCTAGTGGAAGCATTAACAGATTTAAGGGAGCACTTCCTTCATGAAGACAGATATATAACACATCGTTCCACGCTGAAATTCAGGTAATATAATTGCTATTCGAACATCCTGGGAAAATACAACACTCGATGGAGACCTCTCCTCCTTCACCCCTTTCAAACAGTTTGTCCCATTCTGCACTGCCTCTGGTTATTTTCCCTGCCATACTCTGGTATATGGGAATTGTCTATTATCACATCTGTGTCCAGGTGCAAGTAGTTTGAGCCAAATTTTTGAAGTAGAATGTGTTATATTACAAGCTATTTACTTTATCAACTTTATCGAACTCTAGGAATACCAAGCACTTCTAAAATCATAGCAATAACTAGAAGACAACTATTACAACTAAATTGAAAGTAGTTGTTGATCCCTTTAAATGGCACCAATGGGGCTTTGGCTCCTTCACTTAACATGCATTCCATTGTATGTATTTAAGGGATGGCACTAAGTGAATTCTAAAATACCAGCACTAGCATTGAATCAGCATTCCAAACTGATTGACATGTTCCTTGATGTTCCTTGCGCTCAAAGTAACATCCTCAATCAATATTTTATAATAAATATGTTCAGAAATGCGATGACACACCTCTGGAGCAGGTGGGACTTGAAACCAGGTCTCTTAGCTCAGAGACAGGGACATCACAACTGTGCCACAAAGGTCCCCTAATATCATCATTTTTCTATTCATTTAACATATTTTTCTAATCAACCTGTTTAGAAATGTTATTACACAAGTCTGGTGCAGATGGGACTGAATCCGGGCCTTCAGGTCCAAGGTTAGTGACACTACCATTCTACCAGAAGAGGGGCCTAACGTCATCATTAAAATGGTATTTACCATGGCTTACACCTGAAATACATTGGGACCAAAATCACCACTGAATTACTGGCAGTAAGGAGCCACATTTTATGGATAATAGCTAATTACAAAATGCCATTTCCTAAATTTACAACATGAATAACTTTTCCCTTGTTGAACTTAGATCATTTCAGTCATAAATAGTCCTGGGACATTGCCGAAACATACCCAATGATCAACTGTCATTATTCCCCCAACTGTGGGTTAGATTTTCTTTTAAAATGGGCCTTGTTTATCCAACACCCTTGTAAAAAAAATCACATTCTACTGTTCCACACCAAGAATTACATAAATTACAGTCTAACAATTAAAATCACTGCTGAAGAATTATTTTTTAAAATGTGCCAAATGATTTAAGTGCTGAAAAAAATTGTAATTGAGTGTTACTTGATGTTAAAAGGCTCTTAGCTGGCAAAGTATCACTAACACTTGGTGAGATTGCTAGGATAGCTGAAGGTTGTCATTAATAGGGTTCCCTGCTGTTATTTCTGTCAGTGGTTTATTTCCATAGCATCTAGCAGGTGGAGGTCAGGTGAAAAGGCGGGGGGGGCGTTATTCAGTTGGGGTAGTATTTTCCTTTTTTACAGCCTGACTAGTTAGAAAATAGTCATTCATACCTAATTAGTGGTTGTCTGTTGTGACAGTTTGAACCCCTTCATGAGCTTCATAACAAAACCTGTTCTGTAACATATTTGGCCCACTGACCTACCTATTAATGACAAAGTCTGTGGAATTAGGCCCCATACTGCATCTATATTCATAGATCAACCCATCATCCTTCATCACAATAAAGAAACAGGATCACAGAATGATGATTGTTTCTCACTAAGTTCATCACATGTGCTTAAGTGTTTACACGTATGCATGTGGATCAGCGACTTAAATATCTAGAATAAAGATGAACCAGCATATTGTAGCTATTTAACATTACTCAAAAATTTTGAAAGAACATTAGTTGACTCCAGAGTTTCTTGGCAAAACATTTATTTTTTTCATTAAATGTAGTTGCCCTGAAATTAGCTACTCTTTGGACCTATGATCAAGCCAGATCTCGAATGCTCTGCCTACTGACCTTGCACTGCAGTTTCCAGAATGACCATGTGGAGACACGTGTTTCACCATCCCACACGATGCTATTGACCAAAGTAGGCAGTGAAGGGAGTGGACATCAATTCACCTGCCCTCAAAGGGATGCACAGATTGGTTTCACCAGATAGGACTAGGCAGTGCTCATTAAAACTAGATAAGTACCTGAATCCTGAAAAACAAACATTTTATTTTGATTTTATTTTAAGATGGCTTCTTTACAAAGGTGGCCATTGAGTGAAATGCTTACTTCACTCCAATTGTGTTGAGGCTTGAGGCTGTTGTAGGGGAAGGAGCAGTAATGGGGTGGTCAATTGCACTCCTGCAAATGGCAGTGTTCACCCAAATTCCTGACCTGACTTGTTACTTAGTGAACTTACATAAATAACTAGCAACTAGAATATCCATCATTACAATATGCAAGAAGGAACCTCTCTTGAACTTAACTGCAGAAATTCCCTTCAGATCTACCATGGTACTACTGCTGGGTATCTCCTTGCTTGGCTTTTTGGAGTCATGGTAGATTACTCACTTGACCAGCTCATGATACCCCTGAATGTATAACATTCAAGATTTTAAAATGGCATTGTTTGGTTGACCTTTAATTGCTGTCACAACATCTTCTGATCTTAATTTCTTAGGTATCTTTAAAACGTCAATTTACTTCAATCAAGTATATGATCACTACATTTCTGCCAAAGAATAGGCATTAATTCAATCCTGGGGAAACCTCCAATAATCTGAGCCTAGGAATTTGCAAGCAATTACAACTGATCTCTGAGTCAGTTGTCAGTGACTAGCTATGGATTTGCTCAATAAAAGCAGTGACCTTGAAGCGATGGACAAGGAGGGCAGCTACCTTTTCACATTCCAGACAAGTAATGTTGGATCATATTTTCAAAGAAACAAGGAATATATTTACTTCATTACATGCAAATACAATTCTAAAAAATTTGCCTCTAAATTCTTTTAGTGGTCATCTGTGCCTCTCATGCATCTTCTGTAAAAGCATAACTTCTTTCATCATAAAGAATAGATGGGAGATATACTCATTCATTTTGAGTTGCGCTGATTGTTTTACCTTGTGAAGTTGCCAAGATTAGAATACTGAAGATGTGAAAAGATTTGCATCACAAATTAAGTGGATATTATTCTTAAAAGAAAACTCCCAATTGAAATTAAAATCTTCACTTCTTCTATTTTCAATTTTGCCCAACAACATGCAGAACAGTGAGATTTATTCAGTCTTTTAGAACCATCTGTGTTAATATTTATGAAAAAAAGCCATCAATTTCTGTAAAGCTTAAAATTCTAATGGTCTTTTATTATAATTTAAATCTTCCTAATTTTCAAACTTTCATTGCAATTAAAATATTTCACAATCAATTATTTAATATTCATTATAATGAATAAGATTAAGGTGAATAAATCTACAGATTATGTATAGATTATTGTATAACTGTATAAAAATGTTGTAAAAGAAAAATTTAAAATGATTTTTAAAAATTCATACTTCACATAATTAAAAACATAGTGCTGAATCTATTGATATTTTGGCTCAGTGCAAGTCATGTCAAGCGATTCTTGCCGTGAGACTGGGTGAATTATTACTGAATCTAACCAAACTTACTTCATTAATTACTGTCGCTAACCCAATAGTGTGTGTCATGCCTGATTTCTGTCCCATCTTACCATTGCATGTTTCCTGGAACAACTGTCCACTCACTGGATGATCATTTTAAGATTAGCATCTCTCGCCTCAACACCATCTTTGAATGCTTGCTGGGCATCTGAAGGAGAGCTGGCAATTGCAAGCCATCCTGTTCCTTACTGGCGATGAGGAGAGACGGCTGAGAAGGGAGGGATGGCACCACGGTTCTCTCACTGAGACCTGGAGTCCCTGGATGACGAGATGGTGCAGAGTGGGCTGTCCTCTTCTCTGAGGACTGGTAGAGGAGGCCGTGCCACCACACCCTTGCCAGTCTGATCATTAGATCACCACCTGGGTCAGTGGTCGCAAGGATGTGGAGGGCATGGCTGCAGTGCCACAACAAGATCAATGACCTTCACCGCTCCACCATTGAAGTGCCATCCTCTGCTATTCACTACCTCATACTCACTCTATCTCTGCCACCGCACTTACCTCCCACCAAGGCTCAAGCTCTGACACCTCCTCTGTTACATGCAATGCCTTTGCTCATTCTCTCTCATAATCCCTAACCTTCAAAACCACTTGTGCTCAACCGCTCTGCAGTGCTTCCTAACTCTTTCTGAAAGTGAAACACCTTTCCCCCAAACACATCAGCACTAACAGCCAGGCCATCCAATTACTCATTTGCCCCTTTTATATCATTACAGGATGTGGGGGAGAGGGACCGGTACTCAGAGAAGGGGAAGATCCTTGTCCTCACAGCAGAGGATAGGGACTGCTCCTGGGGGAATGCTGAGACATCCATGTTACAGCAAACAAGGAAGTACCACTTGTTGCTGCTCTGAAATGCTGACACTCACCAAGCAATCTGTGTCTAGAACTGGGCACTTTTTGTAACCAGCCAGTCACGGTCCATGTAAACAATGTCTACTGTTCTGCCTTCATACATCTGCTTGGTCACTTCTTCAAAAAAATTCATTAAATTTGTATGACGTGCTTTCCCTCACACAAAGCCATGCTGACTATCTCTAATCAGTCCTGTCTTTCCAAATGCATGTAGACCGTGTCTCTCAGATTCCCCTCCAACAACTTACCCACTACTTTCTTCCCTAGCTTCCCACAATGTCCCGGGATGCACTTGATCAAGTCCTGGGCATTTATTCACCTTTATGCATTTTAAGACCTCCAGCACCTCTTCTTCTGTAATGTGTCACTATTTATTTCTCTGCATTCCCTAGCATCTAAGTCTTTCTATATGGTAAATACTGACACAAACTATTAAATTGGGATGTCAACCATCTCATACAGTGTCACACATTGATGGTCTTTTTGAGCTTTAATGGGTCATGTTCTCCCCCTAGTTACTCTTTTGCCCTTAATATAATTGTAGAGTCTCTTTCGATTCTCCTTAACCTTATTTGCCAAAACTATCTCATGTCCCCTTTTCGCCCTCCTGATTTTCCTCTTAAGTGTACTCTTGCATCCCCTATACTCTTCAAGGGATTCAATTTATCACAGCCGTCGTATACCTGACATGTACTTCCTTCTTTATCATGACCTCAGTATCTCTACTCGTTCAGCGTTCCATATCCCTGCCAGCCTTGATCTTCATTCTAACAGGAACATGCTGTCCCTGAACTCTCTTTATCTTGAATTTGAAAGCCTCCCACTTGCCTGGTGTCCCTTTACCTGTGAACAGTCTCCCCTAGTCAACTTTTGAAAGTTCTTGTCTAAAGCCATCAAAATTGGCTGTGCCCCAATTTGTAACTTTTACTTGTGGACCAGGCTTATCCTTTTCCATAACCATTTTAAAACTAACTGAATTATAATCACTAGTCCAGAAGCCATTTTCTTAAGTAGTTTAACACCATATTGAATCCAAAAAGCTGTGTAGTGCCTAATTGAAAGATAAGGTGATTTTCCTCAGTTGTACATTCAGCTTCATTGGAGCAACACATGATGCTAGGACCAGAGAGTTTGGAATGGGGAAAAGGTGATGAAATCAAATGTTCGACAACAGGAAGCTTTGGGCGATGGAGGTGTTGTGCACTGAATGGAGGTGTTCAGCAAAGCAGCCCCCAATCTCCTCAGTCTTCCTAATGGAAAGGAGAATGCATTGTGACCATTGAGTACAATATAATGTGAAAGCAATACACACTTATCAATATTAAAAAACTAAAAGAAGGGGTTCAGGTGCTTAATTCTTTGAAATTTGTGTCACAGATAGACAGGGTGGTTAAGAAGGTGTTTAGCACACTTGTCTTCATTGCTCAGACCATTGAGTGTAGGAGTTGAAACGTCATTTTGAAGTTGTACAAGACGTTAGTGAGGCTGTATACAGTTCTGATCATCCTGCTACAGGAAGGATATTATTAAGCCAGAGAGGGCTCAGAAAAGGTTGATTAGGATGTCGCTGGGAATGGAGGATTTGAGTCATAAGGAGAGGTTGGGACTTTTCTTACTGGAGCACAGGAGATTGAGGTGTGACCTTATAGAGGCTTATAAAATCATAAAGGGTATACATAAGGTGAATAGCACAAGTCTTTTTACTAGGGTAGGGGAGTTCAAAACTAAGAAGCAGATTTTTAAGGTGAGATGAAAAAGATTTAAAAGAGACCTGAGGGGCAACTTTTTCATACAGAAGGTGTTTCGTACGTGGCATGAACTGCCAGAGGAAGCGATAGATGCAGGTACAGTTACAGCATTTAAAAGACATTTGAACAGGTACATCAATAGGAAAGGTTTAAAGGAATATGGGCCAAATGCAGGCAAATGGAACAAGTTTAGTTTGGGAAACTTGGTTTGCCTAGACTAGTTGGACTGAAGGGTCTGTTTCCATGCTATATGACTCAAAAACTCTATGACTTCTTGTAACCAGGCAGTCAGTGTCATGCATTGGGCACCTTTTGTACCCAGTGGCCATGATGCTTGCTGCCTCTTGTATGTATTGCAGGTGCAGCCAGAGTCCTGGATACATGAGCAGACAGCTATCCACTTCCTCCACAGGACACTTCCTTGTTCTCTGTGGATGACGGAATCCATCACCTGGAGGATGAATCGATAAGATTGCCTCCTGCAGCTTGTGACAGCTCCAATACTGAAGTGTCAGTGTGGTTGCTTGGCAAATAGACTGTGGGATTGGAGTTGACAGGAGAGTTCACACTTACTGCTACACAGTTAGAGGGGGGAGAAATGTCTGTGGCCACTCAGTGCTGGAAACCAGGTGCCTGCTCAGCCCACAGCAGCAAAGGACCCTGTGGTTTTGGTGATCAGAGACGGGGATGCGGCCCAGGAAAGCAAGAAAGGTGGGGATGAGGTGAAGGTAGTGAGGGGTGTGTGGGTAAGGGAAGAGAGAGGAGGGGGGGAGGCCTCACAGGTTTCACACACCCACTTCCCCTCCACCCCATTCCCAGCCCTAAGTCCTCACTCTCTCTCCTCTCCTCTCCTCAAGCTTCTGCCATGGGACCACCCCCATCGCCCTTCCCCGCCTTGCTCACTCAGGAAACACCCCCTATCTGATCTATCCCTCCCCTGTCTTCCCAACGGTCCCTCCCATCCTCAGGCCACATTGGGGGAAGCGAACACACTCATTGTTGGACACATCCCTTTTAAACCTGAACCTGAACCCATTTAAATACACATGAACAAATTTGACCAGTGTGTTGCACACATGCACTGACTTCAGCAAACATAGCCTAAAACAATCTCCCATGTCCACAGTCAACTACATTTTAAAGAAACCACACCCCCTACATCCACAAGTCTTGAAATAAATTCTTCTCCTACAATCTTCAAAACATAAAGTCTTAAATATAAAGCATTTCTGTAACAATTTCATAATATCATAAGACATAGGAGTGGGAGTAGGTCATTCAGCCCATCGAGTCTGCTCCACCATTCAAGGAGATCATGGCTGATTTGATAATCCTCAACTCAACTTGTCCTGCCTTTTCCTATAACCCTTGATTCCCTTGAATGAGTTCATCTTTAACAAAGATTTAATTGTTTGTTAATTTCCTGGTGTATCATGTATCCAAAAATGATTAAACAATTTTAGTAAACAGCATAACTGTCATTTATACCACTCTAACACTGGCATCAACAACTGTTAACTGATTTGTGACTGCTGAGGATCAGAACCAATACTTCTGCTATTAAAAAATGAGAATTGTCAAAAGTAGCTGTTTCAGAATTATTCAAAATCGTCAACCACACTGGGGTTCAGGTGTTTGTAGCAACAAAGTCAGAGATAGCAAGAACTGCAGATGTTGGATCAGAGTCAACGCAGTGTGGAGCTGGAGGAACACAGCAAGTCAGGCAGCATCAGAGGAATAGGAAAGTTGACGTTTTGAGTTGGGATTTCCTACTCCTCTGATGCAGCCTGAACTGCTGTGTTCCTCCAGCTCCACATTGTGTTGACTCTGCATGAACAAAGTGTTGTTTTAGTGAAAATGTAATTGTACCCATCTGTACCAGTAACAGTCAGACAATCAAGTGCACTCTGATCTGCTGATGGTCTGCAGCAACTACTAACATCGTCTTTCTAAATTCTTCTCTAGATGGAAAACAATGGAATATTGTTTGTCCAGTTTTAGTACTGAACAGTATTATCATCATCTTGAACAATATCTGAAATGTAGAAATAAAATTGCACTGGGCTTCATTTCCCAGATGCTACAGTCAATGTTGTATGTTGCTACTTTCAATTTCACCCAACTGTATGCAGAACAGTGAGATCTATTCAATCCTTTAGCACTTCAGAATAACCAGCACTGTTTTTGTAAGTCCTTGTAAAAAGAAAGCCATCATTTTTTTTGTCAAATTTAAAAGACATACGCTCTCTGACATCATAATTTGAATGAAAGATTCTCAAGAAGCCCTTCAATTAAAAAACTGACCTATGGTTCAAGAACAGTCACTAAATGGCACTGAGCAAGTCAGCTGATAATTGTATGAGACTATACTGGGATCAGTTAAGGTTTTAATGGACAAGACCCCCATTTCATTCATTCATATTAATGTCAGATTCTCAAATAAAGGCTGTAAAATGAAGAAAATTGGAAATCAGAATGCAAAATGAAATCAAGTTTGTATATTTTATACATAAAACACGTACAGCTTGCAGCTTATTTAGTTTTTCTTCACGAATTGAATGAAAGTCTAGATGCCCTGCCCATTTATGATAACAACTTAAACAGAAACATTTAATTTACCACTATTGTGAATCTGTTTGGAGAACAACTGACACTTGAAAATGTTGACTTAATGCATAAAAAAATCAATTTATCCGTTAGAATGCAGTGTGCTGCTGGAGAAACACAGCAAGCCAGGCAGCATCAGAGGAGCAGGAAAGTTAACATTTCGGATCAGGACCCTTCTTCAGAAACAGGGAGGGGGAAGGGAGCTCTGAAATAAATAGAGAGGGGAGGGGTGGGGCTGGGGAAGGTAGGTGAGATGGTGATAGGTGACTGCAGGTAGGCAGTAGTGGGGATTGGTCAGTGGGATGGGTGGGGCAGATTGTTGGGAAAGAAGAGAGACAGGTTATGACAGCTCAGGGAGGCAGGGATGAGAGGGAGGGTTGGACGTGGGATGAGACCGGGGGATGGGGAGATTTTAAAACTGGTGAATTCTATGTTTAGGCCATCGAGTTGTAGGCTCCCAAGACGGAATATGAGGTGTTGCCCCTGTAGTTTGTGCGTGGTGTCATTGTGGCACTGGAGAAGGCCCAGGATGGACATGTCGCCAGGGAGTCGCTTCCATCACCAACGATGTAACATTGGCTCCTGAGACAGTCTCCACCCCCACAGCCAGCTCCAGCTCTACACCTATCCCCAACCGCAAACCCTGCTGGGTCTTCACCATTCCCCCTGACGTCCCCCTCACTGAGGACAAACGGTCAGTCCTCAGCAAAGGACTTACCCTCATTCCCCTGCGCCCACACATCAATGAATTCCATTCACATCTGGCTGTCTCTGCCTCTGCGCCTATTTCTTTGACAGGGCATCTAATCCACCCTCTACATACCCCTTTTCCCACCTCCAACATACCCCATCCTCCTGGACACTACCCCACAGCCTCTGACCCTCTCTCGACCTCTTCATTTCCAACTGCCATCACAACATCGATCGCCTCAACCTCTCCGCCCCTCTCATTCACTCCAACCTCTCCCCCACAGAACGTGCAGCCCACCACTCCCTCTGCTCCAACCCAACCTCACCATCAAACCTGCAGATAAGGTGGGGGGTGCAGTAGTGGTATGGCCCACTGACCTTTACATGGTCGAGGCCAGACGCCAACTCTCTGATACCTCCTCCTACTGCTCTCTCAATTTTGATCCCACCCCTGACCACCAAACCATCGTCTCTCAGACCATTCATAACCTCATCACTTCAGGAGACCTCCCGTCCACAGCTTCCAACCTCATCGTTCCCCAACCCTGCACTGCCTGTTTCTATCTCCTTCCTAAAATCCACAAACCTGACTGCCCTGGCCAACCCATTGTTTCTGCCTGTTCCTGCCTCACTGACTCTGTTACTCTCCTCTGGTCCAGGAAGTCCCCACCTATGTCCGGGACACCACCCACCCCCTCCACCTCCTCCAAGACTTCCAATTCCCTGGTCCCCAACACCCCATCTTCACTATGGACATCCAATCCCTGTGCACTTGTATCTCCCATGCAGATGGCCTAAAAATCCTCCGCTTCTTCCTCTTCCGCAGGCCCAACCAGTCCCCCTCCACCAACACCTTCATCCGCTTAACTGAACTCGTCCTTACCCTTAACACCTTCTCCTTCAACTCCTCCCACTTCCTACAGACTAAAGGGGTGACCAAGGACACATGCATGAGCCCAAGCTATGCCTGCCTTTTCGTAGGATATGTGGAACAGTCGCTTTTTCGCTGTTACACTGGCACTACCCCCACCTCTTCTTACACTACATTTATGACTGTATCAGCATTGCTTCGTGCTCCCACGAGGAGCTTGAACAGTTCATCAACTTTACTAACACGTTTCACCCAACCTCAAATTCACCTGGACCATCTCCGATACCTCCTTCTCCTTACTGGACCTCTCCATCTCTGGTAACCACCTCGAAACTGATATCTATTTTGAGACCATCGATTCCCACAGCTACCTGGACTACAGCTCCTCTCACCCACCTTCCTTCAAGAATGCGATCCCTTACTCCCAACTCCTCCACCTCTGCCGCATCTGCTCTCAAGATGGAGCGTTCCACTCCTGGACATCCCAGATATTCTCCTATTTCAAAGATCGCAACTTCTCCCCTCCAGTAATCAATACTGCCCTCAACCACATCTCTTGCATTTCCCACACTTCTGCCCTCAAACTCCCCCTGCCCCCAACAAAAATAAAGACAGAGTCCCCAGGTCCTACCATACCACCCCACCAACCTCTGTATCCAGCACATCATTCTCCGCAACTTCCCCACCTACAATCTCACCCTACGACCAAAGAGATATTTTCTTCCCCACCCTATCTGCCTCTCATAGGGACCACTCACTCTGCAACTCCCTCATCCACTCCACACTCCCCACTAACCCCACCACCCCCGGCGTCTTTCCCTGCAACCGCAGGAAGTGCTACACCTGCCCCTACACCTGCCCTCTCACCTCCAGTTAAGGCACAAAGCAAACCTTTCAAACAGGGGTTCACCTGTACATCTGCCAAGTTGGTCTACTGTACTTGCTGCTCCCAATGTGGCCTCTTCTACATCAGTGAGACCAAGCATAAACCCGGAGACCATTTTGTTGAGTATCTGCACTCTCTGCACAAAAACGACAACACCTTCTGGTCGCCTACCATTTTAACTCCCCCTCCCTCTCCCTGGGTGATATGTCCATCCTGGGCCTCCTCGAGTGCCAAAATGACACCACACGCAAACTGGTGGAGCAAAACCTCATATTCTGCCGCAGGAGCCTACAGCCCGATGGCCTAAATATGGAATTCACCCGTTTTAACATCTCCCCACCCCCCGGCTTCATTCAACCCTCCCTCTCATCCCTGCCTCCTTGACCTGACACAACCTGACACAACCTGTCCGTCTTCTCTCCCACCTATCCGCTCCACCCATCCCACTGACCAATCCCCATCACTCCCTACCTGTACTCACCTATCACCATCCCACCCACCTTCCCCAGCCCCACCCCTCCTCACTCTATTTATTTCCCAGCTCTCTTCTCCCTCCTCATTTCTGAAGAAGGCTCCCGACCTGAAACTTCAACTTTCCTGCTCCTCTGATGCTGCCTGGCCTGCTGCATTCCTCCAGCTCAACACTGTATTGTCTCTGACTCCAACATCTGCAATTCTTGCTATCTCTGAGCAATTTATCAGTTACATGGAATATTTTGTTTGGTTGGAAATTTTTCCACCACTTTTCCCGTTGTAACAGGCTTGACAGCAGACCTCCTTTCAGGACAATAAAGCTTGCAATTTCCACACGTTATTAAGCTATTGTATTCTAGGTCTGTCAACTGACATTTATCACGGCAAACTGCCCATTAGACAATGTGTAAAAGACTCATCATTTCTCATCAACCTGAAAAATGGAAAATATTCATGATATTAGACCAATTTGCTCCAGCTAAACTACTGGCCTAATTGAACTAACACTTAGATAATTCACAGTAGCAGAACTTAAGGCAAAGTACTAAATAGCACAACCGGTAATTTAGAAGATGTACTGTTGATATGACAGTTTAAATGACCCATTGTCCTTCCAGCTCCTTCAACTGAACCCTTGAAAATCTCTAATGATGAGTCATACTAGGCTTTTCATAGAATTTATAATAAACTTCCACACATGAACCAACAAGATGAATAGAGCTAATGAAAGAAAACAAGGCTTGAAATTTAGATGTAAAAGGCATTGAAATTTGACATTGAGAGTAATACAAAATGGGTGATAACAAATTATAAAGCCCTGTCTTCAATGGGAAATAAAATGAGGCAGGGTGTAAAATGGGTTGCTAATTCACTAACCCTCCAATTCATTATAATTTATTTTGCTTTACCACTGAAATCTAATTTCACGCAGAATCTTTCCAATGTATCCCCTTGATATCAAAATAATCTTTTTGAAAATTACAATGGAAATAGATTTTTACCCACCCCAGCACTTTTGACAACTTTGAGATGGTGGTATGGTAGTTGTGCCTCTTCCCTGGGGTGTCCCTATTTTCACCACCTAGCTCACATTCATCGTTTAGAAAAATCATATTTGTCTGACTCATCACTCCAAGACATGTTAACGCTAAATATTGTCACAGGGTATACCATGCACTGAGATACATTACAGATACATTACCTAGAAATTGCTATCTGTGATATGCATGCACCAATACTTCACCTGTATTGCAATTAAGCTTTATTCATTTAAATTTAAATTGTCTTTGCTAAACAAAGTGACAGAAGGCTATTGTGCAACCATGTTCAGGGTTCATTTAAATAAATTACAAACAGAAAATCTGAATCTATAATCTAGATTCCAAATACAATGATTCTGGAAGACATCCTAGTTTACCCTAACAATAGTAACATAATCCAATATTATAACCAGTATGGAAGACACAATAAGGCTTCGGCGATTATGGTTTAGACTCATAAGGGTACAGTTTGCAAAGATCAATTCTCAGCATGGCACAACTCATGACTTTTCTGACAACTCCTACATATGACTTCAAACATGGGCATCAATTAGTCATGTTTTAAGTGGATATCCCTTGTTTCAAGCAGCCAGCTGGTAAGTTTGTTTGAGGTGTTCAGAGGTCAGGGAGGCTAGACTGCTGCAGGAAAAAAAAATCCAGGCAGCTGCCTGAAAACCTTATGCAGGCCTGCATAAAAAAGATCTTTTTGCGGTGCACATTGATCACGTGGTAACCTTTGCAGTTAATGAGCTCTCTTGGGTGATCTGGACATATCTTCCTTGTCATATATGTGTAGTGAATGATCCCCTGAACCTGTCGGAAGTGATCCAGAGCCACAGATGTGAGGGCTTGCTCATTGACTGGTATCAGTGCAATAAATATGCACATAATAGGCAATCCTGCCATCAGTCATCAGACTTATGCATTTGTGGGTGTTGACAGCAAAATCTTGTAATTGTCTCAAACAGAGTTTTGGAAGGTTCCAAAGATGAAGAAGGTAATGTTGGTGGTGACTTTGACAGTCACTGCTAAGCATGGCCACCAGATCCATTTGGTATCAGGTCCTGTTCCAAAAGACTACAAAGGCCTGCTAAATGAGTTCCTGAGTACTGACACCAAATGGATCTCAACGGCTTAAGAAGGCAGCCTGCCATGACCTGTTCAAGTATAATTAGGGATGGTTAATTTGTTGGTCTTGCCTACATCCTTGAAAAATGAAAGCAGCCAAGAGATGCCAGTATTTATTGTCCGGTTTCCTTATCATGTCTTCAGCTCCCTTAATTGCCACTGTGTTGTTTTCTTACTTTCACTGGTGAGTTGCAGAAAGTGCTGTGTTAATATTGTTAAATTTGAATGATAAACATACTGAAATTGACAATCCGTTTCTTTTGAAGAGGTTGCATGTGCACATCTAAATATGTTGAAGTTAAATGCAGGGATTGGTGAGCTACAGCAGGCTTCTGAGTGTACTTGCATTTTTGTAGGCCTTAACTGCGCCCACCCTCCAGCCCCCCAACTATACCGAAACCTATATGCTAATCTCAGTGAAATTTCACACCCATCCTTCACTCCAATGCTTGGTACTTCATTTGGACATTTATATTTATGCTTACGAATAGATGAGCAATTTATTATGCACTTAATTTTAGAATTAAATCTGTTTATCTAATGTCAATAAATCCATTGTGCATGTTCCATTTTAGAGATAATCTGAAAATAAAAAGTTCTTAGTAGGTAACTATCTGACCATCTGTCTAACTGTCGCATTGTGGATAATGATATTGGAAACTGACTCCCTTGATAGCACAGAACATGGCGTAGCAAATTACATAAGCATATTAGGATCCAACTGAGCAATTCACATGCATATCAAGGCAATCATTTCTCACATATATTTGACTATTAGTAATCAAATAAAGCATGCAGTCAGGGATAAACCTCCTGACTGGGAAGAGAAAATCATTTCCTCAGTAGTCCACTGAACAGCAATAACTTACTTTTATTGCAACGTCTTTTATAAGGCAGCGCCAAAAGGAAGGGAAAATGAAGAAAAGGCTAAAGTTAGACACCTGGAGAGATTCAGAAATTTATAGGGACGGAGGAGATCACAGAGATGATACCATGGATTGGTGTAAATTTGGGATGAAAATGTTATCTGTTAGGTACTGCAATATTGTAATATTTAATTTGGGTCTCATAAATTACCCAATTTAAGGTAGCTTATTCTATCAAGAAGGAACAATTTGGATATGATACATAATGTAAATAGGCAGAAAAGACATAAAACCATACCAGCTGAGAATAGAACAAATCGGTGACGTGAATCTGTGGCTGGCAGTGGCAGTTTCTTCTGTTTTCTTCAATCGTCTTGAGCTAGCCAATGTGTTCGGCCAAAGCTAGCACAGACCATTTCAAAAAGTTCTCCTCTACCCAAAGTCTCCTTGAGCTAGCCAATGTATTAGGCTGGAGCCAGCATTGGCCTACAGCCTCAGCCTGAATGTGCCAGTCAGTCCCGAAACATTACCATCCCTTTCCTAGGTGCCTATTCCACCAACTCCACAGGCTTCACACTTCCACACTCAAGAGGTATATGTGTGCCTACACCTGCCTATCTTTCCTATTCCCTCCAAAATCATGCCACTAATGTGGCACACTGCCATATGACAACATGTATGTGCCCTTGTCTGAAAACCACCGAGCAGCGTGGTCAGCTGCTTGGCTGTGTGACCATGCTAGCTGCCACTGTGAGGCAGACCTCTATAAGGTTCCACACATAGAGGAGATCCATAGGTATAGGTCTGCACTCCATGAGATCCTATGATGTTCTGCCTGAACATCAGCCAAGATGATATCAGAAACAAAATCAGAAATTTCTGGAAAAACTCAGCAGGTCTGGCAGCATCTGTGGAGAGAAAGCAGAGGTAACAAGTGACCCTTCGTCAGAACGACATGATTTCAGATTGGGTGGAGTCTTATGCCATCTCCAGCATTAACTATTCCAAAACCATTACCTGATACAATAAGATTTAAGAACCAGGTACGCTGGAGACTGGGGCTGGAAATGAAACTTTGGCTTGTTGGCTATGATGGTAAGCAGTAGGCCCAACAGTTTCTGAGGAATTCATTAACAACTTTGGGAGCATAACAACATGGCCCAGAATTTCGAAGATAGCAAGAACTGCAGATGCTGCAGTCAGAGACAACACAGTGTGAAGCTGGAGGAGCACAGCAGGTCAGGCAGCATCAGAGGAGCAGGAAAGTTGACATTTCGGGTCGGGACCAGTTCTGAAGAAGGTCCCGACCCGATGTGTTGACTTTCCGACTCCTCTGTTGCTGCCTGACCTGCTGTGTTCCTCCAGCTCCACACAGTGGTGACTCAGAATTTGTTGCCCTTTCACATTATATTTTACATTGGGTATCCTGGCTTTTGTGGCAATTAGTTCTGTGTCCCGTATGGATTTCAGTGGTTCTCAGCTGACTTCTGTACAACAAGCCTCATTCGGACTGACTCTGCTGAAAACTGATGCCTCCTGCAATCCTTCCTCTTCAGTCAGTCAAGATAATAATTGTTACTGCAACTGGCTTATGCCACTACCTCTGTCAAGATCATAATGCCTTCCTTCTACTGCTCAGAGTCTACAAATCATACGCAGATAAAGTATTGTAGGTGATATGCTATCAACATTGCTCAGATCGCAAAGTTGGGGTGGAGCCTCTGAATTAGAATCTGCAAAGCTGTGTACCAGAGAGGATGGTCTTATCTAAGACTGGGCAGATGAGGCTTGTACAATTTAAGGAAAGTTTTCTTTTCCAAAAGTTGCACACGATAGGTTTGGTTCTCATGTTATCAGTGTGTAATGTTCAAGTTAGAAACACTTGCAATTTGCTGCTTTTCTTACAGTAGCTTTTACTTATTTTTTGTTCTTTTTGAGCATTTCTTTTGGAGATTACACTCTAGACTTCTGGGGGAATTTCAACAGAACATGTTGCTGTTGTGCTCATTTCTCTACGTTCCGTTTCCAAGCTCTTTGAGAATATGCAAAAGGCAATATGATCAGTAAACAAATGAGCAGTCCTTTGTTCGGGTGCTGGAATGTCATTAACATAAATAAAGCACAGCAGCCCTTTTTTCATATCCAGGCATGGTTCCAAAATGCACTCCTGTTACTGACAAAGCAGAAGGATGAGAACCAAAAATCATTGCGAGTGCTTCATCAATGATTCTCCCTTCATTACAAGGTCAGAGTTGGGATATTAACTGGTGATTGCACAACATTCAGCACCATTCATGACTCCTCATACACTGAAGCGGTTTACATACAAATGTAGAGGACCTAAGCAAAATTCAGCTTGGGTTGATAAGTTGCACATGACCAGGCCAGGAGGAGGATCCCTTCGTTAATTTGACAATTTATGTAAAATGCGCAATGATGTTTGAACATCTTTAGAAGATTTACCAAGCCACTTATCTACACCGATAGAGTGATTGAACATAGAACATAGAACAGTACAGGCCCTTTGATCCATGATGTTGTGCTGACCTATTAACCTACTCTAAGATCAAACTACCCTGCAAACCCTACATTTTACTATCCTCCATGTGCCTATCCAAGAGTCGCTTAAAAGTCTCTAAAGTATCTGACTCCACTACCACTGCTGGCAGCGCATTCCACGCACCCACCACTCTCTGCGTAAAGAACCTACCTCTGACATCACCCCTATACTTTCCTCCAATCACCTTAACATTGTGCCCCCTCATAATAGTCATTTCCACCCTCGACCCTTTGGTCCCTCGACCTTTCCTCTTAAGACCTGCCCTCCAGTCCAGGCAGCATCCTGGTAAATCTCCTCTGCACCTTCTCTGAGCTTCCACATCCTTCCTCTAATGAGGCAACCAGAACTGAACACGATATTCCAAGTGTGGTCTAACCAGGGTTTTATAGAGCTGCAGCATAACCTCACGGCTCTTAAACTCAATTCCCCTGCCAACGAAAGCCAACACACCATACGCCTTCTTTACAACCCTATCAACTTGGGTAGTAACGTTGAGGGATCTATGGATGTGGACCCCAAGATCCCTCTGTTCCTCCACACTGCCAAGAATCCTGTCATTAACCCTGTATTCAGCATTCAAATTTGACCTTCCAAAATGAATCACTTCACACTTTTCCGAATTGAATTCCATCTGCCACTTCTTTGCCCAGCTCTGCATCTTGTCAATATCCCTTTGCAACCTACAGCAGCCCTCCCACTATCCACAACTCCACCTTTGTGTTATCAGCAAACTTACTAACCCACCCTGCCACTTCCTCATCCAAGTTATTTATAAAGATCACAAAGAGCAGAGGTCCCACTGGTCATTGAGCTCAGGCTGAATACTTTCCATCTCTTACCACCCTCTGTCTTCTGCTAGACAGCCAATTCTGTATCCAGACGGCCAAATTTCCCTGAATTCCATGTCTCCTTACTTTCTGAATGAGCCTGCCATGGGGAACCTTATCAAATGCCTTGTTAAAATCCATATACACCACATCCACTGCTCTACCTTCATCAATGTGTTTTGTCACACCCTCAAAGAATTCAGTAAGGCTTGTGATGCATGACCAGCCCCTCACAAAGCCATGCTGACTATTTCTAATCAAACTGTGCTTTTCCAAATAATCATAAATAATATCTCTCAGAATTCCCTCCAATAATTTGCCCACCACAGAAGTAAGACTGACTGGTCTGTAATTCCCAGGATTATCCCTATTCCCTTTCTTGAACAAGGGAATGACATTTGCCATCCTCCAATCATCTGGTCCTATTCCAGTGGACAGTGAGGACACAAAGATCATTGCCAAAGGCACAGCAATCTCTTCCCTCACTTCCTGCAGTAACCTTGGGTATATCCCGTCTGGCCCAGGGGATTTATCTATCCTCATGTTTTTCAAAATTTCCAGCACATCCTCCTTCCTCACATCAACCTGTTCGAGCATATCTGCCTGTTTCATGCTGTCCTCACAAATGTCCAAGTCCCTCTCACTGGTGAATTCTGAAGTAAAGTATTCACTAAGGACCTCCCCTACCTCCTCCGACTCTGCGCACAAGTTCCCTCCTCCATCCCTAATTGGCCCTACCCTCACCCTGGCCATCCTTTTGTTCCTCACATAAGTATAGAATGCCTTGGGGTTTTCGTTAATCCTACCTACCAAGGGTTTTTCATACCCCGTTCTAGCTCTCCTAAGTTCATTCTTCAATTCCTTCCTGGCTATCTTGTAGCCCTGTAGAGCCCTGTCTGATCCTTGCTTCCTCAATCTTAAGTAAGCTTCCTTCTTCCTCTTGACTAGATGTTTCGCATGTCTTGTCATCCAAAGTTCCTTCACTTTGCCATCCCTTCCTTATCTCAGTTGGACAAACCTATCCATTAGTCGTAGCAAGTGCTCCCTAAACAACCTTCACATTTCTGTTACGCATTACCCTGAGAACATCTGTTCCCAATTTATGCTCCGCAGTTCTTGCCTAATAGCATTGTAATTTCCCCCTCTCCCAATTAAATGCTTTCACATACCTCCTGCTCCTATTTCTCTCCGTGACTATAGTAAAGGTCAGGGAGTTGTGATTGTCTCAACAGCAAAGCACTTCGGTTGATGGAAGCCAAAAGAACTGCGGATGCTGTAAATCAGGAACAAAAACAAAGTTGCTGGAAAAGCTCAGCAGGTCTGGCAGCACCTGTGGAGGAGAAAACAGAGTTAACTTTTCGGGTCCGGTGACCCTTCCTGAGAGGAAGGGTCAGTGAGGCCATATGGATACAGTTTAGGAATAAGGAGAGTGCAATCATTTTGATACAATTGCACTACAGGCCTCCCAACAGCCTGTGGGTGATAATCACACTGGATCCTTGGTGAGCTGGTACAATAGATACAGAATTGGGTCGGTCATAGAAGACAGAGAGTAGCAGCAGAAGGGTGTTTTTCAGATAGGAGAGATCTGTGACCATTGCTGTTCCACAGAAATCAGTGCTATATATAAATGATTTGGAGGAGAATATAGACGGCCTGATAAGTAAGTTTGCAGATGGCACAAAGATTTGGGAAGCTGCAGACAGTGAGGAGAATTGCCGGAGGTTACAGCAGGCTATAGATAGGCTAGAGAATTTGGCGGAGAAATGGCAGACGGAGTTTAATCTGGACAAATGAGAGGTGATGCATTTTAGGAGATCTAATGCATGAGTGCAGTATAACAATAAATGGCAGAACCCTGAGTAGCATCAACATACAGAGGAATCTAGGCATACCGGTCCACAGTTCTCTGAAAGTGACAAGAGTAGATAAAGTTGTTACGAAGACATATAGCATGTTGCCTTCATAGTTTGGAGAATAGAGTATAAAAATTGGCAAGTCACGTTGCAACTGTGTAGAACTTTAAGTCAGCCACATTTGGAATATTGTGTACAGTTCTGGTCACCACACTCCCAGAAGGATGTGGAGACTTTGGAGAGGGTTCAGAAACAGTTTATCAGGAAGTTGGCTGGTTTGGAGGGTATTAGCTATGATGAGAGATTGGACAAATTTGGTTTGTTTTCCCTTATGTTGAAGGATGAGGGGTGACCTGATAGAAGTTTACAAAATTATAAGGGACATAGATAGAATGGATAGTCAGAGTCTTTTTCCCAGGGTTGACATTTCATTTACTAGGGGACATAGGTTTAAGGTAAAAGGCGGTCAGTTTACAGGAGATGTGAGAGGCAAGTTTTCACACAGAGAGTGGTAAGTGCCTGAAGTGTGCTACCAGAGGAGGTGATAGAGGTGGATACAATAGCAATGTTTAAGAGGCAACCTGATAGATATTTGAATAGGCAGGGAACAGAGGAATACAGACTGTGAAGAGGCAAAAGGTTTTTAGTTTAGAAAGGCGTTATGTGTCAGTGCAGTCTTACTGGACAAAAGGGCCCATTTCTGTGCTGTACTGTTCTTTGTTCTTTGTTCATCTTCTTTGATACTCTATCTTGTGGAACTAAAATGGAAGTCTTCCCCAAATGTGGCAGAAATATATTGAAAGCACTATTCAAAACAAAGGAAAAAGCAGCGGTAGCACACCAGCAATATGCTGTGATTACAGATTGAATGGCTGTTTCCCTGCTGGGAACATTATTGCTTTGAACTTGTAAACATTACCCAACAACTGTTTTCAACATACCTCGTAGGGAGTAAAAAGATTACTTTGCATCAGACAGTGAATGCTTAACTGTGTCATTTTTCTCCTTTTCTGTCCTAAATGCCAAACAATGTCCTCATCTGCCACTAGCTACAGCTCAATACTTTGAGGTTTTTGTGTATATTTGTATATACCTTGTAAATGAACAATATAAACGTTCCAATAAATAAAGTCCCAATGTGCAAATGAAATAACATGGATCGTAGTGGCGTGTAAATCAAAATGTATATTTGATATATTAAATAATATGAGATTTTGAATTATGTCACTTTGCTAATGTTCCCTCAAAATAGCATGTCTGAAGATCATTTTTAAACTGAAAGGCTATCTTTCAATGCACATTCCTGAAGGATGTCAGGCAAACTAAGGGTTATCACCTGGCCATGTGTAAATCATGCAATGGTTAGTAATTATACATTGGATCAATACATGGGCGTGTATAGCAGTATCTTCTGCTGCCTGGTCAATACGAACATCAGTGCCCTTCCAAATGCAATTAGTATTGGCACAGCAGACTCAAAGATTGCACTTACCAAATCAAATCTTCTAACCAGTCTGTGGCTTTCCACCCTTCAGGCAAAGAGTTCACAGCATCACTTCACAGCTGACCTACATAGGAATTGCTAGTGTATTTCCGAATATGCACATTATCCTCCTGCGGCATCCATTTGAATAAAGTCCCTGGCCAATTTCAGATTGCACTGTAGCAGAAATGAGCTATTGTAATAAACCATTTGTGTTTGGCCACGCTTCTCACAAGAGCAATGAACGAATGTCATAGCTCATTTAGTTTACTGGCTTTGAAGCTCATTAATGTAATGACAGCAACATAATTGAAAAAAATAAAATTTAAGCATCCGATTGAAATGACAACATATAATCACATTGCCTTTCTGAACGGTAAACATAAGGAAACACTCAGCAACAATCAAGTGGTCTATTGCCCTCTGTACATTGCAAATCAGCCATGATTTAATTGAATGGCATGGCAGCTTTTAGGTGCTGAATGGCTTAAATTTGTTCCAATGATCCAAAGATTTTTAAGTTCACCAATTAACAATGACCTTCATACTCAAAACATTAACTTCTCTCATTGACTTATACTTTGCATTTTCAGCATTTTGCATGTTAATCTGCCAATGAAAAGTGATTCCACAATTATAATTATCTTCCAAAACCTAAATGTCTGTATTTTCACCATTACACACATTTGCAAAAGTCAAAGGACCCAATATTAGAAGAAGGAATGTTAAAAATAGGGGAGGCAATGACTAAAAGATATTGTCGCTGGACTAATAATTCAGAGACAAACACAGAGAATACTAGAGAAACTCAGTACGACTCTGCTTCAGAAGAAGAAGTTCTGAAAAAGGGTCACTGGGTTCAAAACATTAAATTGATTCTGTATCCACAGATGCTGCCAGACCTGCTGAGTGTCTTCAGCAGCTTCTGTTAATGGCATTATTGTGCCATCTGGTTCAATATTGTCCTCAGGGATAGATATGGTCATCATCACTTGGTCTACCCTAAATGAGACTGCAGATCTACAACAAAGTGGTTGACTCTTAACTGCCAACTTAACTCTTAAAATGGCCAAGGAAGGCACATAGTTGTAGCAACCACTACTCAACACAAAGAATGGAATAAAACTGGTCGGACCACATGGCATTGACTAAAACACAGGAAATGATATCAACAAACACAGCCCAGTTGAACCTGCGAAGTCCTCCCTACTAACACCTGGGAGCCAGTACCAAAATTGGGAGAGCTGTCTCAAAGACTGCTCAAGCAACAGCCTGACATAGTTATACACCCAGAATTATGCCTTACAAACAATGACCCAGACAACTCCATCGTCATTGCAACTAAAATGGCAGCGCAGATAGCAGGGAGTTACCCTGGGAGTCCTCAACAAAGACCCTGCACACCATGAAGTCTCATTGTACTTGATCAAACATGGGCAAGGAAACCTCCTGCTCACTTGTACATACACTACATCTTCGCTGATAAATCAGTATTCCTCCAAATTGAACCCCACTTGGAGGAAGCACTGAGAGCAGCAAAGGTGCAAACTATACTTTAGGTAGCAGACAAAGAGTGATTCAGTGGCAGCACTACTAACCGAGCTGGTCAAGTCCTAAAGGACAGAGCTGCTAGCCTGGGTTTGCAGCAGGTAGTGAAGGAAACCACAAAGGGAAAAAAAACATACTTGTCCAATCTGCCTGCTGCAGGTGCATCAGTCCATGACAGTATGAGTAAGAGTGACCACTGCATAGCCCTCATGAACTTTATGTTGGATGGCACTATCACTGTGTTAATTATGATATACTACAAGCAACTCAAAACTGGGCATCCATTAAAGTGCTGTGGGCAGCATCATCAGAATAGCAACTAACATAATCTGTAATCTCATGGCTTGGCACATTCCCCACTCTACCACTGCCATCAAGCCAGAGGACCAACCCTGGCACAATGAAAAGTACAGGAAGGCATAGCAGGAGCAGCCCCAATCATATCTAAAAATGAGGTGGTCAACCTGATGAAGTTACAGCACAGGACTACTTGCATGCTAAACAGCATGAGCAGCAATTGATAGATAAAGCTAAGTGATTCACAACCAACACAGCAGTCTTAAGCTCTGCAGTCCTGCCACATCCAGTCAAGAATAGTGGTGAACGATTAAACAACTCACTGGAGGAGCTAGCTTTACAAATATTTCCATCATCAATAATGGAGAAGCCTAAAACATTTGGGCAGCACAGTGGCTCAGTGGTTAGGGATCGGGTTTGATTCCAGCCTCGGGCAACTGTCTACATGGAGTTTGCACATTCTCCCCGTGTCTGTGTGGGTTTTCTCCGGGCACTCTGGATTCCTCCCACAGTCCAAAGATGTGCAGGCTAGGTGGATCAGCCGTGGGAAATGCAGGGTTACAGGGATAGGGGAGGGAGCTGGGCCTGGGTAGAATGCTCTTTGGAGGGTTGATGTGGGCTTGATGGGCCAAATGGTCTGCTTCTACACTATAGGGATTCTACTTTCTGTATATAAGAAGGCTGAAGGATTTGCAGCAATCTTCAGCCACATGATATTAAGAAATGCAGGAGTCACTGAATACTGCAAAGGCTCTGGGCCCTGACAACATTCAGGCAATAGTCCTAAAAGCTGATGATCTAGGAATTGCTGTGCCCATAGTCAAGCTGTTTCAGTACAGCTACAACACCGGCCTCCACCTGACAATGTAGAAAATTGACTCCATATGTCCCATAACCAAAAAGCAGTACAAATCCAATGCATCGATTTACTTTTGATCGTTAGTAAAGTGAAGGAAGGAATCATCAACACCAAACAATAACAAGCAGCATTTGCTTAGCAATAACCTAGTCACGAACACTCAACTTGAGATCTGCCAGGGCCACTCAGCTCCTGACCTCACTATAACCTTAGTACAAAAGAGCTGAATTCTAGTGTTGAGATATGAGTGGCTGCCTTTGACATTAAGGCCACATTTGACTGAATGTGGCATCAAGGAACCCTAGGAAAACTGTGAACAATGGGAATCAGGACGCAAATTTTCTGCTTATTAGGATCACATTCTATACAAAGGAAGATAGTGTAGTTGTTGGAGGTCGGTCGTTTCAGCACCAGGGCATCTCTGCATGAATTCCTCAGGGAAGATATTTTCTAATCAGCTTTTTCAGAAATGTTATTACACACCTCTGGAGCAAGTGGGACTTGAACACAGGCCTCCTGGCTCAGAGTAGTGATGCTAACACTGCGCCCCAAGAGTCTCAGTTTCTCATGGGATTGTCCTTGACCAAACTATCATCGGCTGCTTCATCAATGGCCTTCCCACTATCATAAGGTCATAAGTGAGGATGTTTGCACAATGTTCAACATCTTTTGTGACTTCTCAGATACTGAAACATCTCCCAATGCAGCGAGATCTGAACATTATTCAGGTTCGGGCTGAGAAGTGGCAAGTAACATTCGCACCAAATGCGTGCCAACCAATGATCATCTCCAACAAGATACAAAGTAACTACTACCTATTGACATTTAATAATGTTAACACACTAAATCCCCTACTATCAACATCCTGGGAGTTAATATTGACCAGACACTGAACTGGACATGTAGGAGCAAGTCAGACGCTAAGAATTCTGCAGCAAGTAACTCACCTCCTCAATCTGCAAATTCTACAAACACCTGCAAGGCACAAGTCAGGAGTGTGATAACTCCACTTACCTGATGGATGCAGTTGCAACAGCATGCAAAAAGCTTGACCATCTAGGACAAAGCAGCCTGCTTGATTAGCACTACATCTACAAACATTCACTCCCTTCCCTGCTGATGCTCAGTAGCAACAATGTGAAACATCTACAAAGTGCACTGCAGAAATTTATCAGGACTCCTGAGACAGCACTTTCCAATATCACTACTTTCTACAAGGAAAAGGATAGCAATATGCATTGCATGACCTGCAAGTTCCCCTGCAAGACACTCAATACATTCACTCCCTTTTGTGTTGCTGAGTCAAAATCCTGGAACATCCCTGCTATGACATTCTGGATCTACCTAAAAGGGACTGCAGTGGTTCAAGAAGGAACTCACTACGAACTTCTCAAGGGCAATTGAAGCTGGGAAATAAATGTAGCCCAGATGCAACACGCATATCCCATGATTGTATTCTGGCAAATCAAGTAACATTGTTTCTATCAAGAAACCATTTATGATATTCCTAATTTGTTAACAAAACATTATTAATATGTTACAATCATTAAGTATTGATAACTTCATGCATGGTTACATTAACTTCTGTTCTGTTGAATAAACAGTAAATATATTTAAATAAAAGGACAGTATTAACATTAAGTTCTTGCTTGTAAGCAGTGTTAAACAATCTTGCATCATATGGTGTCATTGCATGAGGTAAATATTGGAATCTATGTGTTGTAAGCAGTTGTCAATTTTCAAATATATTTAGAAAAATCATCAGAATTAACTCTGGTTAGCTATTTAGGCAAATCCACTTTCCACACTGTCCTAGCCAACCATAGCTGCTGATATTAAATGGATATGTGCAGATCTGATTCCGATTGTCAGCCCATACATAATGCAAGAATATGTTTTCTACCGGAATCCTGGAGATGCTTTTACAAGAAGTGTGAAATCTGTAAGTCCTGAAATGGCTTTACGGAAGGCTGTTGACACAGGGTTTGATTTTCTTAATT
This sequence comes from Rhincodon typus, assembly GCF_021869965.1. Classification (NCBI taxonomy): domain Eukaryota; kingdom Metazoa; phylum Chordata; class Chondrichthyes; order Orectolobiformes; family Rhincodontidae; genus Rhincodon; species Rhincodon typus. The sequence goes on from NC_063333.1 coordinate 76,516,780, forward strand.
AGTTAATGTTGCCAAAAGTATCAGAATAGTTTTCTGACTTTATAGTTCCATTAGGCTTCTTCTTCCACCTTGAACAGTCATCAAACATCCAAGTATTCACCATAAATGATTTTGCAACCGTTAACTTAAATGGTTGGAAGATTGAGCACAATATGTAAACAAATGCCTTATATATGTGCCCAAAACAGGAACTACACCCGCATTGTGACCAGGTAATTTACATTGTGTTTTGTTTGTCTAATCATGGTGCTGGTGACCAGTACTCATGACACATTCAGTTCAGTTTGAAGCCATGTATCAGATATTGGAGCAGTTCCTCTTACACAGAGTACACATAATTCTAAATCCATAAAACTATTATTAAATCTCAGCATAAAAAATCAGAAAATTACTCTTTTTTTTGATGAAATACTTCCAAAATGATATTTGGGTTTTGAATTTGCATAACATTTTAACTAGGAGAAAGAAGAATCTGCTGAAATATAGCACTCTTTGAGTATGAACTTGGTTCATGTGAACAACGTGACTTGAAGTGAACAGCTGACTTTCCTACACTGCTCCAGTTTTTATATTCCATTGATTTGGAAATATTGCCAAGATTTTTCAATTTAAACCAAGTAAAAATGACAGTGGTGACAGGGAGACTAGAAAATCAGCCTCCAAAAAGAGCATGAACTATCACTCTATGAACCTCAGTGGAAGGAAGATCAAGCATGATGAAAAATCAACTGTCTATTTCATATGATTCAATTATTGTACTGTTGGAACACACCAATTTCACTCCAATTATTAACAAGCACTTTGAATTGAGCATAGCAGCAACAATGCTGAAGTGCATATACAATGGTATCTAGGTATAAAATAATAGGACTATTTTCCCTCTAATGGAAAATTATTTTCATGCTAATTAAAGCATGAACACTGCTTATTAAAACAGGCCTACTAGACAATTACAGCATACCTTGGGTTTAAGTCAGAGTGTTGAGCTTCCTGCTCATGTGAAATGCAGTTTTAAGAATCTATGGCCCTAATTCGGAATCCACCTGCATGGTGCTCAAACTGTTAGAATTTATCTTAGATTTTCACACATATCAAGTTAGACTTCATGAACTTGCACTTCCAATTTGAAATATTGCACACTAGAAGCACAAGCAGGGAATTCAGGTCAACAGGCTCTTGTACTTCCATATCCAAATTTACCATACATGTCTCTGGTGGGAAACTCTCTCTGGGATTTGTGAATTTGTACAATGTACCTTCATATCACCAGAGGGTTTTTGCTTAGGGGCCACACAACAGTTTGAACCCATCATTAATATTTAAGAGTAAGTGGCCAAAAAACAGGAAGCTTTTTGGTTTTTGTTGATTACAGATGAGGACCATCTGTTGTGACTTGAAAAATCTGTCACGGTGTCAAACTAATTATATAACCAGTATGAGAATTAGAAAAATGATATTCTTCAGTAATTGAGATGGAACTTTCTAGTTATTACATTTTGACATGAGAATCTGCTGTATTGAAAGGCTTGCAAGTCTGTTTATTTGCTATGCCAGGTAATTTTACAACGTCACCGTGTTCAAATAACATAAATCATTGCATGGTACGATGATCTTATCAAAATAACTGCTTTACAGTTATTCCACATGTAACTGTTTTCAACTGGATGAGAAAATATCTGACTGTAGTCAACTAACCATATCAAAGGAAATGACTACAACATATAGCATATTCAGGGTACTGCTTGTAATTGACGAGGTAATACACAATTTTCCAGGGCATCTTTTGATAATATTTAGCATTAAATAAGCACATAGATCTTGGATAAGAGCTGTCTGTAAGGTTCAGGTCAGCAAATCAATTGAGTAGTTTTCATGGCATCAAAGTTCAGTGGTTTATGAACATCAAAGAAACTGCAAGATTAAGTTACTGCTTTGTAACTTACTACCTAATATTTATATAACAAGGTGTAGAGTTGGATGAACACAGCAGGCCAAGCAGCATCAGAGGAGCAGGAAAGCTGACGTTTCGGGTCTAGACCCTACTAATATTTATTATTGTTTACGTAACATGGAGATCCCAGCTTCCGATAAGGCTTTCATTAAAATAGTTTTGGGTAGTTTTAACTATCTGTTTCTGAACTACTTAAATATAAAATCCAAGAAGTCTAGATGTGGAAAAATGGGAACTTTTTTTTAATACTGAATATCCTTAAAGCCCATGGAGACAACTGCCAGGGCTCCTCTACACTATGAAATGTACTTAGAATATCAAGGGTAATTTACCTCAAATTGCCTTCTTATTTCTTAGGGAATGCTTTCCATTGTCTTGAGTGACATGGCTAAGATTGATAAATCAGGGAGCAGTGGAATTTGTTGAGGATATATATGCTATTACTTTGCAAATTGTGATTTAATATTCAAAGTTGGTACTTGGTTTTGAGGAAAAAAGTTATGACCTGAGATTACACTGCACATAATTTTAGAGAGATGAAGGGAATGAAAGCAAAATGGTGTAAGGACTGCATATATACAGGATATCTTGATTCTTTAGAAGTCAGCTACTTAGCCTTGGTCGTCTGATTGGCAAATTAAGAAACATTCTTTGTCTGCAAAGGTTTATACACTGGCTATCAGCATCACTATGCAGGTTTGAAATCTCAAAAACTCAGAATGTGCAGCTTTTACAGTTGAAGCTGATATGCAGAATATTTGTTCCGACTTCCTGGAATTGAAATATATTTTTGGTGCAGATTTTGTGCTTCGGGTGATTTTTCAAATTATTACTTGGAAAATTGAATGCTTTCTGATTTCAAGCATCCAATGGTAAGAATTAATGGCAGCGATGCTTTCCTTTTGCTTTTTCCACACTAGCTATCCTTGAGGCCTCTTTCAATGAATATATCAGTTTGATTTGCGTTAGTGATGAGTTCGTAATAGTTCTGGGCTCAGCGTCCATGGCCTAAATTTTGTGGATGAAAGAGCTATGCTGTTATCCACCACCCCCACACCCACACCCATTAGCACCCCTCCACCTCCCCACCACCACTACCACCACCACCACTACCAATTCCAACAGTTCACATTAAACCCTTAATGTATGTTGGATTTCAATCCAGATCTCAGATGAAAAATCAGTCCCTAATCCATTGCACTACATGCCCTCTCATCATCTATTTAGATGCATCACTTCTTTAACATAATTTTTTTAAAAACTGTCTTCCCTGGATTATTGCTGATTAAACTGCATAATTCATTGATATTGAAAATCAAGATATTTTCAAAGCAATACTCTCACAGATGAATGCTTGCAAGTGATTAAGAATTAAAAAGAAAGGAGAATGACCAGATAAAAGGAAAAACAATCAACCACTTTAGTACCCACAACATTTAATGATCCTTCCTTTCTGCATACACAGCTTTACAGTATTATTTCTCATTTACTACCAAGGGTTAATCATTACTAATGAAAATACCTGAACTTGTGAATTCACTTAATATTCTTTTAGTAATGCTCCCATTGCAGATTGATGAAAGCATTAAAGGGCTGTTTTTAAATACAATATTATTCATCTGGACTATTTTCTGAAATAAGGTAAATATATGGTATTCTACACTAAAATATAGTTATGCGGTGACCTTGTTTTCCATTGAAGTCCTTTACTTATGGCAAAACCATTTCAGAAATAATTGGAAAATAATACAAAAACTTTAAATCAAGCATGATACTTTGCTGTGCTGATTAGCAGAAATCCCATTTTGAAACGAAACTCAAAATATCTAGGGCATCTTTAGATGCTTCAGCTGAGAGATTTGACTGATTTGGATCAGTAGTTTTGAGTGTTGAGATTTTTGCAGGGCACTAGAATGGCATTTTCACCATGTGCTCACAAGTGTGGAATGAATGGCGCATTCTTTTGGTGAGGATGTTTGCATGTGCACAATGAACTTCCATCAGAACTAACAGGTAGTACATGTCAATGAGCATGCAAAGCTGATTTCATATCAGCTCAACACTTTTGTTTCATAGTCATGAATGGTTGAAAATTTGACCAGCAGTAGAAAGCAACCTGCTCCTCCACATCCCCACCAGTGCTTTGAAAAGGGATCACCAACTACTTACAGCTTTAGTTTTTTAGGTTTTTTTCGGCTATTGCTATAAATCTGCAAATGTTTGCTGCTTTCTATAGCTCAGAGGTTCCCAAACAGTAGTATTTGTACTCCTGGGGTACAAGCTGTATCTGGCAGGTGTTAACTGATTTTTTTTTTTATTGACTTCAAGCCTTCTTGCACAAACCAATTGGCTCCAGATGGGTGCTCCAGTTGTTACTCCCCTTGGAACTCAGCATGATATGGAGAATGAACAGAGGTCACTAAGAGTTGGACACACTACCAGAAGTGGGTGGAGTAGTAGGATAGAAACAATTCTCAGAGGAAACCATATCTGTCAGAATCTTCAGTGAGTAATTCACCTGCTTTAAAGCTCAATGAGCAATAGAGTGTGAGACATCTGCGCTGCACTAAGCATTTCTGCAATTAAATCTGCCACCTGCTGCTGCCACCATAGCATAAGGAGAAGCACAAGCACATTTCAACTGGCTGTAAAGGTGATAGTGCCTATGAACCTTTATACATGGACTCCCTCCAGACTAGAAGTTGAGATATTTACAAAGCCTCACAGTTTGGCATCCAGTGTTGCATGCAGGAGCTCACTAAGGTAGGATCACTTTTCAATGAGAATGAATGAGATTTCAATCTGTTTTGCCAGAGGCAAGCAGACAGAACAGGCATATTGTTTCACTAGCATTGCAAGCTTCCCCATTGTATAGGGTGTCTGTGATGACATTCGATTCAGAAGAAATACAGAAAGAAAAGTTTGTAATTTTTAAAAGATGTTTGTGGATTACGGAATTACTTTTCAATATGCTTGAAAAGGACTTGTGAGAAATATATCAATTTCAAAAAGGATGCAATTTTCTTGAATAAAAAAAGTACTGAACCATGTCACTTGGCAACCCTTTGACCTGAAAGCAGTGCGAACAGAAAGGAAGTTAAGACTGAGCTAGACGGCCAAAAATAAAGGTTTTTTTTTCCAAGCAGGAGAGCTGTAGGATGAAGGAAATCAGCACAAAGATGCAGACAAAAAGTGAAAACAGACAAAGACAGAGACAAAGATCTTCTCTGAAGCAGCAATCACTATCAGATTGGCACTCAGATTTTACTTTGCTGCACACCTTACTGATCCACATTTCATGCTGAAACCTCGAATACTCATTTCTTCAGGAATCTGGAACATACAGTACCATGAGGAACTCCATCATAGCAAAATAGCGTCAGGGTGAAAGCCAATTCACATCCCCTTTTCCAGCAGTAACTGCTATAAAGTAAGTTCAAATGTCCATTGTGAATGTCATTGAATTAACAAGTGGATGGATGAGTAAATGAGCAATGTGGTAGAGTGTATAGTGCACAAGGGAAGTGGATAAGTGTGGAAGGATAGCAGAGGGGGTGTGATGGTAGGTATGCAGGCTTTTAAGATGGCAGATCGATTGGTTGGTACCTCGGTAAGGCAGAAGGTGGGAGAGTGATAGTATGGCAGGTGGGAAAGGTAACAGGTGGGCAAGATAAAACTTGGGTCGGGGAGTAGACAGATCAGATCAGGAGGTGTTGGTAGGTTAGGTTGGGGTTAGTCATTGGTGGGGACTACTCAGGTAAGATCTGGATGTAGTCAGAACATGTTAGGTGGTCTGGGAGGGTAGCTGGGAGGATTTGATGGGGCTATCAGTTGTATTTATTTCAAGATTTAGACTAGAATTTTTCTATCTAACATTTTGATCTGTCAATCATCAGTAAAGAGATGTAAAATGTCATCACAGCGCTATCAAGCAGCACCTGCTCAGCAATAACCTGCTCAGTGATGCCCAGTTTGTGTTCCGCCAGGGCCACTCAGCTTCTGACCTCTTTACAGTCTTAGTTCAAACATGGACAAAAGAGCTGAATTCCAGAGATGAGGTGAGAGTGACAGCCCTTGATATCAAGGTTGCATTCGAGCCCGAGCAAAACTGGAATCAATGGGTATTGGGGGCAAACTCTCTAGTGGTTAGAAAATGGTTGTGGTTGTTGGATGTCAGTCATCTCAGCTTCAGGATATCTCTGCCCGAGTTCCTCAGAGTAGTGTCTTAGGCCCAACCATCTTCAGCTGCTTTATCAATGACCTTCCCTCTACCATGAGGGCAAAGTGGGGGTGTTCACTGATGATTGCACAATGTTCAACATCATTCAGAACTCTTCAGTCAACTGAAGGCATCCATGTCCAAACGTAGAAAGATCTGGACAATATCCAGGCTTGGCCTGACAAGTAGCAAATAACATTCATGTCACACAAATGCCAGGCTATGACCATCTCCAATAAGAGACGATCTAAACACTGCCTCTTGACATTCAATGGTGTTACCATCACTGAATCCCCCACTATCAATATCCTGGGGGTTATCATTGACCAGAAACTCAACAGGACTCACCACATAAACACAGTGACTACAAGAGCATGTCAAAGGCTAGGAACACTGCAGTGAGTAACTCATCTTCTGACTGCCTAAAGACTGTCCACCATCTACAAGGCATAAGTCAGGAGTGTGATGGAATACTCCCCACTTGCCTGGAATGAGTGCAGCCCTAACAACACTCAAGAAGCTTGACACCATCCAGGATAAAGCCACTTGATTGGCACTACATCCACAAGCATCCACTCCCTCCACCATCGACGCTCAGTAGCAGTTGTGTGTACTATCTACAAGATGTACTGCAGAAATTCACCAAAGATCCTTAGGAAGCATGATCTAAACCCATGACCACTTCCATCCAGAAGGGCAAGGGCAGCAGATATATTGCGAACACCACTACCTTCAAATTCCCCTCCAAGCCACTCATCATCCTGACTTGGAAATATATTGCTGTCCTTCACTGTCACTGGTCAAAATCCAGGAATTCCCTCCCTCATGACATTGTGGGTCAACTCACAGCTGGTGAACTGCAGCAGTTCAAGGAGGCAGCTCACCGTCATCTCCTCAAGGGCAACTAGGGATGGGCAATAAGTCCTGCCCAGCAAGCAATGCCCACATCCCACAAATGAAAAAAAAAAAAAATTACTTAGCTAAGTACATCAGAATTGTCCAAATTTCTGTTCCAGAAAGAGGAAGAGAATTTTTTGTGAGGGGAAGCCAGCAAATCTCTGTGGGAAGTTTTGTTTGGCAATAAGGGAAAAGAAATAGAATTTCAGATGCCCTTGAGGTAAAGCTGTATGGACTTTTGGGATGATAGCCTAAAACATGGTGAAAATAGTGAATGGGCTGAGAGATTGAATTGGACTGGATTGTGAATGGGATGCTTTTATTTAGTCAGTTGAAAAGGAACCTTTGAAAACTACACCATTAAGACTGACGTGACTGGAGTGAGGGAGACGTAGCAGATGCGTGTCATGCCAGTACGAACTGCATCCAGGAACCAAGGATGGAATACCCCCACCAACGAAGATTTGAGGACCAAATTAATTGAGTTGAAAGGACAGTACAATTGTATGTGATATCACACTGGCATGAGGAGTGATACAGTTGCTTGTGCTTGCGTAAGATGCGTCTTTGTTGTATTGACTATTTAAAGTGAAATATACCTTTTCTGCACGCTTGAGAATCACATTGTGGAGGATACAGCAAGCCACTAGGAATCTGGAGACATGCTACAACAAGTATTACAGAGTTCTCTCTATCATTCCAGGTAGCAGAACCTTTGTGCTAGAATGGAAATAGTTTGCTCCATGATGTGTCAGTGGCAGCAGCATTTTTCTTATTGTACACAGGTAATAATAGGTACCATCAGATTTACGTCAATAGACAAAATTATATCTCAGGCAATCTTATTTCTAACAATCCAGATATTTTTTTCTCAAAGATTTTAACTGCAGGGCTTTTAACTACTTTGACATCTTTCCAGCTGCCTTTGACAGGTTCCTCTAACAGTTAGACAAAGGGAAGCCAGTGGATGTGATCTATTTCAATTTCCAGAAGGCCTTTGACAAGATGTCACACAGGAGGCTGCTAGATAAGACAAGGTGTACTGGCATGGATACAGGATTGGGAGCCTGACAGAAGGCAGAGCATGAGGATAAAGGGCTCTTTTTCAGGATGGCAGCCGGTGACAAGTTGAGTTCTGCAGGGGTCCATGTTGGGACCATAAAATTCACTTTGTACATTAATGATCTGAAAAAAGGAACTGAGGATATTGTTGCTAATTTTGTAGGTTGCACAAAGATAGGTGGAGGCACAGGTAGTGATGAAGCAGGAAGGTTGCAGATAGACTTGGGCAGCTAGGAGAATGGGGCAAAACATGGCAGATGGAGTACAATATGAAATGTTATGCACTTTGGTAGGAAGAATAGAGGCATAGACTATTTTCTAAATGGGGAAAGGCTTCGGAAATCAGAAGAACAAAGAGACTTAGGTGTCCTAATTCAGGATTTTCTCACGGTTAATGTGTAGGTTCAATCGGCAGTTAAGAAGGCAAGTGCAATGATAGCATTCATTTCATGAGGGTTAGAATACAAAAGCAGAGATGTGCTGCTGAGACTGTATAAAGCTCTGGTCAGACCACATTTGGACTATTAAGAGCAAGTTTGGGCCCTGTATCTAAAGCAGGATGTGCTGGCTTCAGAGCGAGTCCAGAGGAGATTTACAAGAATGATCCCGGGGATGAAGGCCTTGTCATATGAGGAGTGGTTGAGGAGCCTGGGTCTGTACTCAGTGGAGTTTAGAAGGATGAGGGGGAATCTCATTGAAACTTGCAGATTACTGAGAGGTCTGGATAGAATGGACGTGGCAAAGAGGTTTCCACTGGTAGAAGAGACTAAGGCCCGAAGGCTCAGGCTTGGAGTGAAGGGATGACCCTCTAAAACTGAGATGAGGAGGAATTTCTTCGGCCAGAGGGTGGTTACTCTATGAAACTCATTGCTGCAGAGGGCTGTGGAGGCCAAATTCATTTTTAGATAGTTCTTGATTAATAAGGGAATCAAGTGTTAGAGGGAGAAGGCAGGAGAACTGAGTTGAGAAACATAACAGCCATGATTAAATGGTGGTGCAGACTCAATAGGCGAAATGGCCTAATTCTGCTCCTCTATCTTAAGGCCTTATGGTCTGGAAGGTTTTCTAGACATTTTTGATAGGTTTTGTTGATGTATTTTCTTGACACTGTTGAGAGATCGTCTTGACTGGTCCCTTTTATAATTCTTTCTGACAGTTTGGTCAGGTCTGCTGACAGTTCTAATGAGAAAGACAGTAATGGGTTTATGAACTTTCATGCATACTTCTAACAGTTAAAAATGGCACAGAACTTGCAACAAATGATATCTCACAACCCCCAGAAGTATTGCAGAACCAGGTCCAAATGGGTATCTTACTTCTCCAAAGAAATTCACATAGTTCAGGCTGGCTCTTACCAGGTCTACTCTGCACACTTTGTGTTTCACATGTCAACAGAATCAAAATCCCATGTTAGTGGAGATACCTGATGATTTAAATGGCCAGTTGGTCCATAAACCATGCGTACGTAAATCCTGCCTTAACTCCACTCCCACCCCGCAAATATAAGAAGTATTGTATTTTGCGGCACATATTGCAAGTTCCAGTTTTATCCTCAATTTCATTGTAAAGGACAGGCTCTCCATTACAGTGAAAATCCAGGCCTATGTTAACATCTCAAGACAGCGATCAGGCGTAGTAGTTGATCTCTTATTAAAGAAAGAAAGCAGGATCAGGAGGCAATAGAAACAGAAAATGTTACTTTTGAAGCTAATGGGTATTGCAGGGCTCTACAATGCTGAGGCACATTTGTGTGGCACCCACCTTTTATCCATGATAAAAGATTGTTATAAATTTGATGGCTCAACAACAAACATTCAAACAGGCTCAACATTACTTGTCACTTATCTAACTAGATCTTGGAAATCCTACAATTAGAAACATATCTTTATTGCTTTCCATTTAGGATGATCTGGTCATTATAACATAAAATCTTTGAGATGTGTAAAGGATACTTTAATCACTACATGTAATCACATGCTTCTTTCAGTTTGTGGAAGGTGATTTGAAAAACAGTCTCTCCTGCAATGTAGCATGAATATAAACCAACAACTTGGTTTAGTTGTATGAAGAACTTTTCTAATAGGATACATCTATTTGATCCTATTGCCTTTGCCATCAAAAACAAATCCCTAACTTTTTAAGTTAGCCATCTCTAAATTAACAGCTACTATTTTAATTAGTAGAAGAAAAGTGGATGGATTCCTGTCCAGGCATCTGTTCTGATATGTCCAATTTTCTGATATTTATGAACACAATCCAGGCAATGATCCAGCAGAAATTTCCTTCATGTCTGTTTTGGCTGGTTTTGTTTCAGCTTCCCACTCAAGGATCTGATCCAAAGCTGAATCAACATTCTAAGCCACAAGAGTTAACCTTTTTTTACCTGAGTCTAGTCTTATCAAGAGGAGACCACAAATTGTCCTTGATAGATGCTACTGACTTTGAAGCTGAGGGAGCCTGGAGTCCCTGAAAACAATGTGAATGATTAAGATTCCAACCAATCCCTGCATTGCCTGTATAGTGCTCTATGCTTGCAAGAATAAAAGCATGAGCATTCTCAGTAATTGACTTGGTTAGAACATCATCTAGGATCTTTTATGAATCAACTACCACCTTTATCTTTAACTTGCTCTAAGACTTCAGGTCTTGTAGCAAGAGATTAAAGAGATCATTTAGCACCTCCTTGATAAAATGGTGCATGTACTGCTCTGTGGCTTAGGTGGAATTAACCAAAGTGCTTCCAGATGATTATGGGTTCACAAGGTCGCCTGCTAGGAACCTTTCAAACCCCTCCTCCTTCCTCTGTGAAGAACGTTTCCTCTGATTTGCTGCCTCCACTCCATCTCTTTCTCATGCAACATCCCAAGAGGAATGGTAATTAGAGTGTCCATAGCTCGGAGCAAGTAACCTGCCCACAATGCTTAAAGCTGCAACCTGAACTTTCCCCTGTTGCAGGAACTTTTCCCTGCTAACTTGTCCTCATCATTGACTTCAGAAAGAAAGGAGGAGGACACGCCCCCATCGACATCAACGGAGTTGTGATGGAGAGGATCGAGAGTGTCAAGTCCTTAAGAGTGATGATAATCGATAAACTGTCCTGGACCTCCCACGTAGATGCGACAGTCAAGAAGGCACAGCGACTCCTCTTCTGCCTCAGGTGGCTTAGGAAATTCAACATGTCCATAAGGACCCTCACCAGTTTTTATAGGTGCATTGTAGAAAACATTCTGTCTGGGTCATGATGGCCTGGTACAGCAACAGGACCACAAGAAACTACAGAAAGTTGTGTGCATAGTCCAGACAATCATAGAAGCCAACATCCCATCCATGGACTCCATTTATACTTCCCGTTGCTGTAGAAAAGCTGCCCGTGTCATCGAACACTCCTCCCGTCCAGTCAATGCTCTCTCCTAACCACTTCCATCAGGCAGAAGATACAGAAACTTGAACACATGCACCAACAGGTGCTGCCATAATCTTGTATGCCTCGCTCTATCTAAGCACCCTATGATCTCTATGTCCTTGTTTGCTATGATCTACCAGCACTGCTCACACAAACAAAGCTTTTCACTGTACTTAGGTACCTGTGACTACAATAAAGCAAATCAAATTTTGGCCAACATTTCAAACCTCAAAAATCATCCATCATCTCAAACAGAGACTATAGAAAATAGTCAGTAATTCACCTGAAAATGGTGATCCCCTTTAAACAGCTACAATGTGTTCTTCCTGATGCTGAATGTGTATACAGGAGACAATACTAACTAAATCAACAAGATTGAAACTTGCAGCATCAAACAGGATTGTATGCTGCCTATTTTGTATACATCAATTTACACTTGTAATGTCAGTGTTACCACCCTGACCAATTTTGTATTTTGGGCAAGCCAAACTGGAAGTGAGTTTATGCCATGGATGCCACTTTTTGTGCCAAAGTGACACATGCACCACCAGGTTCAAGGACAGCTTCTTCCTTGCCGTTATTAGACAGCTGAATGAACCTCTCTAACTTCAATAATGTTGATCTTGCTAATGTTGATCTGAGGATCTATGGCTGCGAGAGAACCTAATTTGCTGGCCATTAATTAGTAATTTGCTGTTTTCTGTGGGAACTCGTGCATACACGGTTTCCCCATTTTCCTGCTGTTCACATTGAAAACAATGGGTAAAATATAAAGTAATTCATGAAGACTGTTGCAGCACAGTGGTGGAGTCCCTGCCTCTAGGCTAGGAGATTTGGGTTCAAGTCCCACTTACTCTAGAGGTATGATAATACCATCCCTGGAAAGGTTGAATAGAAAATATCTTAAAAAGTTGTTGGTTGTAAAGGGTTTAGGTGCATTCCAAATGTTTCTTGGTCTTCATAGGTTAATTTATTTTCTGATTGAAATAATTGGACCACTAAGCCACCCTCCAATCTATGGAAACAGCCCAGTCTTTGATAAGCTATTCAATATATGACCATGTGTCTCACATAAAACCTCTTAATTTCATTGAATTCTCTTGGGTAAATGGCAATGCTAATCAATCTTAAACTCATTAATCCCAGCTAACACCATTCCACACTTACTTCTAATGGATGAGTTTTAGTTATATACCTACCCTATGATATAGGGTCTGTGGCATCATCGTCAAAATGAAAAGTTTATTTAATCAGTCATACTTTTTACTCAAAGGGGCAGTGCAGTTCTAATTCTTCTCAGATTGCTGAAATAACTGAAAATATTCTTGTCAACTAAATGTGTTAACTTTTTTTGTCTCTCTGATGACTGGTACCCTGTATTTTATGACCCTACCTTACCTTATGTGATTATGCGCTTTTTTAGAAAATGAAATGTATTTCTTTGGATTAGTTGCTCTTCTAACATCATTATCTATTCATTTTGGATTTTTTTTTTGTTAAGAATTCTCTCTTTATCCAATTGAGACATCAAAGTTTTCCTGTCTTGAATGGAGAGTTTTCTTTTAACATTTGTTATGTTTTCACCCTCAATTAGCTTCCTGAGATTCAGTATTAACAGTAAATTATCAGTGGCCTAGCAACTGAGATTTAACAATACAGTGATTACTACTGTAAAGTGGCTCTGTTAAATCATGAAAAGATATTATCTGTATCACTACAAAATAATAAATCTTACAAGTTGTCTTCCCTAGTATTGTCCTTAGCAGATTGCATAAGAAAATAATGAACAGTGTTAACAATTAAATTAATAGTGCTTGCTTCTGCCTTCTGGATATCAGACCCTTAAAGGACACAGAGCTCAAATTTCTCATGAGAGTTGTTCTGTTTCATTGCTTTTCTACTTTGACCACAAGGTTCCTTGTCACCTCTACTTGACTGCCCCATGGCCTCTAACACATTCCAAGGATCAACCCTCAACCAACCTCATGGTCCAGCTGTACATAACCATTTCAAACTATTCTCAGTGACTGATGTTGTTCCAGCCAATTGTAATGACATTTGTTTTACAAATATACTCAATTTCATGTCTTGTGACCCAACCTATCTTTTCCGAATTCAGTTGCCTTTCAAATCTTTTGTTTCATCACTTTGATTCGATCAGGCCTCAGTTTTACTGACTACTGCCTCACCAAAATGATTACATGGCATTAGTCGTAAAGTACTTGCTCAAGTCATGAAAGGTACTACATGACTGTGGATGTCTAGAGGCATATGACTCTAATTTCAAAATGTCATTGTTATTATTTGTAACATTAGCAAAAAAAATTGAAGGAATTTCCTATACACTTTCTGTGATGACCCCTAATTAAATAATTCACTAAACTAAAATTCATTAAATTGCTAACCACAGGCGTTCTCCAGTGGTTAGTGAATAGGAAATTATCATTGATATGTACAAATGATCTGGATGTGTGCTTAGGGGTCAAGGTATTACATTGTTCAATTAACATAAAAATTAGAGGCCTTATTATCTGCAAAAGGATGATACATAACAATGTCAGTAATTTCCACAGGACACAAACAGATTAGGGGATTGGACATGTAAATAAGATAACAGTTAATGTGAAGGATGTGACCTGCTACATGTAGGAATGATAACTAAGGAGAGAACATAGATATTAAGTGGTAAAATGTTTGAAGGAGAGGAAAAACAGTGAGAATTTGATTCACAAGTTAGAATCTTGCTTTTTTTTCCAGGAGTGAGTTGTGTCAAATTTAGTATAGTAAATCTCACTTCAAGACCAAATGGGTTTTCTCATTGTATCTTACCAAACTCACTGCTTTAAACATCATTTGAGCCCTTGTGGTGAGAATCATGCATTATTTCCATCCCATCTTACCAGGTACGCTTCTTTGAAGTAACTTACCACTCACTGGAGACCTAGAATAGACCAGCATCCCTGGGACCATGTGCACCTGAACAAGCACTGTCATCTGGACTGTCCTGCACAATTCCTGAAATTTGCCCCAGGCATAGCAAACAGTGAGAAATCCGACCCCCTGCACCCCCAGCATGATCATAATGATACGGCTAGTGTGATACATGCAGAGGTTGGAATTCATCTTCCCCCGGACCAGGCATAGACAGCACATCACCAGGCCATGCCAGTTGGGTCCAAGCATTGCCCCTTGTGTTGAAGCAGTCCCAGTTAACTGGTGGAATGTCCAGCATTGTCAGAACAAGATTAATATCCTTCACCACTCCAACATAACTGCCAATATTTCTTTCCGACGTCTCACACACTCTACTTCTGCTACTGCACCCACCTCCTACCAAGGCTCATGCTCAAATACTTTCACTAATGCCTGCAACAGCTTCCCCACTCATCTTTACCCACCCAAAGATATGACATCACTAACTCTGTGTACTCTCCGTGCCCAGGAAACCTCCCTATCTGTACCAACAGTAATAGCTGTGCCACCCACATTCATTTCCATAAAACCCATTCTCTCTCTCATTCCCTGAGGAAAACAACCCAGAATAGGGCAGCAATAGTCAAGATGGGTGGCATGCTGTCTATCATTCGAATCCTCACCCCTTATGAGCATAGAATCCTGACTTCCATCACACCAAGCAGTCCCGGCTTTGTGCCTATGCCAAATAAAATGGCAAGACTATAGTAATATGAGCCAGATATCTATAGCCAAACAGAACAACTATAAAAAGGCAAGGTAAGATAGGGATGGTGCAAGCATCCAGGCAGGCTCAGAATAAGAGATTACAATGACAATGAGTGAAGAGCCCAGAGATATAGCCTGATCGACTCCATGAGCTGGGTGCATGTCTTGAGTTCACAGTGTCGTCGCTGCAGCATTACAATGTTAGTTGTCAGTATAGTCCAAGGTAAAACATTGAAGTGCAGAAGTGCCCTGTAAGCAGCTCAGAGATGTGCTGTGAGAGTTCTTAAAGGCACATACATGCCAATGTCTGTGGATATGGGCTGCACGTGGCCAGTGTCCCTGGAGCATGCCAGAGAAATTTGGTGCCTGGAAGCCAACATAGAGGTCTTTTGGAGCGAGCAGTGAGTGGAACCACTAAGAAGCAGCCCTGGTTTCCATGTTGAGTTTTCCCGACACCTAGTTTGTACAGTGAATTTGATAAAGTTGCAACCCGTAGTGCCGACAAACAAACAAGCATTTAACAAACAATAAAGAGCATCAACTGGGAACTCACAATACCCTCACCATACCACTTGAAGAAAGCAGGAAAATGTGGTGGGATGATCTTAACATCAAGATGACCATCTAGCTTGATTTTACCACTCATATCGCCATAGCTCATAACATGAGCACATATTCCACCCACAGATATTTAAAGGGGATTTTGAATTTGCTTCTAAAAAAAAATAGAAAATCTTATTTTCTTTTTATATAAGGAGATGCCAAACTGAAGTGGCAATGGCAAACCCAGGCAAATGAGATATTGGGTTGCTATTACAATACTTGGAAGGGTGCTGGCCTGATACTTACCATCTCAAATTGCCTTGATTGAGATGGCAGAGTCCGGAAAGGCCAAGTTTGTTTTGGTAGGTGCAATTATGTCACTTTAGTGACACTTCGAGTCATAGACTCATGGAATTGTACAGCACGGAAACAGACCCTTTGGTCCAACTCGTCCATGCCAACCAAACATCCTAAGTTAATCTTGTCTCATTTGCCAGCATTTGACCCATATCCCTCTAATTCCTATTCATGTACCTATCCAGATGGCTTTTAAATGTTGTAATCGTACCAGCCTCCACTACTTCCTCTGACAGTTCATTCCATACTCATACCACCCTCTGCGTTAAAAAGTTGCCCCTTAGGTCCCTTTTAAATCTATCCCCTCTCATCTTAAACCTATGCCCTCCAGTTTTGGACTTCCCCATTTTGGGGAAAAGACCTTGACTATTCATCCTATCCATGCCCCTCATGATTTTATAAACCTCTATAAGGTCACCCCTCAGCCTCTGATGCCCCAGGGAAATTAGCCTCAGCCTATTCAACCTCTCCCTTTAGCTCAAACTCTCCGACCCTGGCAACATCTTTGTAAATCTTTTCTGAATCATTTCAAGTTTCAAAACATCCTTCCTATAGCAGGGAGACAAGAGCTGAGGGCACTATTCCAAAAGTGGCCTAACCAATGTCCTGTACATCCATAACATGATCTCCCAACTCCTATACTCAATGCACTGACCAATAAAGGCAAGCATACTAAATGCCTTCTCCACAACCCTGTCCACCTGCGACTCCACCTTCAAGGAACTATGAACCTGCACTCCAATGTCTCTTTGTTCAGCAACACTCCCCAGGACTTAGTATTAAGTGTATAAGTCCTGCCCTGATTTACCCCACCAAAATGTAGCACCTCACATTTATCTAGATTAAACTCCATCTGCCACTCCTCAGCCCATTGGCCCATCTGATCAAGATCCCATTGTACTCAGAGGTAACCTTCTTCGTTTTCGGCTACACCACCAATTTTGGTGTCATCTGCAAAGTTACTAACCAAAGTCACATCCAAATCATTTATATCAATGACAAAAGTTAGTAGACCCAGCACCATTCCTTGTGGCACATCACAGGTCACAGGCATCCAGTCCAAAAAACAACCCTCCACTACCACACTCCGTCTCCTACCTTCCAGCCAATTATGTGTCCAAATGGCTTGTTCTCCCTGTGTTCCAGGGATCTAACCTTGTTAATCAGTCTACCATGCTGAACCATGCCAAACACCTTACTGAAATCCATATAGACAACGTCTATCCTTATTGCCTTCATCAAACGTCTTCATCACCACTGCTTCAAAAGACTCAATCAAGTTACTGAGACACAATTTCCCATGCACAAAGCATGTTGACTATCCCTAATCAGTCCTTGTCTTTCCAAATACATGTAAATCCTGACCCTCAGCATCCCTTCCAACAATTTGCCCACCAGTGATGTCAGGCTCACTGGTCTATAGTTCCCTGACTTTTCTTTACCACCTTTATTAAATAATGGCACTGCATTAGCCAGCCTCCAGTCTTCCAGCACCTCCCCCATCGCTATCGATGACACAAATATCTCAGCAAGGAGCCCAGCAATCACTTCCCTAACTTCCCACAAAGTTCTAGTGTACACCTGCTCCAGTCCTGGGGATTTATCCATCTTTATGCATTTTAAGACACCCAACACATCGTCCTCTGTAATCTGGACACTTTTCAGGATATTGCTACATCTTGTGTTTGATTTCAATACTCTGGCTAAGAAATGTACCACATGTCCATGTGAAATACAAAAGAGGAAAGATATGACCTAGAGAGGAGGCAATGGCCAAGTGGTATTATCGCTGGACTGTTAAGCCAGAGACCCAGATAATGTTCTGGTGACCTGGGTTTGAATTCCGCCATCGCAGATGGTGGAATTTGAATTCAATAAAATATCTGGAATTAAGAATCTAATGATGACCATGAATCCATTGCTGATTATCAGGAAAAACCCACCTGGTTCACTAATGTCCTTTAGGGAAGGAAACTGCCATCTGTGACTCCAGACCCATAGCAATGTGGTTGACTCTTAACAGCCCTCTGGACAATTAGGGATGGGCAATAAATGCTGCCTAGCTAGCGACGCCCTCATCCTGTGAATGAATAAAGGAAAAAAAAAATGCTCGTCTCTATGTCCCCGGAGATATGTGATTGTATCAGGCTTGTGGTCACAGGGGGTCACCGACAAGTGGAGAGAAGGCAAGATCAGATACACAGGCAGTTCTTACACTGTCAGGGGGCACTTCTCTCCCAATGCTCAGTCCCTTGATCAGACTTCGTATGCCTTTCAAGGAGGGACGTCCCCAGTCCACCCCTGGGTGGCCTCAAGCAATTAACAGCTGGGTGGCCATCAAGAAATGGTGTGGGTTCAGGGGAAACTCTCAGCCATGGCTAAACCTCAATGGGCTCAGAGATAATGCACTTTATGTGGCTCAATAATTTGCCTAATTAGTCTTCTTTGCAGAAATGAGGGTCAGTTTTCCTGCCAGTAGGAATGGATCACATCACAATTGTGAGGGCTTATCTGCTCCAGCAGGCTCTGTTCACAAATTACATCTTTTCAGCTCAGCTGATAGAGAGGTAGACCAAATTAAAGGCAAAATGACTTTACGGTTGGTTACATTAATCGAATAGGAAGTATCTGACATTTTGAACTTTATTTAAATATTCAGAGTAAGTTGACAGTTTAATCTGTAGACTTAAGTCTTAAAGATTTCTTTTCGAAAATCGCCTAATGACAAATTGATAACAAATATTGGCATGATATATTTTGATAATTGTATGTAGCAAAATCACAAATGTATTCTTTTTGAACTAACTTACCATTGCCTGGATATTCCAAGTTGGGGCAATCACAGTCAGATTGTCATTCTACACTTGTATTTTTCCAATAGAGCTGCGCTCCACATTTCTAGCCAGGAATTCCAATCCTGGCTTGTGCGGAAATGTGAGGCATACCTGAAATCAAACAGTTCCCTTAAATTGCAGGATCATACGATCATGCAGTACAGGAGAGGCACTTCGGCCCATCAAGTCTGTACTACCAAAAATACACTACTACCTACACTAGGGGTAGGTACCAGGGGCAGCATGGTGGTTCAGTGGTTAGCACTGCTGCTTCACAGCACCAGGGACCCGGGTTCAATTCCAGCCTTGGGCGACTGTCTGTGTAGAGTTTCAAATTCTCCCTGCGTCTGTGTGGGTTTCCTCCAGGTGCTCCAATTTCCTCCCACAGTCCAAAGATGTGCAGGCTAGGTGGATTGGCCATGCTAAATTGCCCGTAGTGTTCAGGGGTGTGTGGGTTATAGGGGGATGGGTCTGGGTGGGATTCTCCAAGGGTCAGTATGGACTTGTTGGGCCAAAGGTCCTGTTTCCACACTGTAGGGATTCTAAGCCTAGTCCCACTTTCCCACACTACACCCATGGCCTTGAATGTTATGACACTTCAAGAGCTCATCCAAGCACTTCCTCCCAGGCAGTGCACTCCCATCCCCAGGTGAAAAGGCTTTTCCTCGAATTCCCTCTAAACCTCTTGCCTTTAACTTTAAAAGTCTGCCTCCTTGTTACTGATGCTTCGACCAAGTGGAACTAGCTGCTTTCTATTCACCCTGTCCATGCCCTTCATAATCTTAGACACCTTAATCAGGTTCCCCCTCGATCTTCTCTGCTCCAAAGAAAACAACCTTATCCAGACTGTCTTCATAGCAAAATGCTCCATCCTAGGCAACATCCTGGCGAATCTCCTTTGCACCCCGTCCAGTGCAATCACATCCTTCCGACTGTGTTGTGACAAAACCTGCACGCAGTGCTCCAGCTGTGGCCTATCCAAAGTTCTGTACAGCTTCAAAATGACATTCCTGCTTTTATAATCTATGCCACAACTGACAAAGGCAACTGTCCCATATGCCTTCTTAACTACCCTATTAACCTGTCCTGCCACCTTTAAGGATCTGGATAAGCATCCCAAATCTCTCTGTTCCTCTGAGCTTTTTTTATTCACTCATGGGATGAGGGTGTCACTAGCCAGGCAGCATTTATTGCCCATCCCTAATTGCCCAGAGGGGAGTTCAGAGTCAACTGTGGGTCCGGAGTCACATGTACACCAGACCAGGTAAGGATGGCAGTTTCCTTCCCTAAAGGACATTAGTGAACCAGATGGGTTTTTCCAACACTCAACAATGGATTCACAGTCATCATTAGACTCTTAATTCCAGATATTTATTGAATTCAAATTCCACCATCTACCATGGCAGGATTCAAATCTGGGTCATTATCTGGGTCTCTGGGTTAACAGTACAGCGATAATACCACTAGGCCATCGCCTCCCCTTCCTAGTATCCTGCCATTTATGAGTACTCCCTTGTCTTATTCTTTCCTCTAAAATGTATCACCTTACATTCATCAGGGTAAAATTGCATCTACCGCTGATTTGCCAATCTGACTAATCCACTTATCTCCTCCTGTAACACAACACCTTTCTCCTCACTGTCAACCACCTGGCCAATTTTTTTTGTGTCATCCACAACTTTACTGATCATCCCTCCCCCATTCTCATTTACATCATTTATGAATATCACAAACAATAACGGGCCCAGCACTGATTGCCATGGTGCGGTATTGCACATTGACCTCTAGTCACACAAGCAGCCTTCTACCACCACAGTCTATCTCCTGCCACTAAGCCAACTTTGGATCATTCTTGCCAAGTTAGCCTGGGTCCCACGAGCTTTTACCTTCTTTATCAGATTCCCACGTGGAAACCTTGTCAAAGGCCTTGCTGAAATTCATATAAACTCCATCAACTGCCCTACCCTCATCTACACAGCTGGTCACCTCCTTGAAAAATTCCACCAGATTTGTTAGGTGTGACTTCCCTGTGTCAAAGCCATGCTGACCATCCCTGACCAAACCTGGCCTCTCTAAATGGAGATTAATTTTCTCCCTCATTATTTTCTCTAACAGTTTCCCTACAACTGATGTTAGACTCACTGGTCTGTAGTTCCTTGGTCTCTCTCTACCAACCTTTTTGTAATATGGAACCACATTAGCTGTCCCCTAGTCCTCTGGCACCTCCCCTGTGGCCAGAGATAATTTAAAAATTTGGGGCAGGGGCCCTGTACTTTCCCCACCCTCATCTCCCACAACAGCCTGGGATACAACTTATCCAGGCCTGGGGATTTGTCCAATGTTAAATCCATCAGAACCTCTAATACATTCACAATTTTTATATCAATCTGCTCAAGATATTCACAGTCCATTTTCTCGTCTGTACTTGCATCTGTACTTCTCGTCTCGTCCATCTGTCTGTACTTGCATCCTCCTTCTCCCGAGTACAGACAGAAATGAAGTACTCATTTAACACTCTACCAATGTCAAAGGGCTACACGCACAGATTGCCTTCATGGCTGCTGACTCAGTGGGATCGTTGGGGGAGATTTAAATGTCCAGCAGCCTGTTGAGTCACAGGTGCTGTGAGAGGGAAAGTACGGGTGTCAGGTCTGACGATGGGAAGGAACCTGTCAGATCCACTGGTGGGGGAGAGATGTTGTTAGGACTGACAAGTTGAGGCCTGGCACTAATTCCAGCTGGCAGCCAGGTTGTGTTGGTGTTGGTGGTCAAGCTGAAGCACGCATCAGATCGTGTGGGAAGTTGAATTGTGTTGCATTCGACTGGGGGATAGTTGTCATGGGTCCAGGGGGTGTAAGGGGTCAAGGGAAATTTATTGGGGATTTTTGGGGTGGCATGTGATAGGTTTGTGGGTGGGGTGTGGGGTGTTTAATAGTCATCCATGTGTTAGCTTCAATTCTCAATCCGCAGTGTTTCCTGTGTAATTATTAACTGCTGCAGACCCCCCCAAATTCTCTGCATTTAATAGATGCTTTCAGAGCATTCCAGGCATGAAGAAATTGCCTATTGAATCCCAGGCAATTCCCATGAAGTCTGCTCCATCTGGGATTTCTCACAGTTTGGACAATCAACTCATATCTACACTGCTCCAATAATTATCTGTCTGTCAGCATGTCTGGTCAAACTTTGTTAAATACAACAACGAGACAACCAGTGTAGTTCTTGTAAAGCTATAATGGGTAATAACCTCCTTTATTTCTGTATTTCAGCATGTAGTGTAGTCATTCCAAAAGTGAAATGAATTGCTGTAATATCCTGGTGCAGGGCTGGATGAACACAGCAGGCCAAGCAGCATCATAGGAGCAGAGAGGCTGACGTTTCGGGCCTAGACCCTTCATCAGAAAAGCTTTTCTGATGAAGGGTCTAGGCCCGAAACGTCAGCCTCTCTGCTCCTATGATGCTGCTTGGCCTGCTGTGTTCATCCAGCCCTGCACCTTGTTGTCTCGGATTCTCCAGCATCTGCAGTTCCTACTATCTCTGCTGTAATATCCTGCTGGCAATCCAGTTAAAACAATCACATTTTCTGGGGTATTCCTCATTTCAATTCGGATGTTATATTATTTTCAGGGGTCTGATACAGGAGTTAAAGGTGCATGCACAAAGCAACTCCTACTGTGTGAGTGGACACGTTACTTTTCCAATCAAAGTCAGAAATCACGCGGCCCCAGGTTATAGGAAACACAAGCTTTCGGAGCCTCAGTCCTTCTTCAGGTGTTAGTGAGTTAATCCAACAAAGTAAATCTTTGGTGAGCTTGCCTTCTTTGGTCAGTGCATCAAGTATAGAAGTTGGAATGTCATGCTGCAACTGTTCAGGACACTGGTGAGACCACTTTAACAATACTGCATCCAATTCTGGTTGCTCTTCTATAGGAAAGATGTTGTTAAACATGAGAGGGTGCAGAAAAAATTTACGAGGACGTTGCCGGGACTGGAGGGAGAGGCTGAATAGACTGAGGCTTTTTTCCCCGGAGTGAGAGGTGACCTTATAGAGGTTTATAATTCATGAGGGGCATGGATAGGGTGAAAAGTCATGGTCTTTTTCCTAGTCCAAAACTAGAATGCATAGGTTTAAGGTGAGAGGCAAAAGATTTAAATGGAACTGAGGGGTAACTTTTTCATGCAGAGCATGGTGTGTGTATGGAACAAGATGCCAGAGAAAGTGGTAGAGTCGGGTACAGCTACAACATATAAAAGACATCTGGATCGGTATAAGAATAGGAAGCATTCAGAGGGATATAGGCCAAATGCTGACAAAAAGGATTATGTCAGATTGGGATGTCTCATCGGCATGGACAAGTTGGACCAAAGGATCTGTGTCTGTGCTTTATGACTATCTGACAAAATCAGTTAATTTCATTATTATTGTTTCCCTTGTTATGAATCCTCTTTCATCACCAGAGTTGGAGACGAGTGGTGGTTAAACAGGCTGCTCTGCATGCTTTTTTAAAAGGATAGTGTTTACATCAACGATTAAAGAAAAATCCTGTGTATCATGCTTTCAATGCAGTGCAGCTGCAAAAATTTGGTATTTTTCATTAGTTTTTATCAACATTATGGATTTAAACTGAAGAGGTTCTGTGACTGACACTGACTGCAGTCAATTGAGAAGAACCAAGGCATCAACAGAAAACAAAGCTCAAATTAATATTTGTTGCTCCAGCCCCAGAATCCTGATAACGGAGTATAACCCTGGAAAAAAATGTTATAAAATTTAGTATGAGCAATATTTTGAGTGACAACAAGAATGGTAGTTTGAAATGTTCTTTTATGGGGATGTTGTTTTTGTTGTTGCTTAACTGGATATATTTTTAGGTAGCTGAGAAATCCATATGATTGCTCAAACTAAACTCAAACCATTTTGGTTCCAGAGGTTTATAATTTGCCAATTAGAGATTGGTAGCTTTTAAAGGCATAACTCAGTTGTTAAGCTTTCTGAAGCCTATTAATTTTTCATTTGTACCTATTAATTAAATAAGCAGATTTTGACCTACTCACACTTTAGTTACACTTACAGATTTGATGTTTTTGAAAGTCACAATACGTTGGACACAGACTATGTTCAAGAGCAATATGTAAACCACTTTGATTAATACATATTTTGTGCATCATATAATATAAAGGGCGTATCACAGTGAATGTGTAAAAGTCAATTTAAATTAAAATTCTCAATTTTTTACCAAAATAATAAATTTTAAAAATCTACTCCTGAGTTGCACAAATGGAAGTAGTTTTCAATTAAGAATCATAATAAACTGGATCAAAAGTACATGAAATGCTTTGATTAACAGACTAGCTGACTTTAGGATCAGGCTATTAACCCTCTTTAATGACTTTATAATTGTTTAATAAACTGTAATTGATTGATCAGCATATTATTTTTACTGGAATGCATTTTGAATATGTAACAGATCTGCTTCAAAGAATGACTTAACCAGGAAAGTAAAGGCTGGTCTAGGACAAATATAAAACTAGTAGGATTGAAGTAAATGTAATCTTCCTGTTACAATACATTTTCAGTTTGGCTATGTTTACTTGTGTATTTTATGGATCTTTACAGCATATTTCCAAATCAAACACAACTATTTCGATAATGGATTGGAACAATTTGGATAATTGGGAGTTTACAAGACCTTTCGGCACCATTAATGACACACTATGTTAAAGTATAAAATGACTTTAGATATTTATTTTGGCTCTTGAGGTTCCCTGGGCATTGATATTTAATTTGGTAGGACTAAATAAACTATATGAATCAATCACACCATAACATTGGTTATTCTTAACAGATAAAAAAAATTAAAATATGAAGTTTTATGCTTCATGTAAATAATGACAGTGGAATTAATTTTTAATATTCTCTCTTATAATTATCTAAAGATTAAATAGATTTAAAAATATGCATGCACGTATAAAAACCCAACTTTTGTGACACCTTAGCATCTCAATTTTTTTTCCAAATCATCTCTGAATTAATTAATCTAGACTTGGGGCTTGTTTTCGCATTTTATTTTTGTCTTTTATTTCTCACCCATAACTGGTTCTCATCTTTTATTGTTTAGTCATAAAGATACATAATGCTATTCAAATAAATTATTGATGCCAAGTAAGCACTGGGCACTCAGTGAGATCTAATGGCTAGATGGATGAACTCTATTATTGTTGTTTTTGCTGTGAATTGGTAGTATGATTTTGTTTGGGAGCTGAAAATTGTCACATGTAATTTAGTACCTTTGTGATTTTATTCGGTAAATAATTATTTAAGGTTCTGAATATAATGCATGCACAGAACAATACAAAACTAGTACAATTTTTTTTTTCTTTTATCAATTACTGCTCCAGGAGATGTTCTAAAGTGACAGAGCTCTGGGAGTTTCAGACTAATGATTCAAATTGATGTAAAGACTGGGATCTGGGAATGAATGAATAGCTGTCGAATGTTGGTTCAGCTCAATCCGAACAGAGTCAATTCCATCAAGTACAAACGTATTGCTTATTTGCAAAGGTTCATTTTTCTCAAACTAAAGCTCTTGGCTTCAATTTAGACAATTGATAAAAAAAAGAGACATTTGCAATTCCATACTGAACTTTGCTTGAGCAAACTGGCCAGGTTTGATCCGTGCTCTGATTCTGTGCTCTTCACATATGGTTATTGCGTGAAGAATATAATTTTCTCAGCTCTGAGGGAAAATTAGGTGCTAAGCAATATACCTGTTCTAGTTTTCTCATTAATTTCACAAATGCTCCCATATCTTTTTGTTAGATGAAATCCTATAAATCCTCAGGGAGTCCTAGCTATCTCCTGTAACAGTTATTCCCAGTGTGCCAAGTGTATAATATTTCTTTCCTTGAAACAGCATTCTTAAATGTGTATAGAATTCCATTCCTTCAATTTTGTGTTTCCATAGTGATCCATAACTTTTTCAAATTAATTACAGAAAAGCAAACTAAAAGCCTATATAAATATAAAAGCATTTGAAGAGTATAAGTTATCTAAGATAAACACTCAATCTAGTCATACCCTTAAAGATGATCTTTATTGGCAATTAAAGACTATTCCAAAGAGTTGCTTTCATTTTTAAAATAGACTCCTTTGGCTACTGCATCTTCTAGTTGAATTAATCATATTTACCAATGAGCATTCATTTACATTTATGATATTAGCCTACATAATTATTGGCAAAAAAGTAAACATGCCTTCTTTTTGTGAAAATAATTGTTTTTGAGAACAGAAAAGATTCAAATAAACATGCAAACATAGATTTTGCTGAAAAATAAATCATTGCTGAAACTGAATAAAATACAGTTAACACAATAGTCATTCAGGGGTCAGCGTCAAATTAAGTAAAAGACATAATTATCCCTGCTAAACGACTGCATTTTAAATATAAAACCTCAAGGCAAAGAATGATAATGCATGCCCAAAATTGCACAGCTAATTACCATAATGACTAAAGACTGGAACCGTGGTATTGTAATAGAAAGACTTAGTTAAAGAGTAAAGCACAGACTCTGAATTCTCCGAGCTAAACAAATAAAGAATGGATAATATAATCTTGCTTCCTAACAAAAGTCTATGGACGGCAGTACTCTGGTCAAAGATGTGGGATATGAACATGCATACTAATCATCAGATTTAAAGATTTGGATACAATCATTATAACTGGTCTTATTTCTAGGGGGCAGTTCTGAAAATATCAGCTTAGGTATTTCTATTTGCAACATTAATCTATAAATATTCAATCTGTGTGCAGTACCAACCAAGGCTTATTTAAACCATGTACCTTTCCAAACCAAGACACCTCATTGTATGATATTCACTACAACTAATGACAATCCTGACTAATTCCTTGTCTTCATGAACATAATCACAAGAGGGACGTGAATGACATGGGTACATTATATATTTTCATTTTCAGAAAAACTTTTAAGGATACTCTGAACTCTCAATCCCTGAGGGGAGAGTTGTTTGAAAGAAACATGAATAGGAGATAGGATAAAACTGTAGCCCTTGGTTCTTCTCCTATAAGTGGAGATTATAGAGTTATCCTTTTTGCACTAAGCAAGCTTTTGCTATCCTGATATAATAGCAAGTTTATTTTATAAACTGGAATTTTTCAACTCTTTACCCAAATCATGTAAAATATCTACTTTAAGTTTAAATAAAGCAAATTTCCATGTCGATCTTGTATTCATCTGGAAGAATGGCATAAATGTTAAATATACTTTTGCGTGAGGCTGAAAATTATCTCAGCTTGGAGAAAAATACCACTATTGCAGAGAGGCCTTCGCCTGAGTTGGCCAGTTAAAAAATTAATAATGGTTACTTAGAAATGCTTTTGTTGCAGGCATAACTATGTAATCAAGCATAACTGTTATCTGTTTGATGGACAGATATGGAGACACCTTGGACAAGTCTAGCACAGTTTATAGTCTATGAAGGACACATCAAGATAATAATGCAACTGGAAAACAATGCCTTCATCAACAGACAGATGCAGATGTCATGACCTTGAGCAGATGGCTTGCAAAAGAAAAATCTAGCAACCCCACTGAAGTAGTTTTTAAATATGTGCCACCTAATCAAATCTACAGGGACACAGTTCATTTCCTGCCTGGATAAATGCTGGGGGATGGGTAATTATAATTAGAATAATGAAGGTGTATGTTTAAATAAACAATTGTTGGATAGAGGAAATTAAAATGTTGTTTACCAAATAAGTAAGAAATATCGATATATATATATAGCTTTTTTCATGACCACAGGATGTGTCAAAGCACTTTGCAACCTGTGAAGGACTTTTGAAGGGTGGTCACTGTTGTAGGAAACATAACTACTGAAATGCATCAGTAAAGTCCTACAAACAGCAATGTGATAATGACCAGATAATCTGTTTTGTTTCAAGATATTAATTGAGGGATAAATATTTGTCTGAATAGCAGGGATAATTCCTCTGTTCTCTTTTTTTAAATTCGCTTGTGTATGAGGGTATTGCTGGCTGGCCACCATTTGTTTCCTATCCCTAGTTGCCCTTGAGAAGGTGGTGATGAGCTGCTTTCTTGAGCCACTGCAGGCCCTGTGTCATGGGATCTTTTGCATCCGTCAAGCAAACAGAATCTTAGTTTAACGCTTCATCCAAAAGCCAACACCTCCCACATTGCTCCTTCAAGGCTAGACTGGAAATGTTAGCTTTGAACTTAATACTGAAGCCTGGAGTGGCACACCAGCCCATTAAACCTGTTTGCAGAGGCAAGATTGCTATCCAATGCTATCCAACTGTCAAGACAGACACAACAGATAATAGCAAATTAACCCTATCCAGAACAGAGTAAGACTAAGTACAATTATTAATAAACAACAGCATACTTAGGACTCTATTCAGTGTTTCATCGAGTTGCAGGCAATATGAATCAGGAAAAGTTTTTGAAGCTAATCATCCAATTAAAATAATGCATATGTATGCAAGATACTCTGCTATGTACAATTGTGTGAAGATCTACCATCTAACTAAGACACCTTGTCATAATACAATAACCTAAAACAATTTCCATCCATTAAAATTACTAGGAATGTGATTTCCTAAAGTTAGCCCTCTAAAATCAGTATTAACCCCTCCATGATCATGTACAGAACTAGTGAATAGAATAAAGGACAGACTTTACAAAGTTATTTTCCCAGTGAAAAACATCACCTATTGTGAAGTTTTATCAGCTTCTGAGGAGGATAAATCCCTTTCATAGTCTGATCATTGAGGATGGTCTTGTGCCACTGTCAGAAGACCTTTTCTCAATTTATTAATTTTCCTTGTGACAGCTATGTAAATCTTCTAATTCATTTCAAATGAGTTACAAATGACAGACCATTTTTTGTTTCACTCTTGTGGCCACAAAGAACTGAATTTGACAGCACAATTCCTCTAGTCAGTAATATGTGACTCAATGAATCACAGAATTGTTGCAAAGCAGAAGGAAGTCATTTGGCCCATTGCGCCTGCACCAGCTCCTCAAATGAGCAGCATAATCTAGTGTATTGAATTTTTATGTGCAATGGATTAGCAAAATTGCAACTACACAAAAATTCGAGGTAGTTAATTTAAGGGGTGTGACTGCCTCCTGAAACATGGTGTTCAGGTAACTCTCCCCCTCCCTAATGTGTCACTGTGTTTGAAGCTCAGATTCCAGCTCATCAACTCTAAGCTCAGTTCCTCAAGCAGCTAACACTTGCTACAAATGTGGTCACTATGAAGCATGGAGTGGGGTGGGAAATGCTGGGGTAAGGAAATGAGTCGGGGGGGGATGTTCTTCGGAGGGGCAGTGTGGACTTGTTGGGTTGAATGGCCTGTTACCACACTGTAGGGATTCTATGATCTGAATCACAATGAGGCCCACCAACTCCGATACCACACGGTTACAAAACATCTCCAGGCCCGGCATCTCTTATTTTGATTACTGAATTCCTGATATGAATTTTGAAAACTTGGTACTAGTCTTTTAGTTCGTAGCCTGTAAATATTTTCCTTGTTTACTTTCAATTTGAAAGTAACCTATAATAGATCATCAAATTTATGCTACATCAACCGATGAAGTTATGGTTTACCTGTGATGTCACTCTTTTGTACTGGGCCCCTGATCCTGGGCTTCAATTTATCCTATTAAAAAAAACCTTACAAACTGTGAGCCAAAACAAGCAAGCAAGAAGCATCTCTTCCCCGCTGCACAGAATTCTCACATTGCCGCCAAATTCCCTGAACCATATACTCATTTGGGCTGTGTCTTACTCTGGATGTGATCTCTCCTTCCTGACAATGCAAAGCTTACTGATCTACTTCGTACTTACCCATGAAAATATTTTTATGTGGGAGCCTAAACTAGCCAAATAATATTTCCAAATCTATTGCAGTCTTCTCAAACATTGTATTCTCCCTTTTTAAATTGATAAGTAAACATGAACTTGCACAATCTAAATTATAATATCATAATTATCTTGCACATTTACATTTCTAGCTATACAATTTACTGCCTTGTTAAAGTACCTGCATGATATTTTGGCAGTACGTCCTATATACTGAACATTAATGGGCCAGATTTTGCACTGCCAGTAACAGCATTCCATTCAGTGTTGGCAATTACTCAATGTCAGGAAGGCCCCAGAATTTTCTGCAGAAGGGAAATCACTTGTCAAATTCATTAGAGTTTTATCAGGATACAAATAATGGTAAATAAAAGGGAAATATTAGATGTTATACAATTGGATTTCCAAAAGGAAGTTGATTAAATGTGTTATGATCCCAATTAATGTCAACATTGGACAAGTAAGATCCTAGAATTAAACCTGGTCTGATAGACCATGTAGTTGATCTTTGAAATTGGTTAATGTGGGGCTAATCACATGTTTGTTAATGACAGAACATGACTTTATTGGACAGAAGAAGAAAGCAATCAAAGCTATGGATAGGAGACAGAAACGTCTTAATACAGGCAGAGTTTTAATCTGTTTCCCAATACTGTTCATCAAAAAGACTGAATCCCAGAGAAACTTCAGTCCTATCTCATTTTTTAAAGTCAAAAATGATTCTTCCCAGTTTCTTTTTCTTGGATTTCTGTTTGCTACAAACCTGTTCCAAGTCTGCTGGCATGAACCTTACACATGGCTGAAAGCTTAAACTTTCTCAGTTCTAATAACTTAATGATTTTTTATAGAAAATGGTCCAGCTTGGAAATTCCACAAACAGAAACAATTTGGTTAAGGCACTGGTTCCCCTGAGCTAAAACTTGATTCTCCTGATAAGAGAATTTATCTTCTGAACTGAGCTCTTTCTTTGTTCTGATATGAATCCTTGAACCTTCTATTCTGAAGTCAAAATTAAACTAATGGCTTTGATACATTTATCCTATCTTTCTATAAAGTCAACAAAATAAATATGGTATCAATTTACACGAGTTCTGCAGGCACTTGGCTGCAGACTTTTACTTTCCTGGTATTGGTGCACTTAAGATAATTATTCTAAATGATTTTCTAACTTTTTTTCAACAAATAAACTTTCAGTTAACTGAAAAATGTACATCTGCCTTTATTTTAAATTGAAATATCAAAACATAATCTATCATATAACTTACATCACAGATATCATCAAAAGATGAATGTACAAGTGCTCATGGATTTGAGGTAAAGGTATATTTTGAATGCAAAATTCATTAATACATTGAAGTAAAGGATAAGGATAAATAGGAATTTTCAAGATGGCATTCTGAAACTGGTAAAATGCCACAAGTACCATTGCTACTGTATAAGCCATTCACAATTTCTATTAATTGATTTTATGGTGTGTCAAGTATGTTTCTATAAGATTGCTGATTATACAAAGCTCTGTGAGAATGTAAGCTGTGAGGAGGATACAAAGAGGCTGCAAGAAGATACAGACAGGTTAATTGAGTGAGTAACATGGTGGCAGATGAAATGTAACGTAAAAATTTTGTGGTTATTCATTTTGGAATGAAAAATAGGAAACCAAATATGTTTTAAACACCATAAAATGTTTAAATGTTGTTGTTTACGGAAACATGGGGACATTCATACAAGGAATACCACTTCAGCACACAGGTACAGCAAACAATTAAGATGCACATTATTATCTTGGCCCTTAATGAAAGGGAATTGGAATACACTAATAATGTAGTCTTCCTACAACTATGTAGGTCTTTTGAAATGGAGCAAAGGTCTAAGAAGATTAATTTCAGGAATGAGAGGATTGCCCTGTGATGAGAGGCTGAATAAATTGGGCTTATATTCTCTAGAGTTTAGAAGAATGAGAGGTAAGCTCTTTAAAACATAAAAGATTCTGGAGGGGCTGAACAGAGTTGACACTGGAAGGTTTTTCCATTGGTTAAGGAATCTAGAGCACAAGAAAACATCCTTAAGATAAAAGCTCAATCATTTAAGACTTAGATGATGAGGAATTTTTTCACACAGAGGGTCATAAACCTTAGGAATGATCAATCCCAAAGAGTCGTGGAGGCTCAATTTTTTAGTATGTTCAAGGCTAAGATAATAGATATTTGATCTTTAAAGGACTCAAAGGACATGGTGAATGGGCATGAAAGTGGAAGGTCTTCTTTTATTTTCTCAGGAGATGTGGAAATCGCTGGCTTAGTCTGCACTTATTGGACATCCCTACTTGCCATAGAGAAGGTTGTGGTGAGCTACCATCTTGGATTACTGCAGTTCACTTGTAGATACACTGTTAGGGAGGGAGTTCCAGAATTTTGACCAATAACAATGAAGGAATGATGTTGTATTTCCAATGTGGGTGGGTGGCTTGGAGAGAAACCTGAAGGCGGTGGTGCTCCCATGTATCTACTGTTCAGTTCCTTCTAGATGGTAGTGGTTACAGGATTTGAAGATGCTAATTAGAGTTTTTCATAGCATCTTGCAGATGACACATGTTGCTGCCACTGTGATTTGGTGGTGCAGGGAGTGGATCAAGTAGGTTGCTTTGTCCTGGATAATGTCAAGCTCCTCTAGTGTTGTTAGAGCTGCATTCATCCAGGCAAGTGGGGAATATGCTATTATACACCTGACTTATGCCTTGTAGATGATAAACAGGCTTTGGGGAGTCAGGAGCTGAGTTACGCACAGTAAGCTTCCTAGCCCCTCACCTGCTCTTATAGCCTTTGTATTTATATGGCAAGTAAAGTTCAGTTTCTGCTCAAAGCTAACCCCAAGGTCATCAACAATGGAAGAGTCAATGATGGGAATGCCAGTGACTGCCAAGGAGTGATGGGTAGATTCTCTCTTGGAGGTTTCATTGCCTGGCACTTGTGTGGTGCAAATGTTGCCTACCACTTGTCAGCCATGCATTGATAGTTCAGGTCTTGTCATGGACTGTTTCAGTTTCGGAGGAGTTGCAACTGGTGTTGAACATTGTGCAACTTCCTCATTTCCGACCTTACGATGGAGAGGAGGTCATTGATGAGTAGCTGAAGGTGGTTGGGCCTCGGAAACTACCCTGAGGAACTGGAGATGTCCTGAGATCAGATGATCTCAACCACAACCATCTTTCTTTGTGCGAGGTATGACCTCAATCAGTGGACAGTTTTAACCTGATTCACACAGACTGTAGTTTTGCTAGGGTTCTTTGATGATACAGTCGCTCAAATGCAGCCTTGATGTCAAGGACGGTTATTTTTACCTCCTCCCTGGAGTTCAGCTCTTTTGTCCATGCTTGAACTAAGGCTGTAATGAGGTCAGGAGCTGTGTGGCCCTTGTGGAACCCAAACTGGGTGTCACTGAGCAGGTTATTGCTAACAAAGTCCTGCTTTATAGCACTTTGTATGCTATCTTCCATTACTTTACTGATGATCGAGAGTAGAACAATTGAGCTGGGTTAGCTTTATCCTGCTTATTTTTACAGGGTATACACATTGAGGCAGGAGGTCAGTCATGATTGTATTCCATGGCAGAGCAAATTCAAGGATTGGTCTACTGCTGTGCCATGTCTACAACCTTGACTGATGATCCCTTATCACTTTGTAAGTATTGAGCTCATATAGCACTTCCATTCTCCTACTGTCTCTTTACAACATGACAGGTGCTGCATTCCTTGGAATAAGGTCCTTTCTCCAATTTCGAGGCAGGCCATCCCACTCAGTAGCCATCAAGATGTCAACTCCACTAAACTGTTATGCAAGGAGCCATTTACGTCATGATTCCTGTTGAGTTTCTAGTCAATGGTAGGCCCGAGGACATTAATAGTGGAAAATTCAGCAATGGAAATGATTATGGTGACAATAGATCATTTAGACATGGACTAATTCAATGTGCTCCATCAAGGAGCCACTGCTCTGTGGAATCTCTCAATCCTTAACCCATGAATATATCACAGCTGTTACTGGTGCAATATCTGCCTGATCACACTGCTCCATTTTGTTTCTCTGTAATGAGGTCGGTGCTTCAGTCTGGAAAGTCAGCTTTAAAAACATTACTGGCTTCTCTTATGTGCAGGGTACAATAAATTGTACATGCATCATGTTGAGAACTCCATATTATAATGCATCTGAGTTCATTAATAGGAAAGGGCTCTATTCCATCACTGCGCAAGTCATTTGTGATCATCAGTACCATCAGTAGAAATCTGCACCAGGTACCTGACAGTGGCCATGATGCCTACCTCCTTGAGAACTCTCACGTTACTGGTTCATTTTAAGGGTTGGATGCCTTACACGGACACTTACTGGGAGGCAAAGGCTACGCTCTGCAACCAAGATTGATGACTCCATTACACAACCCTCTGACTGGGACTTAGCCTAGATATAAAGCAGCTCATTCTTGAGGTTGGTTGGCTCGCCGAGCTGGTTTGTTGTCCCGCAGACGTTTCGTTACCGTGCTTGGTAACATCCTCAGTGCAGCCTCTGATGAAGCGTCGGTGTGTTTTCCCACCTGGTTTTTAAACTCTGGGGTCCATTGCAATGGATTGCCTCACTTCTGGGTTTCCTCTGTAGTGGAATGTATACGGGGTCGAGTTCAATGTGTTTATTAATAGCATGCTTCGTGGAGTGCCATGCTTCCAGGAATTCTCGTGCTTGTCTCTGCCTAGCCTGTCCCAGGATCTTGGTGTTGTCCCAGTTGAAGTTGTGGTTCTCCTTGTCCATGTGGATTGAGATGAGCTCATTCTTAAACAAGGGCCATGGTGGAGCAGATGCTAGGCCTCCTGTAATGACTCTCAAGCCTAGATCAGTCTGGAGGAGCCTTGCAGTGCACTCTAGAGTGTGCAACATAAATCTAGAATGCTGCTGCTGCAACTGGCACACGGAACAAGGGGACGGGATAAATTCTGTAGAGCATGGGAGAGTGGCAGCAGTCTTACAAAGAGGAGGGCAGGGGCATTGAGCAGGAGAAACATCACCTTCAGCAAGATAGAGTGCAGCAGGGCTGCAAGCAACAAACTAGACAGGCCTTAATTGACAACCAGTTCTAGTAAAGAAGAGCTGGGTGTGGTAATCACTTATTGACTGAAAATGGTTTGGTCCTCAAAAGGCAAAAAGTCCCTGCCTAGTCCCAGAGACACTGTTCATTTGTTCATTGTTCACTTTTGCTGTTGTGAATGTTTTGAACTGATTGATGGGTTTCCTGGTAGTCCCACATTGAACAATGATAATAATTTGGGCTACACTGGCATTGCCAAAAGAGTAACAATGACTTAGACAGGGTTGTAAGAGGACATAAGTCTAAGGCCAGGTACGCAATGTAGCTTGGTCCCACAGTGGCAATAGATGTGAGACTGTGCACTTGCATCTGTAATGAAATGTCAGCTGCTTGATGTCTCTAGACAGGAATCGTAGAATGATGCCGAGTGTAGCCCTTCATCACCCACCTTCCGACTGCACAGCTTCTGAATGTTTCAAGCATTGTTTTTCTTCCCTTTCTGCTCAATAACAGCTGTCTATACTGGAATATCACTATCATGCTTCCTGTCGTTTCTGCCATTGGAATATCGCCAGCATTTAAGGCTGCAGCGTCAGCCCAGGTCCTATCACAGGCTTAGCTGCCATACTCGTTGACAAAGCTAAGATTAATTGTTATACCAGGTCCTTTGGTGAAGTTGACACGACAGCTCCTTCATACCCATCCTCAGGCCAAGTATTCACTCCTAGTGTCTGTGGCCCTCTCTTTTGCTCTCTTAGGATTCTCAGTCAGACCAAAACCCTGCTAATTCAGTTATGTGTAACATTTCAGAGCAATCATGACCCCAGTGCTTATTCAGCAATCATTTACCACAGTCTTACTGTGTAACTGTGTCAGACTCCAGGGGCCTGACACTAAACTCCTCTTACCAAAAAATCTCAATTGCATCACTTGAATGGATTGAGAAAATCAAACTATCAACCAGCTGCATGTACCTGACCAGCACCAAAGTAGCAATGCATTCAGTTCACATTAATTCGTAAATTCTATCACAAAATGAAAAACAAAAACAACCTGGAAAAAAACAGGAGTTCCATTCTAAGGTATACAAGATCAGATTAGACCACATCTATATATTCCGCTTCATTTACCTTACTTGCTACATCTGCAAAGAACTCTAATTTAGGTAAATGCGATTCCCCTTTCACAAAACCATGTTGACTCTGCCTGATACCATTATGATTTTCAAAATAATCTTTTACTATAATCCTTTTTGCCAAAACCCTTTTGCTACAATGGATTCTATAATTTTCCCTATGAAAGATGTTAAGCTGACTGACCTAGTTTCCTGCTTTCTGGCTCTAGCCTTTCTTGAACAAAAGTATCATTTTAGATATTTTTTCAATAAGGAATCTTTCTAGAATCAAAGGTATTTGGAAGACTATAACCAATACAGCTGTTATCTTTACAGTCAAATTATTTTAAGAGCCTTAAAATATAACATCAGGTCACATCTTAATTTACCAGGTTATTGAGGAAACCAATTCAATAAATCTTAACTATTGTGTACATTTTTTCTAGTTTAACATGATATGCTGGATCATTTGACTCTTCGCTATGAGTGAGGGTACAAAATTATACCATAAGTTTGAATCAATGTGACTGGGTACTCAACCATATCAGACATGGCACTCAACATTTGCCTGAGTGCATCTGGCTTAGCTTCATAAGCTTTGTACCCTTTTAATGACCTTTATTCAGGTTTAAAACACATGTTTTAGACCCACACTTGTCCCTTTCAAAGTGAATGTGAAATTTTATCATGTTATGATTGCTGTCACGTAAAAGCTCCATTACCATGAGGTTATTGATTCATCCTGTTTCATTATTCAATACCAGCTCTAGAATTGTCTTTTTTCTGGTTTGGTCTAGAATGTTAAGCTCAAAGAAATTGTCCCAAATGCACTCTATAAACTCATTTTCTAAACTAGCTGTGACAATCTGATTTGTCTAATCTGCCTAGTGACTAAAACCACTCATGATTATTATAGATAACAAGGTGCAGAGCTGGATGAACACAACAGGCCAAGCAGCATCAGAGGAGCAGGAAGGCTGACGTTTCGGGCTTAGACCCTTCTTCAGAAATGGGGGAGGGGAAGGGGATTCTGAAATAAATAGGGAGAGAGGGGGAGGTGGATAGAAGATGGATAGAGGAGAAGATGGGTGGAGAGGAGACAGACCAGTCGAAGAGGCGGGAATGGAGCCAGTAGAGGTGAGTGTAGGTGGGGAGTTAGGGAGGAGATAGGTCAGTCCAGGGAGGACGGACAGGTCAAGGGGGCGGGATGGGTTAGTAGGTAGGAGATGGGGTTGGGGCTTGGGGTGGGAGGAAGGGATAGGTGGGAGGAAGGACAGGTTAGGGAGGCGGCGACGAGCTGGGCTGGTTTTGGGATGCGGTAGGGGGAGGGGAGATTTGAAGCTTGTGAAGTCCCCTCCCCCATTTCTGAAGAAGAGTCTAGGCCCGAAATGTCAGCCTTCCTGCTCCTCTGATGCTGCTTGGCCTGCTGTGTTCATCCAGCTCTACACCTTGTTATCTCAGATTCTCCAGCATCTGCAGTTCCTGCTATCTCATGATTATTATAGTACCTTTCTACTGGTACAATCTGTCGTACAGTGTATGTACTGTTTCTACCCAAACTGATTCTATACCTTGCTGTTATTTTAAACCAGGGTCATTTCTCACAACTGTCCAAATGACTTCCTTAAGTAACTGATCTACTCCACCACCTTTTCCCATCTTCCTATCTTTTCAAGATGTCATTATGTTCAGGTCACAGCCCTGGTCAATGTGCAACTCTATCTGCAATCAGATTACACATATTTATTTCTATCTGTGCTAACAATTCATCTCTTTTGTTATGAATGCTACATGCATTGAATTGTAGCATTTACAAGACTTTGGAAAAACAAAGTCAAACAAAAAATAAATTATGATTTTTAATTCACAGATTTCCATGGGAGTTTAGGGACATACAAGGACTGAGGGATAAGTTCTTGTCAGCCAGTAATCCAAACTTCACTTAGCATGAAATGCCAATTAGTATTGCTCTTTTGACCAAAGTGAAAAAAGACATGTCACTGAAATTTATAGGTACCACAGCTAGAATACCACATTCATCATCATGCTACCAGGTCCAATCTGTTAATGACCAAAAGGAACTGAATTGAAAACAGATCTATCCCTTATGCTCAAAGCAGATCTGCAACTAACCACAGGAATTAGAGCAATCAAGGTTACCTTTCCCAGTTTTCTACTGTCACTGCCAACCAGGTAAGTAACTTTACCATCCTCTGGACAAGGCGCCCGATGCAATAAGCAAGGCAAACTCATCCAGCAGCATCTCCATTGTATCCAATTTAAAACATGGGATTAAGGTGCTGCTCCAGAGATTCCAGTTACTGTCTGCATGTATTGTAACAGGCAGGTTTGCCAGACATAATTTTTAATTTTGTCTCAAGCAAAAAAAACTTCTGGAAAGATTACAAGCTCAATTTAACAAAATTAAAATCCCTTTAAAGACTCACAATATTTTTTAACACCCTGAGCAGCCACTTAGCTTTAACTGGCCACATCCCATTAATTTTCTGTCTCCCCTCAGGCAAATGTTGAGTTCTATGTCTGATATGGTTGAGTACCCACTCACATTGATTCAAACTTATAGTATGACTTTGTACCATCACTCATAGCATTGAGTTAAATGATCCAGCACATCATGTTAAACTAGAAAAAAATGTACACACAATAGTTTAGATTTATTAAATTGGTTTCCGCAATAACCTGGTAAATTAAGATGTGACTTGATGCGATATTAAGTCATACAGTTCAGAAGATTGAAGATTTTATTTGTGATCTTTGCTGTGTTAGCTGATCTCAGCTGGTACAGCAGTTGGCACACAATAATTGGCTTCAGCATTCTTAGTATAGAAAGGGACTAGGAGTGGAAATCATCCCCAGGGGTCCCTCGTACAAAATGTTTGAATGTGCATATCAATTGAGGCTCAGGTGTGATAAATTCCAAGGAGAATTTGCATCTCCCTAATTCATTCTGAGCTCGAATTCAAAGAATAGATACATTGAAAGGCTAAAGCAGCCAATGAAATGTACTTTACCAAGAGCTGTTGGACCAGAAGCTGGTGAGCCATGGTTTCTAGGTGTAAGAGAGCCATAATTCATGACCAGCACAATATCTGCCCTGTTCAGATTGAGATGGACAAAGTTCACTCTTGGGGCTCAATTTAATGGCCACATGGTCAGCCTATCTGCTAGCTAGAGTGTAGGGGGAAACATTGCTGTGACCGTTTCCTGGAGTACGAATGCAATTAACTGTTTGTCGTGGGGGCTTCCACCTTCTGAGGGCAGAGATCACTCTTTCAAGAGTTGCTGGCCAGTCAGAGGGTTAGCATCACTTTACTCACAGCAACACAACTGGCAGCAGGGGTCAATGTTTAGTACTGCACCCAACCTGGACCAAGAACAAATGATTTATATGGGTGGGGCTCACTGGAGCCAGGACGAAGAGGTGGGATTGTTGAGCGACGTGGGGGTGGGGGTGGGGGGTGGTTGGAGGGGTTGGCGGCTGGCATGAGGCAGGAGCAGCTCTTGCCATTGTGGGGAGTGCAAAAACTCCATGGATCAGAAAGGCCCTAATCACCAGCCCACCTTCCAAGCCCACCCACCACTACCATCGCCACTGTTCCCCACATCACAACATGGGTCAATTGGTCAAAACAGCTCTAGCATTCCTTCTCTTCTCCTCCATGTACTAATAGCCACTGTTACAACTGAGGTTGGAGGGAATATTGTTTCCTTTTCTACTCCCACTCCTCTACGAAAATATTTAAATTTAACCAAGTTGGTGATTACTGGTTTATTACCAAAAACAAACCTACTCAAATAAATATACTAAGATTATTGACAGTTTGGATTATGCAAAAATATATACCAATATTTTTAAAGGAAACTAATACACACAAGTCTGAGCAGAAGCAAAAAAACATAAAACTCTGCAGAATGTTAACTTTAAAATACTTTGGCAAAGTGATAGCTAAACTCATGAGGGAAAAAAAAACCTCGTCCCAAATGGTGATCTGATTCTGAGGTTATTCTGCACACACAAGCTGCTGGCATTGGTGCTTTCCTGGAATAGTTGTAGTTGACTGAATTCCCTTTGTTTCAAATGGTGGGCTGGATTCCAAGAAAATCCATTTCAGGAATTCTCTTCAAATGGTGTTCAGCTTATATACTTCGGTGAGAGGAGACATAAAGAAGGAGACAGAGACAGAAATGGGTTTTAACTCCACGGGCAGATCAAACTCTCTATGCCTCAGTTTAAAACTGTAATAGTCTTATTCCACATGCAAACAGCACCATGTAACCTCTCACTGAAGAAAATCTCCAGACTGTGTGACTCCAAATGAGCTCCCTGTTCGTTGTAGGCTTAATAATGTTGCCGTTGTACATAATGTCTTTTCCTCTGCAAAGTGTCCTTTGTTTAAAAGTTCAAGACATATTTACATCATCCATGTGACCTTTTAAAACGTAATACTTGAAATATATCTTTTCAATAACACCATTATACTCTGCAGTGAGTTCCAAAAGCATTGTTTGTAGGCCATGGAGTGAAACCAGTCTGTACTTCTTAAAAATTTGCTTTTCTCTGAAGAGACAGTAGACAATCAACTTGAAAGAATATTGGAATCTAATGGCATAGAACACAAGGATATGCATCCCTAGTCCAGTAGTACTTCATCAGGGGTTTTGGCTGTCAATGTAAACTACAGGAGGCATGTTACATTTCTTCAGTAGACAGGAAGCCCTCAGTACCAATCTAGAAGGGAGCGGGAGCAAGTCATCAGGGAGACCAATGCTCAGAGTCTGACATACAGCAGTGCTGGAAAATTACAATGATTCCAATGACTTTAGATCTGTGAAAGCATT
The DNA here is from genome assembly GCF_021869965.1 of Rhincodon typus. Taxonomy (NCBI): domain Eukaryota; kingdom Metazoa; phylum Chordata; class Chondrichthyes; order Orectolobiformes; family Rhincodontidae; genus Rhincodon; species Rhincodon typus. Next base: position 76,557,680 of record NC_063333.1, read on the forward strand.
TGCATGTAATATACGCAAAGGAAAACCAATCTCTTCGCTTACACAGTTCCATAACCACAGTGCTCACCCAACAGCACTTTCTGAAATTCAAGGTTTCTGTCTTACATTTGCATACAGCACCTCACTCACTCACATACACTTGCAGCTGGCATCACACGCAGCTCCTATTGCCTTCACAGCCTTTCAGTTATTCAGCTCTGATTGGAGCATCATTCATACAAAGTGCTAGACAATCACTGATAGTCTTCCATCTTTCTTCCGGGGAAGGTCACACAGACAGGAAGAACTAGAGGATGGGGAGAGACCTGCACATCTGCAGTTTTGAGCCTTCTCAAGGAGACAGTGCTCAGATTCATTGGCCCAGAGGATGGTTTCTGGAAAACAATCCCAGCCTATCTAGTCTCCTCTCAAGTTGAAACACTCCAGCCCAAATGACATCTTGGTAAATCTCCACAGCACCCTCTCTAGTACAATCACATCCTTCCTATATTGCAGCAGCCAGAACTGCACACAGACCACCAGCTGTGGCCTGTCTAACGTCACATACAGCTCCATCATAACTTCCCTGCTGTTGAATTCAATGTCTTGATGAATAAAAGTATCCCATATGTCTTCTTAGCCACCTTATCTACCTGTCCTTCTGCCTTCAAGGATCCATGGACATGCACACTACGGTCCCTCTGACTCTCTGTACTTCTTTGGGTCCTACCTCCAATCGTGTACTCCCTTGCCTTGTTTGTCCTCCCAAAATGTATCTTTTTCAGGATTAGATTATATTTGCCAATGTTCTGCCCATTTAACCAGCCTATTTATATCATCCTTTAGTCTAATGTTTCCCTGCACACCATTTGCAACACCATCAATTGTGCTTCCTATTGCTAATGCTTCAATCTTATCTTTTACATTGATGTTTTAGGTTCTCCATTATTGAGATTGGGAATATTTGAGAAGACTCCTCCTCCAGTGAGTGTTTAATTGTCCAGTACCATTCACGGCTTGTCGTAGCAGGACTACAGCGCTTAGATCTGATCCATTGGTTATGGAATCACTTTGCCCTTTCTACTACCTGCTGCTTATGCTGTTCAGCGCATCAATAGTCCTGTATTGTTGTGTCAGCTGGTTGATACCTTATTTTTAGGCTTGTCTGCTGCTGCTCCTGGCATGTCCTCCTGCAGTCTTCATTGAACTAGGATCGGTCCTGCGTGATGGTCATTCCTATCAATACCATCATGGACAGATTCATTTGCGCGAGGCAGATTGGTGAGGATGACGTCAAGTATATTTTTCCCTCTTGCTGTTCCTTCCCCACCCATCTCAGACCCACTTTGATATGACCTTCAGGTTACAACCAGCTTGGTCAGTCGTGATGCTGCTGAGTCACACTTGGTGATGGACATTGAAACTCCCCAACCAGAGTACATTCTGCATCCTTGCCACCTCAGTGCTTCTGCTAATTGGTGTTCAACATGAAGGAGCACTGATTCATCAGCTAAAGTGGGGTTTGTGGGTGGTTATGCGGTAATCACCAGGAGGCTTCATTGTCCATGCTCGACCTGATGCCATGAGACTTCATGGAGTTTGGAATCAATGTTGAGGACTCTCAGGAAGACACCCTTCTGACTGTACACCACTGAATTGTTAACCCCTACTGCATCTGTCCAACTAGTGGTACAGGACATACCCAGGGATTCTGATGGTTTCTCTGGGAACTTGTGAATAAGGTACAATACTGTGAGTTTGACAATGTCAAGCTGTTCTTAACTAATCTGTGAGACAGCTCTCCCATTATTAGCCCCAACTTCCAGATGTTGTAAGGAAGACTATGTAGGGTCAACAGGGCTGAGTTTGCCATTGTCATTTCTGGTTCTAGATTGATGTCAGATGATCTTTTGGGTTTCATTTCTTTTTTGATGTTTTTTTAGCAATTGATACACCTAATTGTCTTGCTATAATAAAAGCCACGAGACTCAAAATTTTAACTTTGTTTTTCTCTCACCGCTAACGCTGACAGACCTGCCATGTTTCTCTAGCATTCTTTGAGTTTGATTGACCTGCTAGGTCATTTCAGTTAAAAGTCAACCACATTGCTGTGGGTCTGGAGACACATGTAGGCTGGACCATGTAAGCATGGCAATTTTCCTTCCCTAAAGGACATTAGTGAACCAGATGGGTGGTTGCAACAATCAATAATTGTTTCACGGTCATCATTAAATTTTTAAATCCAGATATTTTTGAATTCAAATTCTAAAATCCACCATGGTGGATTTGAACCCAAGTCCCCAAAACATTACCTAGACCTCTGTACTACGAGTGCAGCAACAATACTGCCATGATACTGCCTCCCTCTGAAGTGACTGTTAGGATGATAGACAGGACATTAAGTGACAACTTTGGTAACCAGTCTTCTAACAGTATCCGGGAGCATGGCGTAGTCCAGATCCAATATAGAACAGGGCTCATGCAGAGTCTACAGCGCAACCTTTCCAATATGGAAATGGTGGCCAATCCCTTATGCCACAGGCCCAACCCATGATGTGGTGTTTAGTCTTTCTTTCAGTGACCACTGAAACACAGACAGAATCCTCCCAATACCTCAGTGCAATGGAAGCTCAAATATTGATAATGAAATTCATGGTAGCTGATATGCAGTATCTCAGAGGATGTCAGTGTACAAAGGGGTGTGCAAGCTCTCACAGCAGTCCAACAATTTGTTCTGTTGCAATTTTCTAGAATTGCAAGGCCCTCATCCACGTGTATAGCAGGACTCCTTGATGCAAAAGCTTGTCCATTCTCAGGATGATGTTTTTCATGCTCTCCCTGCTGTGACTCTACCAGCTAACACCTCACAGCCAGTGAGGCTAGAATATGGTTTCACATTTCAATGTTATGCAGTCTGAAGTCAGACTTTCTAGGCCCAGAACTGCTTGGGGCTTCTGCCAGAGAATCTGTAGTCTCCCTCAGACAAAGTTAGAAGCTTCTTATCACCCATGCTGTAGTCACTGGGATAATACCAAGTAAGAGCACTAGGCAAAATCAGAGCCCCCAAAGGGTTAATACTTTCTTGTGTTTGCACAATTGGATTTGCTGTGCTATAAAGTTGTTTCAATAAAGGCAATTGATAGTGCCCTTTAATGTTCAATGTAGGCCAAGGATATATTAAGATGGTAATGTGAATTAGATTTAACATTAATAAACGATAGCTCCATGTTGGATGGGAAGTTGTTGAACTTGACTGGAGTCTATCAGTTTTTGCTCTCACACCATCCAAAACTTATCATAGCATATGTCCTCTCTGTCTTCTTCTGTTCTTCCTCTTCCTCCTTCATGTTTGCAGAACTTCCCATATTTGCTACCTCCATCCCATTCCCAGTCATGTTGCATTTGTAACTAGGAGGCAATGCACTCCCTGTGCTTGGGTCAGGTAGTCCTCCTTCCTGCTTCGTTGCACTCAAAAGCTGCAAAATGTCATCTCCAAAAATTCAGTACAGCACATCCACTGATATTGCCACCAATAACAACACTGTGAAACACCTCCCCTTTAATTTGTGGAACGGTCCTTTAACTTGCACAGCTTGAAGCCCCATCTTACCGTTGATTTTATTTAAAGAAACACAAATTTGAGGTCAGGATCTGCATGGTACACATTACCAATTGTGGTGCCACGTTACCAGGTTCAGCATTGTGTTCTCAGGTTATAGTCCATTGAACAGTCATCCAGTGCATATAAGGAATGTGCCCACCTACCCCAACCCCAATTGTTTAAACAATTTAACTGAATTAGACACCATTGTTCATAACATCATTACCCATGTATTTTTATTTTAAAATTTGCTTTATATTTCATCAATTTCAAAGATGCTAGTGTTATATCTCACTCCCTTTACAGAATGAAAAAAAAACCTGTGCATTTTTGTGAACAGTTAGTGAATCAAATTGTCAAGCAACAGCTGCTTTGAACTATGATTGAGATCAAACAGCTTGTGCCTCTGTTGGTAAAGTATGTTAGCTTGTAATAGGCAGTGACAGACCTTTTACTGATGTTTGATCACAGTTCACACTGTCAGTCCACTTAATGAAACAAATGAAACATGCAGTCAGTTTGTAAAATACAAAATGAGAAAAACACTACGGTCACAGGAAACCTCAGTACACTTGAAAATATATTTCTCCAAATGTTCAACTCTAACTGTGTTGCTTCAGAAATGCACATGGTCCATAATTGGTAGAACTCTCATCTCTAAGTATTGGGTAAAAATGCAAGAGGCCATTAAATTCACCAGTATTGAGTATGGACTCAAAAAATTTCAATACTTTAATAGCAATATTCTCTTCTGCATTCAACCTTAAGAAGAGTCAGACACTGATGTATGTAGGGAATGCTATAGCTTGAGCTTTCACATTGATTTAATATCGTGACATCACCTGACATTTTGAAGCACTTTTCCTGTTTCCTTTCGGCATAGAGCTAATGTGCCAGATATTATTATTAGCAAGGCTTTGAAATGCTTGTGTAATAAAAAAAACAACAAAAATCTTCCTTAAAAATAAAATTACCTTTCTTACAAGCTGATAAAGCTCTTGTTATGAACATTTGGCCCAGCTCCAAGACTCAAAAATGGTTTTGAATCTGTAGTGGGTTGTTTACACAGCTGTATAAGTTTCTGATTGATAGTTTCATGAGTTCACAATTTGTTTATATTTCTTTGAAATATTTCTTCATTCATTATTTAAACATGAATCATAAACTATTTTAAATGCTTTAGTTCCACTGCAATGATATGGATATTTAGGAAATTACAATGGTGAACCTATTCCCAATGGCTTTTGAATTGTCCTACAGGTTTACTCAAATTTATTCTTTAACCAAAATAGTACAGCTTCATAGGTGGGTTACATTAGTGGACCATCTTACTCCCAGTACAAATCAATATTTTCCCAATGATCTTCCCCTGAATATATGCTACTTTCATCAACCACATTATTAGGTTCTTTGCTTGACTGTCTCTTTGAAATACTTTGTTGTCACCACAGTTGTAAGCCAATTCTCCTAACTGTCCTTGATCCTGACACACAAACATTAAAATTAGATACAGTGGTGCAGCTTTAGCACTAGCAGATATTAATTACATGTGTAAATAATTCTTTTAAAAATTATGAAAGTTTAATGAAAGGACATATCTACTACAGCACAAATGAAGTTTATCATCAGCCTGACAGGCATATTGTATAGATATCAATCTGAGACCACACAAACTTTGTTGACAAGGAAGGAAACATATGTTATTAATAAAATAGAGGCTTTTTTTAAAAAAAAAATCAGTCTTATACATTACAGACAACAAAATGGAATCATTGTGATTTTGACTTTTCATTCAAGTTCGACACAAGGTTGCATTTGTAAACTGGAAGCTTTAAATCCCCTGATTCAGCATTCACATCTAAATAAAAGGCTATTATTAACTCCTTGTAGTCTCTAAATCCTTCTTAATACTAACAATGTAACAGTGCATCAATCTCCTCAAGTTCTTCTTTACTTTGGCATTGTGTTCTCTTAAACTCAAAAATATCCTGTCCAAACAATTCTCTTCTGAATTTGGGTGACTATTTAAATATTGTCAGCTAGGATCACTGCAATTATGCTTGATGCACTTCAACTAAATTATACCAGTAAACACCATACAGTTTACCACTTTGTGTCAGTGAATTTCTGGTGTCCCATAAATAATGTTCTTTCTGGTAGACACTAAAGACAACATTGTCATATTGAACAACAGGGAAGATGGGGAGAAAAGCCCAAAAACAAAGATAGTATTCAGTCCTAAAGTTAAAGCTCTACCAGTAAATCGGAAGATCTGACAGCTGACTGAAAAAGTGGGTTAATTTTGTCCAATATGTCCAAAGCAGAAAGGATGTTAATAGGATATTATTAAGCCATTCCCTCCTTCAACCTGTTCCGCCATTCAACATGATCATGGCTGATCCTCCATCAAAATGCCATATTCCCATTTTTGTTCCACACCCATTGATGCCTTTAATATTTAAAAATGTATTTACCTCTTTCTTGAATATAAACCGTGAGTTCATTGGTAGTTGAAATAAAAAGGTGTTTGGAGAATTCACAATTTATCTTCAACTTTATTGATCTCTTTAATCCTTAAACATTATGAACTATATTTTCACTTCCTTTAAGTTAATGCATTTTTGTGATTTTCATCAGCTATTTTCATACTGAAAGCAAACTTAATCACTTGATATAGAAATGTGATATAAATATTCAGCAGTGCCCATCATAATCCATTATATTTAATCAGCATTAATGTCAAACATATAATGTATAAATTACAATTGTTGACTACACAAGTAAAATTTTGTCATCCCATTTTATGTTCTAAGGTCCATGCTTCAGACTATATATTAACCTGTTAATTTAAATGGGTTATTACCAATAAAATAGCAAACACAGTGCTTGAAAATATGTTCAGTTCATTTTTGCTAATATTAACAACCATAGATCTCTTAGCTTAGGTGATACGCTCTGCTTGAAATCGAAATTTTTAAGCACAGATTTTAACTTATGCTTCATTATTTTGCCTCAATGACCACCGAATAACAGCAAAATTAAAATTCCAAAGACCATTTTAGAACCTAAGTCAATATGTCATACTGAAATGAATTATGACATATAGAACAAAGAACAAAGAAAGTTACGGCACAGGAACAAACCCTTCGACCCTCCAAGCCTGCACCGACATGTTGTCCATCACAACTAAAACCCCCTGCACTTCGGGGACTGTATCCTTCAATTCCCATCTAGTTCATGTATTTGTCAAGACGCCCTTTAAAAGTCATGACAGTATCTGCTTCTGCTAGCTCCCCTGGCAGCGAGTTCCAGGCACCCACCACCCTTTGTGTAAAAAATTTGCCTTGTACATCACCTTTAAACCTTGCCCCTCACACCTTAAACCCATGGCCCCCTTGTAACTGACTCTTCCACCCAGGGAAAAAGCTTCTGACTGTCCACTCTGTCCATGCCCTTCATAATCTTGTAGACCTCTCTCAGGTCACCCCTCAATCTCCAGTGAGAACAACCCAAGTGTCTCCAACTTCTCCACTTTTCTTTATCCATCAGGAAGTTAAAGATTACTGAATTGTGTTCATTTTTCTCCAGCTGCTCCCCTCCTGAGAAGTCGACCACCTGGCCAGGCTCATTCCCCAATACAAGGTCCAGTACAGCCCCTTTCCTAGTTGAACTATCTACATACTGTTTCAAGAAGCCCTCCTTACAAACTTCAAGAAGAATGCTCCTTACAAACTCTGATCCATCTGCACCCAAGCACTAAATGAGTCCCAGTCAATATATGGGAAGTTAAAATCATCCACGACAATGACGCTGTTACTTTTACATCTTACCACAAATCTGCCTACATATCTGTTCTTCTATCTCCCGCTGGCTGTTGGGAGGCCTATAGTAAATACCAAACCTTGTGATTGCATCCTTCCTGTCCCTGAGCTTTAGCCATATTGCCTCACTGTATGAGCCATCCGAGGTGTCCTCCCGCAGTACAGCTGTGATATTCTCCTTAACAAGTAGTGAAACTCCCCCAGCCCTTTTATATCCCCCTCAATCCTGCCTGAAACATCTGTATCCTGAAATGTTAAGCTGCCAATCCTGTCCCTCTCTTAACCAAGTCTCTGTAATAGAAACAACATCACAGTTCCAAGTACTAATCCAAGCTTTAAGTTCATTTGCCTTACTTTTTACACTTCTTGCATTGAAACAGATGCACTTCAGTCCACCCGACCTGCTTTGATCAGCAATCACATCCTGTCTGCTCTTCCTCTGAATCTTACTGGCCCTGTTCTCTAGTTCCCGTTCAGTCCATTCACCTTTGCGTTGGTTCCCACCCTCCTGCCAAGCTAGTTTAAATCCTTCCGAGTGACATCAGCAAATCTCCCAGCCAGAATATTTGTACCGCTTCAGTTTAGATGCAACCCGTCCTTCTTGTCCAAGTCCCACCCACCCCGGAAGAGATCCCAAAGGTCCAGAAATCTGAAACCCTACCTCCTACACCATCTGAGATAACAAGGTGTAGAGCTGGATG
>NC_063333.1:76580781-76618459 GCF_021869965.1 Rhincodon typus
CTGATGCTGCTGGGCCTGCTGTGTTCATCCAGCTCTACACCTTGTTATCTCAGATTCTCCAGCATCTGCAGTTCCTACTATCTCTGGTACCATTTTAACCCCACTGCGAAGCCTCTTCTAAGGATGCCTACCCTGAAGAAGTTACCAGCATTTCTGAAGAAGGGTCTAGGCCCGAAACGTCAGCCATCCTGCTCCTCTGATGCTGCTTGGCCTGCTGTGTTCGTCTAGATCTACACCTTGTTATCTCAGATTCTCCAGCATCTGCAGTTCCTACTATCTTTAAAGGTAGTCAGGCAGGTTGAGAGAGCAGTTAATAAAGCATACAGCATTTTACAATTCATTAATGGGGCATTGAGTGCAAGACCAATAAGCTGATGCTAACCTTGTATAAGACACTTGTTAGACCACAGCTAGAATACTGTTTACAGTTTTGGGTGCCACATTATAGCAAGTATGTGAATGGATTAGAAACAGTGTAGAAGAAGTTTACTTGAATGGTTCCAGGAATGAGAAGCAACAGGATAGATTGGAGAAGTTGAGATTGTTTTCTTTGGAGAGGAGTAGACTAAGACAAGATCTGATAGATAGTACTTTGTATCAGTGGCACCAATATAATTTAATGAGAAAGCAAAGTCATAACACTGATATTATGGCATATAAACTATGTGGTATTTTACCTTTAGCCACATTTAACAGTAGTGATTATCTAGCATTTATAAGTATCCTGTGGAGAACTGTTATCGTTTCACCCTCTTCTTGGTCTGCAACTCATGAAGAAATGGTTCCTCTAAAGAACAAAACAAGTTCTGTTATTACCGTGTTGTTAAAGGACAAAATCTTCCAAGATGCATTGCAGCGCCGTGGCAAGGCGCATGGAAGCATCAAGCTAATATGTAATTCCTGAGATATTACCTGTATATTTTTAGGGCATTTCTTATGAGGTAATTGTATTTGCTTAAATACATAAAATAATAGAAATGTATAATAGATTCCTTGAAATCTGAGAAGAAAAGTGATTAATTGACATGTTGAATGAAGATTAGTCCTGACTATTGGGCTATAAACAAGTCCCTGAGTGAAACAAAGAGAGAAGAAGCAAACAGCAAATAAAATTCAAGGACAAGTTATATTGGCACATAGATACTGGAAGAAAAGATATCATTGCGGGAAATACAATAATATTTTATGATTCTCTCAGTCATTAATAGTTTTTGTCAATCCCAGCAATGAGTTAATGGACAAATGCACAAGTTGTACTGGTCTAACCCATCATGACTAGGAAAGCTCCTGATTGTATTTAAGCAGAGAATCTCAGTCAAAACAGTACTATCACACTAAAGTTTCAATCAATGACCTATGGCTGGGAAAGTGTACGTGTGTGAAAGCCAGATGAGGACAGCATTGAGTTTAATCGTTTTGGATCCATTGTTGAATAGTGAACACCCTGCCTGCTTGCTTTATTCATGACGAATGGTTGCTTGAGCAGATGAAGCATGTGATGCTGATAGCTGTGGAATGATGTCCTAGTGTGAGTAGATAATTATGGAAATGACTAGAGAAGAAGGAAGAGCAAATTAGTGTTCTTGCCCTCTTCCTAGTTTGCAATTTGGAAGGATATTGATCTTTGTGATACAGCAACATTAACATCTCACATTTGAATAGTACCTCTAATTTATTGAGTAACCAAAGGCACTTTACTGAATAGTAATAAGGGGAATGAAAATATTAAACCAAGAGGCAAATGTAAGAAGAAGTGATTGAATATGTGGAGAAAAGATGAATTTTCAAGGGCTTTTTAAAAGACAAGATGGAAGGACAGAGATTGAGTAGTTCTGAAAAAGAATTTCAAAGAACAGATTCCCGAAGATTGAAAGCCCTGTCATTAATGTTTAGAGAGAGGTTAGGATGCATCAAAGGCTAAAGGCAGATGATCAAATGATACACAACAATGTACTAGTCTAAAGGAGGCTCCAGAGGTTAACTGGAGTAAAGTTATGATTGGGTTTGAAGATGAAGGCAGAAGATTCATGCACTGCACAAAAGCCAATGGATGCCTATCAGCCGGACAGAAATGATGGATCATTGGTGATGGAAAGAATATCAGGTTTGGTGCTCAGCTCAGGCGAGAAAGGATACTAATGTTGTGTGTGAATTTGTTAAACAAAAATAGGAGTAAGAAGTGGCTTGAGGCAATATGAAGGGAATAGAGTTTGCAGCTGGTACCCACCAGAAATAGCAGCTTTCATTTTCCCACCGTCCAGCTGAAGAATCTGTAACACATTGAAGACTTGACATTAAGCAGTGTAACAGTATGCAAGTGGTTGTAGGATCAAAATAAGATGTGGAGAAATAAAGGTGGGTTTTGTCAGCTGGATACAGAAATGATCTAAGTCTGCAGCTGATATTATCAAAGGGCCACATTTAGTCAAAGTAAAAGAGCACAGATTCTTTGGGAATGTCTGCAGTAAAATTGGAGATGAAGGAGGAGGAGTTATAGCTATTAAGTTCTTGCTAAAGAGAGCATTCAAAAAGACAGAAGTGGAATCTTGTAAGACCACTTTCACAAAGTTAAAAGTAGTGAAGAGTTGTTGGAAGACAATTAATATAGCCAAATATGCAAGCTACAATAAAGGGATTGAATTGGGTAATGATACATAACATGGCCAAAGCCATGGATACTTTTAATACAAAAGACAAAGTATTATGGATAGTGGAAATCTGAAATGAGTTCGAAGAAGTTATCAAGCTGAAATGTTAACTTCCTCCCCACAAATGTTACCAGATGGACTGAGTGCTTTCAGAAATTTTTGTTATTACAGGTAAGATTTATGTCTTTGACAGAGATGGTCTCTGGGCTGTGATATGTGCTGAAGTTGGACTAGAGGAATTTGAACAGAGCGTTTCTCGTGATGTTGACACAGATCTGAGATGTGATGACATACTCTCATATGTCATGGAACGAAGGAAGTTTAAAAATGTGTTGAAAACTAAATAAATGGAAGGGTTGAGAGTGGACTTTTTGAATAATAGAAAGTCAGACTTAAGTGAAGGGGGATAAAGAATCATGACCTGAAGGTTAAGTCTCCTAATCTTCTGCACAATGTATTGCGATTCCTATAAGCATATGGATTTGATGTAGATTCAGCATACATTAGATGATGGAGAGCAAGAATCTTATTTTTCAAAGATAGACATTCTGAGTGAGGATCCATAGTAGGGTGGAAGGACACATTTTTAAGGTGAGAGGAGAAAATTTAGAAGTGACTTGAAGGGCAACTTTTTCAAGACGTGGTTCATGTATGGAAGAAGAAGGTGAGGAAGGTTCAGATGAAAGAGTGAATAAGAAGCTGGGAGCATGATGGTGAGGTATACATTGGAAGTCAAGGTTTGTTAGCTATGATTGCTGTTCAGGATGAACCAATGCTGACGGCTCCAGGATAACAACATAGACTCAAAAGCTGTCAGCTCATTTTGGAGGTGTTTAACCCATTTATCGCAGCAGTACAGAATATAGGTTCAAGTACAGTGTTAATTATATGGAAGAATTCAGGGAATGTAATCAACTGGCTGTTGGTATAAGGCTGTTGTCTAATCAGATCTCAAGTTTCTAACGAAGATCTTTATGTGACATTTTTACTCAAACAGTTTGTATCTTTGGAGTTTTCTTCCCCAGAGACCTGTGGAAACTCAGTCTTTGAATATATTTAAAGTAGAGGTTGATATATTTCTGATTACAAACTGCATACAGAGTTATGTGGATAGTGCAGGTAAAAGGAGTTGAATCATTCAATCAACCATGATTGTTATAAAGCTCGGAGCAGTCTTGATGGACTAAATAGTTACCTCTATTCTGGTCTTTTTCCTAGAGTGGGGGAGATCAAAACTAGGGGGCACATTTTTAAGGTGAGAGGAGAAAATTTAAAAGAGACCTGAGGGGCAACTTTTTCATACAAAAGGTGGTTCGTATATGGAATGAACTGCCAGAGGAAGTGGTGGATGTAGGTACAGTTACAACATTTAAAAGATATTTGGACAGATACATGAATAGGAAAGGTTTAGAGGGATATGGGCCAATGCAGGCAAGTGGGACTAGCTTGAATAAGAAAGGTTTAGAGGGATACGGGCCAAATGCGGGCAAGTGGCACTAGTTTGGAATAGGAAAGGTTTAGAGGGATATGGGCCAAATGCAGACAAGTGGGACTAGTTTAGTTTGTGAAACTCGGCTTGGACGAGTTGGACTGAAGGGTCTGTTTCCATGCCGTTTGATGACTCTGTGACTGAACAGCCCAATTCTTGGCCCAGAGATCTTTGAGAAAATGGGCAGGATGTTCCATGAGGTAGCGTGGTCTGAAACGTAGGATTCACTTCCTTTCTTATCTCGTCTGCTACCAGTCTGTCTCATCATGTCATTGTAACTCAAGGCAGCTTGGTGGGCAAATTGTCGCTATTTAGAACAATTTGTAGCAATCCCCTGTCAGTCATTAATGTCAATGGTGCAGTGTTTCAAGAGTGCCTGAAATGTTTCCTTTATCCCGCGCTGGCAATGAAGGCTGTTCATTTTTGTTCTAGGATACCTTCAAAAGAGAGTAGAAAGAGGATTCATTCAGATACAAAGTAGAGAAGAAATCTCAGAATGGCTGGACAAACATGAATGAGGAGTCAAAATGACCTCACAAGGCTGCCAAGATCCCCATGTGTAGGGCCATAAAAGAAAAAGAGATTACAAGGACCAACATGAGAGATTTAGGCATGGAGATATTAAGTGACAATAAGGGAGGTAACCAATTCAAAGCAAGTTCAAAATTCAAGGGTCAAGAAAGATGGAAGAAAGTCACAGTACTTGTAGGGCAATGAAGGAGCAGAAGATAAATCTCCTACAGTACATGGAATTGCTTTATACACAGCTCTGAATGCCAAACTATCTGTAACCTATTGAAATGAGTAACAATCAGATGGGGTACTGCAGCTAGAGACAACAAATATAATTTAAGAAGAAATGCAATATACTCCATGAATTTTCAGTTTACATATGGAGTGATCCTGAGATGAATTACACAAGTAAAATGATCACAAATTTACTGTAAGTTATCAAAGCATATTATTCCTTAAGATTATTACCTGATTGAGAATTGCTTTACAGGGCTGAATGTAGTAAACAACAGCAACACAAAAGAAGAGAAACTAATTTTCTCTTGAGCACATGTTTGAAAAAAAAGTGCTCAATAGAACTGTTAAAAAAAGGAATCCTGGCAAAACATCTCAGGTTCATTGAGCTAGCTCTTCTTTCACATGCATGAAAAGTCTACATCACTCACTGACACCTACACCACGTGTGAGTTATGAGGCTGTCACACTTATGAGAGAACCACCATATTCAACAATCTGGGGTGAGTTACCTTCTGTTTGTTTAGAAAACGACATCAGTACATTTATATCATAGGGCAACTGAAGGAGCCGAAGTGCAACATTTTCACTGTCAAGACTCCGGTAGTTCTAATGAATAATGATATATTAATGCCAACATTTTAGGTAAACAGTTAAAAGATTAGTATTCGCAAGGGTGAAAGCCATACCCTGAATCTGTTGTTTAAATGTTCAATACATCTTAGAGATTTCCAAATCATACAAGGGATGGTAAATTGCTTTTAGTTTTATTTTCATGGAAACACAAGAGACATTTGTACTCCTTCAGAAATGATAGGATCAAATGGGATATTCACTAAAGGGCAACTCATTTTTATTGCTCCACTGAAAGATCAGGGAATTACACAGATCAAGCCTGGAATATTTCTGATTTCTATTCTATGCTACAATAGATTATTTCAGCTGGGCTGCATAGGGGTGCCACAGTTGGGTGCGTGACCCTGGACCATGGAAGGAAACATTTCATAACTTATCTCTTCTGAATGCTGTTTGAAGATCGAGAGAGGGCAGTTAGTGGTAGGCTTGGTTGTATCGACCTCAACATTGAATAGTCCAGTTAGATTACCTGTTAAATAAATCAATAATGTGAACCTGCTTGGCATGCCATGGTTTGATTTCATCCACATAACTAAACTTTAACAAATGGTGACTGCAATTTCAGTTCAACGCTGGTCTGATATCAAGCCTTTGCGACCCAAGTGACCCAAAATTGGCATTAAGGATATAAGCAACTGTTAATAATCATATAATGTCATCCGATGTTAAATCCATCCTATACCTCTATGGAGTGTATTTCTCTTAACCACAGGTCCGTTGCTTTGAAAATGTAGCATACCTTCTTGAAAAGTATGAGAGAATAACGTAGTATAAAAATAAACTAAATGTGGTTTATACTTTAGTAGGAATGTTCTTTATCATTAACACAAAGTTGTACACTTAAGACATATTTCCATTTAGCTTTAAACTAAAGATATATTTTCCAACAGGAGTAAAAGTTGGTCAAGTTGCTATTTGCAGCAATATTTGTGATACATTGTAACTAGAACATTACTTCTCCTTTGTGTTAGATCAAAATTTATCAAGCAGAACAGATTATCATTTTTATTATTTCCGAATGTATTGCATTCTGAACAGAAAGGTTTGTCTGATCAAATATTTTCTTTCTTCCATTGGGAAGATTAAAGTGTCAGTAAATTTATTGTAATGGTATGTTTAAATATCTAGCACATATTTGCGTTCATACTTTCTGTTAGAGATTGCACCAGGATACTAATACTTTCATTTGCATGAAATAGCTTTGCATTGGCTGTATCCTAGTGAAAAGTGGAAAGATGATGTCATTGTAGTGCCTATATCAAGTAGCTAATCATATAAGTAGGTGTCAATAGGTTAAATAATAAATTACAGAGGTGACAATGAAAAATATATATCCACAGTAAATACATATTCGAGAAGTTCCAGTTACATTCTTCGTATTTTAAACACAGTTTCATACAAAGATTTTAGTTTTGCAAGTATTGTTAGATGAAAGCTGTTGCCATAGTTGTTGTGTTCACCAACATGTTATATATTGTGTCTCACTAAGCTAGAGAGAACAAACAGATTAAATTTCTTGTCTTGAATAAAGTTGTTCATTTAAGGTTGAGTTGTAGAAATGGTGCTACAATTTGCTTCATCTTGCCCAGGCCAAATAGGAGAAAAAGAAGCAGCAAAAGTTCCAGTTCCTAATCGTTGTTCAGTGAGACAGAAATTCTGCCTGTGTGGAGAGGAATGACTGAGCATACATGTATTATCCCAATAGTTATTTAACATGCAAGTGTGGATGTATTTGGGTATTAAATAATTACCTTGGTGCTGCTCTGGCCAAAGACCAAAGTGGCTGTGGGTGGGGTCATATTTCAAGCAGGAGTCGAAGGTGCCTCAGCCCAGAACCTGTCGGTCACCTCCACCCATCAGGCTTCAGCTTAGTTGGGGCTGGTCCACCATCAGGATGATTCCAGTGGTTCTGTAGGCATGCCCCAAGTTGGTACCTAAAGGGCCTAATTAGCTACACATCAGGCAGTTCAGTTTCCTTCCTGTCAATCTCCTGATTCAAGTGAGTTTAAGTTTGTATTTTGGCAACTGCTGCAGGACTACTTACAATTGTGATATTGTTTCAGACTCAGAGATAATCAAAGCGATTATCTCAGTATAACCTAAGTTCAAGTCCCACCTGCTCCAGGGCTTTTAATAACAACTCTGAACAGATTGATTATAAAATATCTAGCCTATGGGTCCTTAAAAAAAACCTTAGCCATATGCTAACAATACAAGTATACATTCACAATTTAGTCTTCTGCATTTTGCCTTCATGAATGGCATCAAAACTATTTTAGCAGAACAGTGAAAGGGTCACCATCCACAATAAAATTAATTACAATTTATTAGTAAATTAAGATTCTACATGAAAGGATTACAATGTAATTGCAAAAAAGGATAACTGTTAATTGTTCCCTGAGGGGCTCCCTCTAATGTCGACAGATCAATCTACAATGCACAAATGTCGGAAACTGTGGGCGGAATCTTATAGGGGACTGAACAGCGTGAGTTATGATGGAATCACATGAGAAGAGTGACAAGGCCTATCTCGATGTCATGAGCACCAATGCATCTTGTATTTAACTGCTATACGTTGAGGCAAGGTCTGACTGGGTAGCAGCAAGTTACGTACGAAGTGGGATATTGCTTGTTAACTTATTAACCACAGATCTCACTTTATTAATGTTCACTTTCCTATCTTACCAAACACACCAAACAATCTAATGTCAAGAATTCTCAATGTGAATATCTGAGTGGGTATCTACCACCTTCAGCTCACCACTGGCTGTAAAGAGTCTCCATGCTGTTCAGGACGAAATTGCATTTCAAGGCATGGTCCATAGGCTATAGCCCTTTTCCGTGGAAATTGGCAGATGACATTTGACCTCATCTCAGATCCGCTTGCAAGATGCTTAGAAAGCACAAAGCTTCATTGCAGGGTGCACCAATAACTAGCATTGAAAGGCTGCTGCAAGGGCACTTTGTGCATAGGAACAGGCACTGGGGTGACAGATTGAACTAGGCTGAAGCTCAAGGCAGCCCATTCACTCTCTTATCACAGCTCACTTAGCACCTACTCACATGCTCGAAGCATTTGAGGCCTCACCTTGCCTTGCCATGGTGCATCATTCCTTTAGCATGTTGGCAGCTCAGACAGAGTCGATAGGTTATCAGTACTGCCACACTGATAGGCTGTTTTGTGTAGACACACAGACAGGCTGCTTGCCATGCTTGTCTGGAGGAATTAGTCCAGGTCAAGGGACATTTTGATGTACAGCATACTGAGACATCAACCTAACACATATGGAATGTGCCAGCTGCTTATATTGCAAACACACTTTTAATTTTGTCAACAGAATGTCCATGTCAGAAACTGGGTGGGGGCTAGTCCTCAGTCCAGCCCAGGAATGGCCACTGCCAGTCACAAGTTTCCAGTACTGTCAGTCACAAGCACAATCTGTGCACAGCCCAGGGGTTTGGCAATGGTCAGTCATCCATTTGGGTCAGGGATATGTCAGACTACAGTCCAGGGATTGGGCAACAGACCATCCTGTAGGGCCAGCACATGCATTTAGGGGAGTTGCCTATCATCAATCAGGGAGTTGCAAAGACAGCAGTCGAGCGTCCGGTCAGTTATATCCAAGAGTTGCTTATCAAAGTTGGTCAGAGGTCTGGGATGAATAATAGGTCTGTGTGATGACCATTGAAGAGGATACAAGGCAGTGTACAGGGTGATTCACTGTCAAAAGGAGTGGAGCTTTTGGCTTGAAGGACATGTGAGACAACAAGAGAGGGATATTGGCAATGACCATCACCAGGGCACATATAGGGGAGTCTAGAAGGCCAGAACTGGCATCATTATGGTATAAGGGCAGGCCTTGGGAGTCATGGAGAATAGTTGGAGTTCAGTGTGGTACATTTCCACAGGGGGAGAGAGGTGGAAATGCGCTATCAAGGTAGTGCAAGCTAAAAGGGTTCACGGAGACGCTGGGGAGTACCTTGTGACCAGGCAAAATCTGGTGGTGATGCTATTCACCATAATCTGCATTCCCTGTTGTCAGTTATCTTTCACTAGATGTCTTTCACTGCAACTGGATGATGGCTGGGACATTGCCCAGGATGGGGGAGTTAGTGCCAGCTTGATGGTCAAAAGGGTAGGACCAATGTATGATAGATGCTAAGACGTTGATGGGACAAATATGTGAATCATGCATTTGCAAACTGCAGCTACATTTAATATCCAATAATTTCATCACCAATTTGCATTGCCTTTGGAATGAATGTGATAAGGGTTTAAATGCTAGTCCAAGGCAATTTATACCAAGCTAGACAATGGAGCTCCTGAATATGCAGTTCCACTGTTTGAATCAGTCTTGGCATGGTGGGGTGGCAGTAGTGATGGCGGTGATGGTGGTGGTATGCAGGGTAGCAATACAGTCTAGACACAGTAGGCTATATCATCCTGATGGCCTGAACTCTGTGCATTTTGAAAAGGCAACAAGATGATCCACCAGATGCTGAGGAGCTGGAGACCAGGAGCAGATTTCCGAGGAGGTGGATGAGGACAGTGAGGAAGAGGAAGTTCTCCTTGTTAATGGCAGAGCTCAGCTGCATTGGATACTACAAACCAGACAGGACCTGACTATCACCCGGCTCCTGTAGATGAGAGCTGGCTGCAGCAGGCCATCATGGACTATAAAATAGTCATTGGTTATTATGCCAGTATTTGGTTTATATCGTGGGGTGATCTATTTACTCTACATCTTATTTGTGTTTGCTTTTTCTGACAGTTCATAAAAGCTCATGTTTGGAATTGTCTGTTTGTAATGTCCCGTGACTGGACAATAACAGGCTGCAGATCTCCAATGGGCATTGCATTAAAGGAGCTTTGACTTTGAGACAGTGTTTAGACAAGCTGCAGCTAAGGATGGGTTAACTGTGTAGGCTGGTGGTTAAACAGTGACTAGGATGAGAGAATGGCATTGCATGTGTGAGGGAATGTCAGCCACGCTGGCTATTTGTTATGACCAGTGAGCTTTGTGGCTGATGTGGCTGATTTGCCAGTTAGGGCAATGCTCAACTGGCAGTGCTTTTCCTAGTGGCCTGAGGTTGTTGACTTGCTCACGGAGCTGGCTGGTTCAGACAACAGGTGACATCATCAGTGGAGCCTCCGATGAAGCGATGTTATTCTACTCCGCTTGGGAATTTATGTTGTCCGGTCCGTTATGGTGAGTACTGTCATTTCCGGTTTTGATCTGTATGGGGTTTGTATATGGGGTCCAATTCTATATGTTTGTCGATTGAAGTATGGGTGGAGAACCATGTATCTAGAAATTCCCATGCATGCCTATATTTGGCTTGGGCTACTATGGTTACTTTGTCCCAGTTAAATTGATGACCTTTATTGTCTGAGTGTACCGATATTAAGGAGAGTTCGTCGTGCCGTTTTGCTGCTAGCTGATGTTCGCGTATTCTGATGGCTAGTTTCCTTCCTGTCTGTCCGATGTAATGTTTGTGGCAGTCGTTGCATGGTATTTTGTAAACCATATTCGTTTTGCATGTTGTGGGAATGGGGTCTTTAATCCTTGTAAATGTTTGTCGTAGAGTGGCTGTGGGCTTGTGGACCACCATGATTCCTAGTGGTCTTAGGAGTCTTGTTGTCAGTTCCGATATGTTCCTCATGTAGGGAAGTGTGGTAAGTGTGTTAGGTCATACTGTGTCCTCATGTTGTTGTCTGCTGTGTAGGCATCTGTAGATGAAGTTGTGGGGATATCTGTTTAAAGCGAGGATCTTCTATAAGTGTTCTTCTTCTTCCTGGTGTAATTCTGGAGTGTTGCAGTGTGTTCTGGTCTGTTTAAATAGTGACCTAATGCAGTTTTGTTTTTGGACATTGGGGTGGTTGCTGTGGAAGTTGAGGATTTGATCTGTGTGGGTTGCTTTTCTGTATACTGAGATTTGGAACTCCCAGTTTGTCAGTCATTCTACCTTGACATCCAGAAACGGAAGTTGATTGTTGGATTCTTCTTCTCTTGTGAATTTAATTCCTGATCATTCCCGCAACCATACCAGGAATCGAAACCTCATCTTCAGGAAACCTATGGTATGCTCCACTGTGGCCCTGGTAGTGCAATGAGCAGTGCTGTATATATGTTCTGTGTCAGTCTGAGAGTTTCATGACGGTGTCATGTTCAGAATGCGTAGTCCTTGGCTTTCTCAGCAGCCATCCCTGTATGGCCCGAATACCTTGGAAAGGAACAGGAACCTCAAATTCCTTTGTATGTAAGAGTCACTGAGATCCACAGCATTTACTATGTCCAAATGGCCCTATCTCTGTCACCCCCATTCCCTGAGTCACCCAGTACAATGAACTTCATCCTGAAACTTGAATTGCTTGCATTCCCTAGGACCCTATGGACTAGCCCCTGATAATCCTCCTGACTATTATTGAGCAGATACCTGGGCCTGACTGTGGCCTATCCCCTTAGAATGACTTGGCAGAAACAACTCTGATTGATGTCTCTGCAGCACCACAACTGATCAACCAGTAATCCCTGAACTGTGAACACCCAACCTGCAGACTTGGATGTGGTCCAATTGCCGGACTACAAGGATACGGATCTCCACAGCCTGGTAGGATCAAATGTCTGAATGACCAGGCCAGTCCGTTCACTGACTGAGGTAGTACACCCTGATTGTCTGTAGTCCCCTTCCATGATGCCAAGGTCTGCTCCCTTTTGACTTTTACATCTGGCCATTTGCTTGAAACACATTAAGTATGTTTGCTACACCATATCCACCCCCTCAACTGCTCTCTGTGACAAGCTGCAAATTTCCCACGCTGCACTGCAAACAATGCAAGCCATTGAGGTTTGCAGCCTGGAACTGAGCACCAAAGGCACTTTGTGCTAAGAAGGCCATGAGACCCACACATAGGCTGGTAGCCTATTAGCTAGTGCTGAAGTGTGCACTAAGAAAGCAATGTTAAATTGACAGAGGCTAGCAGCCTCCAAGTAAGTGGTAAAGTGAATGAGAGTTAAGAAAGAGATAACAAGGTGTAGAGCTGGATGAACACAGCAGGCCAGGCAGCATCAGAGGAGCAGGAAAGCTGACTTTTCGGATCTGAACCCTTCTTCAGAAATGGGGGAGGGGAAGGGGACTCTGAAATAAATAGAGAGGTGGGGGAGGCGATGATGGGAGGTGGATAAAAGAACAGATAGGACCAGAGGGTTGCAGTGGGAGAGAGATCCACTGAGGTCTTTCCGGAGGGAGGAGGGTAACTTCTTCAAGGTAGGCATCCTTAGAAGAGGCTTCGCAGTGGGGTTATAACTCATTCAGAGATTGTAGGAACTGCCGATGCTGGAGAATCTGAGAACTTGCTTGAGATGTCGGTGTCCCGGCCCAGAGTGATCACTCGGCAGAAACATGCAAGTTATACTCTCTCTGTGCTCCAAAGTAGAGTGTTGAAGAGTTGCAGTGATATCTGACTCAGTGAGAGAGCAGGCATAATGTGGCGAGCTTGGTGGTTTGCCAGTGCTCATTTGTGTGAATGCAAGTTCAAGGAGGACGGCCATCCTGGAGCATAAGGGACACTGTTTTAAAGGAGCTGTTGCATGACAGAAGCAGCCAGGACAAATTGCAGCCATCAGGTGTATGCTCTAATTTAAAAGTCAGTGGAGGAGAACAGAATTGGAAGTATAATATAAATAAAGTGAGTTGGAGTATGAATAAAATGCAAATGCACTGAAGCAATATATTTTCTGCTCAAAGATGAGACTCTGACATCACCATTTAAGACTTGAGGGAAAAATTGGAATAAGATTTCTCTACACACTCCACATCGAGTTCTTCGCTATAAGTTGTCACCTATCATGATGATAACCTTCTCTCATTAAATTTTAGAACATTATACTCAAAATAATAAGGAGAGGCTGGAAACAGCTTCCAAATCTGTGTCCAGTTTTCCTGCTTTCTGATTCTTTCTTTGGTTTTCCTTCCTTGCTATAACTATGGAAACACCTCCCAAAGTTACAATTAACATTTGCTGACTGACTGTGATGCATTTTCCCACTGGTCCTTCTTGAACCTGCTGTATCCTTTGAGATGGTAGGTTGTATCATTTTTCTCTAAGACCGCTCCTACTCTTCAGTTCATTGGAACTGTCCTCTACTTATCAAACCACAGTCACAGCATGATCTGACAAACTTTTGTTTCTGTCTGGCATTGTCAGCTTTGGTGCCTCTTAACAACCTTATCTATGTTTTATCTGCTGGAGACTTCATCGAAAGGCATGGTGTCAATTTCTGCACATACATTGAAGACAAAATCTCTCCAATGTATTTCAATCACAACACCGGTCCATTCTGTCAAACATCTTGTCCACCACATCCAATCTTGGATGAATTGTACTTTCCTCGAGTTGAGCTCCTTCCCTTAACGTACTAATTGATTTATCTGCTAATGGGTTCTGCACTATTGTCTACTGCAGGCCTTCCCTCCTGGGCAAACATACATTCTGGGCTTTTATTAAAAACCTTACAAATAAGGCCCAGCCATTTGCTCACCATGCAAATTTGAAACAGAAATGGGTTGCATCAATGCTATTCTGCAGAAAACTAGCTACCCTGATGAGATTAACTGTACATCTTGCAAACTCATCAAAGAGCTTAAGGCCACAGCTCTTGCGTATTAAAGTGCCCAGTCTACCTTAGATTACCCTGGAAGGGCAAGGTATATTAAACATTTCATCAACATGTGAAGCTAGCCATTTCATGCTGCTACTATGGAGTCATAGGCTCATAGAGATATACAGCAGGGAAACGGGCCCTTTTGTCCAACTTGTCCAAGCCGACCAGATATCCCATATAGATCAGGACTAGATCTATATTTTCCAGAATTTGGCCCATATCCCTCTAAACCCTTCCTATTCATAGACCAATCTAGATGCTTTGTAAATGTTGTAATCATACCAGCCTCCACCACTTCCTCTGGCAGCTCATTCGATGTACACGTCACCCTCTGAGTGAAAAAGTTGCTTCTTGGATCCCTTTTATATCTTTCCCCTCTCACATTAAATCTATGCTGTCAAGTTTTGGTTTCTCCCACCCCAGGGAAAAGACTTTGCCTATTTACCCTATCCATGCCCCTCATGATTTTATAAACCCCCATAAGTCATCCCTCAGCCTCTGACGCTTCAGGGAAAATAGCCGCAGCCTATTCAGCTTCTCCCTATATCTCAAATCCTACAACCCTGGCAACATCATTATAAATCTTTTCTGAACACTTTCTAGTTTCACAACGTGCTTCCTATAGCAGAGAGACCAGAATTGCATGAAATACTCCAAAAGTGGCCGAATCAATGCCCTATACAGCTGCAACATGACCTTCCAACTCCTATATTCAATGCACTGACCAATAAAGGCAAGCATGCCAAATACCTTCTTCACTATCCTATCTACCTGTGACTCGACTTTCAAAGAACTATGAACTTGCACTGCAAGCTTTCTTTGTTCAGCAACACTCCCCAGGAACTTACCATTAAGTGTATACATCCTGCCCTGATTTGCCTTTCCAAAATACAGCACCTCACATTCATCTAAATTAAACTCCATCTCCCACTCTTCAGCCCATTGGCCCATAGAACATAGAACAGTACAGCATGGTACACGCCCTTCGGCCCACGATGTTGTCCCAAACTTTTACCCTAAGCCTAAGGTCTATCTAACCTCCACCTCTACCTTGTACTATAATCCATATGCCTATCTAATAGCCTCTTAAATGCCCCTAATGAGGCCGACTCCACTACCCTCTCCGGCAATGCATTCCACACCCCTACTACTCTCCGAGTAAAGAACCTACCTCTGACATCTCCCCTATATCTACCTCCACTCACTTTAAAACTATGCCCCCTCGTAATAGCTAGCTCCACCCATCTGATCAAGATCCCATTGCATTCTGAGGTATGTGGTTGCAACAAGAGTGGTACTCCCTACTAACAGATTGCTGTTGTCAAGCCCTAATGGGATTCTGTATGCCACTAAAATGAACAACATGGTGCATGAATTTCAGTGCCAGTGTAATTCCAGTACTGAAGAAGGGTCACAAGGTTTTCTCTCCAGAGATGCTGCCAGATTTACTGAGTTTTTCCAGCAATTTGTTTTATTTTAATTCCAGGTATGTTAGTTACATGTCCCAACAACTAGTGGACTGTATCAAAAAGCACATTATGTCGATTGTCTTCAACAGGCAGAGTACCGAACATACTCAATCAGACCATGCTTAAAAAACTCAGAAAATAATGTCACATTGGATATGATTCTACATTTGGACAACACTTACTGAACAATCTCAAGTGCACTAAGAATTGCACTAACAACCAATCTAAGACCATCAGTCATGTTTGCAATGTGGCTCCCTCATGTAAGCTGGGAATTGGGGGTGTACTTCAGTTTACATAGAAAAGAACAGAATCCCTACTGTGTGGAAACAGGCCCTTCGGCCTAACAAGCCCACACCGACCCTCAGAGAATCCCACCCAGACCCGTCCCCCTATAACCCACCTAATCTACACATCCCTGAGCACTACGGGCAATTTAGCATGGCCAATCAACCTAAACTGCACGTCTTTAGGCTGTGTGAGGAAACCGGAGCACCCGGAGAAAACCCACGCAGACACGGGGAGAATGTGCAAACTCCACACAGACAGTCACCCGAGGGTGGAATAGAACCTAGGTCCCTGGTGCTGTGAGGCAGCAGTGCTAACCACTGAGCCACCGTACCGCCCCTATGGGGACATATGGGATCCTGTGCTCCCCAAACAAAATAACATGTCTAGGCATTGTGTCTTTTTCAACTAAACAAAAGTTAGTGCTGCATTACAAATGACAATAGTTTGACCAATCAAAGTTGATATGCTCAGCTTAAATTTCAACAAAGGTTTGGGGGATAATTATTCCCTGGTACACTGTCCATGACAATGCTTTTACCAAATAAAGACCACTTGCTGATCAGTCAGTACTCTTTTTTTCAAAAAAAATATACTTGTTGTTCCTTTGAAATTTGATATCCTTGACAGTCTAACCTGATGAGTGCAAAATGAAAAGCTTCAACAGGATGTCTTTTCTTTCTGCAACACTCTAGTTATGTTCTACCATGTAACTGTTGTAATTTTGATCAGGTAAGTCATTTTAAAAGGTAAAATTCAGAACATCTACTAAATAATGCTAAATATCAGAGATTTTACTCTTCAAGGTTTATCAGGCTTCTACAAGATTTATTGTTACAAAAATTAATTTGGACTTTTAAAAGATCCTTTATGTGCCTCACTGTTAGACATTTTCAAATTGGCAGAAAACCCCTTAAGGTGGGAAATGCAGGTCTAAAATTTTAAAATGTAATTTATTTGTAATTAGTGAGCAATTTGCCTAAATTTACACTGCTTCCATGGTTGTCAATTAAAGTAGTGAGCCCTCAGGAGTAGCAACTATTGCAACTTTCAGATTTGTGCTCCACAGAACCCATCACAATCTGACATTTGTGACCTCTCAGACAGCCAGGAGCAGGGAATGCTGAACACATTACCGTAACAGGCATAGCAAAATCTGACAATATTGACTATAATAAAGTTCATTTATAATATGTAATAATATGTTATACACAGTAATAAGTATTATTTATTTTATATTGTATGTATGCTTTCCATGGCAGTTAATTTTTAACTTTTGATGAAGTGAGTATCTACATTGCTACTTAAAGATAACCAACACTTCTTAAAGATGCAGTCAGCTCCATCGCATAACAGGCACATCTACCATGATTGAGCCTCTGCTGACAATTCTGTCAGCTTCCATGGCAGCACAGATTGATGCTATCTACTTTCAGTTAGCTACGATGTAGCGCTGGAGTGAATCATAGAGTCACGCAGTCATACAACACGCAAACAGACCCTTTGACCCAATTCGTCTATGCAAAAGAGCTTTCCTAAACTGAGCTATTCCTTTTGCCTGCATTTGCCCCATGTCCCACTTACCCTTTCCTATCCATGTACCTGTCCAAATGTCTTTTAAATGATTTATTGTCCTTGCCTACCCTACTTCCTCTGGCAGCTCATTCCATATACACACCACCTTCTGGTGAAAAAGGTGCCCCTTAGGATCTTTTTAAATCCTTCCACTCTCACCTTGACTATTCATCTTATCTACATCCCTCATGATTTTATAAATGTCTGTAAGGTCATCCCTCAGCCTTCTACGCTCCAGGGGAAAGAAGTCACAGCCTATCCAGACTCCCCTTATAATTCAAATCCTCCATTTTCTGTAACATCCTTGTAAATCTTTCTTGCACCCTTTCCAGTTTAATTACATCCTTCCTATAGCAGGGTGACAAGAAATGTGTGCAGTACTCCAAATGTGACTGTACCAATATCCTGTTACCGTGTTACATGATGTTCCAACTTCTGTACTCAATTTTCTGAACAATGAAGGCAAGCATGCCAAATGCCTTCTTCACCATCCTAACTACCTGTGATGCTACTTTCAAGGAACTATCGACCTGCACCCCTAGGTCTCTCTGTTCGACAACATTCACCAGGGTCCTACCATTAACTGAAATCCTGCCCTGGTTTGTCTTACCAAAATGCAATGCTTCGCATTTATCTATATTAAACTCCATCTGCCATTCTTCCATACACTGGCTCTGTTGGTCAAGATCCCGTTGTATTCTTAGCTATCCTTCTTCACTGTCCACTATCCCACCAATTTTGGTATCGACCACAAACTCACTAACCGTGCCTCCTATATTCTGATCCAAATCGTTTATATAGTGACGAACAACAGTGAACCAGCAATGATCCTTGTGGCATGCCACTGATCACAGCCCTCCTGTGCAAACAATAATCCTCTACCACCACCCTCTGTCTCCTACCATCGAGCCAAGTTTATATTCAATTGGCTAGCTCTCCATGGATCCCATGTGATCTAATCTTACTAACCAATCTACCATGTAGAATCTTATCAAAGTCCACGTAGACAATGTCTACCTATCTTCCTTCATCTATCTTCTTGGTCACCTCTTCAAGAAACTCAATCTAGCTTGTGACACACGATTGCCCATGCATAAAGCCATGTTGACTATCTCTAATCAGTTCTTGCCTTAATGCATGTAGATCCTGTCTCTCAGAATCCCCTCCAACAACTTACCCACCACTGAGGTCTGGCTCACTGGTCTGTTCCTTACCACCTTTCTTAAATAATAGCACCACATTAGCCACCCTCCAGGCTTCAGGTACCTCACTGGTGGCTTTCAATGATACAAATATCTCCGCTAGGGGCCCCACAATTTCTTCCCTAGCTTCCCACAATGTCCTGGTATTCACTTGATCAAGTCCCAGGGATATATCTATCTTTCTGCATTTTAAGACCTCCAGCACCTCTGTTCTGTAACGTAGACTCTTTTCTACTGTCACTGTCTATTTCCCTGAATGCTCTAGTTTCCATGTCTTTCTCCACAATAAATACTGATGCAAAATATTTTGTTTAGGATCCCATGCATCTCCTGCAGTTCCAAACATAGTTGTCCTCATTGATCTTTAAGGGGCCCTATTCTCTCCCCAGTTTGCCCTCGATATACTTGTAAAATCTCTTTGGGTTCTCCTTAACCTTATCTGCCAAAACTATTTCATGTTCCCTTTTTGCCCTCCTGATTTCCCTCTGAAGTGTACTCCTGGACCCCGTACACTCCTCAAGGGATTCACAAATGTTCAGTTAGTACTTCCTTAATAACGGATCCAGAATTTTTTCAATGACACTTGTTAGGCTATCTGGCCTATAGTTTCCTTATTCCTCCTTCCTTCATCAAAAAAACATATTTGCTGTTTTCCCATATGGTGGGACATATACAGAATCAAAAGATTTTTGAAAGACTATAACCAAGGCATCCATGACCTCTGTAGGTAGTTCTTTTAATAACCCAGATGAGATAATCAGTTTTAGGGAACTAGTTAGCATCTACTCTCATCAGTTTTCCTCTAGTCATAAAACCATAAGATCTATCAGTAGAACCAGGACATTCAGTCCATTGAGTCAGCTTTGCAAGTCAATGAATTCATGGCTGATCTGATAATCCTCAATTCCACTTTCCTGCCTTATCCACATAACCCTTGATTCACTGATATAAATCTGTCTGTCTCAGTCTTGAATAATTTTCCTGGCGCATTCTTGAAAGCCCTCTGCAGTAAAGAATTCCACAAATTCATGAGAGAAAAAGAATTCACCTCATCTCTGCCTTAATTTGGTGACTCCTTACTCTGAGATTATTTCCTTTGGCCCTAGACTTTTCCACAAGAGGAAACAGTCTCTCTGCATCAACATTGCCAAGCCTGTAAGAATCTTGTATGTTTCAATAAAATCCCCTCACATTCTTCGAAACTCCAATGCAACAGGCCTGTCTTATTGATCCTCTGCTCATAAGAAAATCCCTCTATACCCAAATCAACCTAGTGAACCTTCTCAGAATTGCCTCAAATGCCAATATGTCTTTCCTTAGCCAAGGGAACGAACACTGGTCACAGTTTTCTAGCTGTGGTCAGAATAGTGCCTTGTTTGGTTTTAGTAAAACTTCCCTATTTTTAGACTTCATTCCCTTTGAAATAAAGGCTTTCCTGATTACCCACTGATCTTCAATGCCAGCTTTTTGTGATTCATGCAATAGGACTGCAAACCCCTCTGTCTGCAACTTCCTGAAGAGTTTCTTTGAGAAAATAACATTCAGTTTTTCTATTCTTCCGGTCAAAGTGCATAACCTCACATTTTCCGACATAATGTTCAATTATCCCTAATAATTATCATTGTTTTAAGTTCATGTTTCCCTTTTGCTCTTGATTTTCCATTATTATCTTTCTAATGTACTAACTGTGAAACCAGATGCAAAAAACTTGTTCAAACTCTGCAATTGCCTTGTTTCTGATTACTAATTCCTCAGTCTCACATAAGAAAGCAACATTTTCATTTACCTATTCTTTTCTGATTCACGTACTGGTAGAAGCTCTTACTGTAACATTATGTTTCTTACTAGTTTACTCTCATTGTAATTTGTCCCTCAATATTAATTTTCATGCAGAAACAGAATGTAGTGCAGAAGGAGTTGTGTGTGTGTGTGTGTGTGTGTGTGTGTGTGTGTGTGTTGGCTCTCTGAAAGAGCAATTCACCAAATGTTACCACACCTTGCCTTTTTCTCAATGTCCTGCATCTTTTTTTTCTTTTTCAGATAATGATCTGAACTCTCTTTGACAGCCTCAATTAATCTAATCTCCACCACAGATTCTGGCTATGGATACTAACTACACACTGAACAAAAACATTTTTCTTCATGTTTCCGTTGCTTCCTTTCCTTAAATCTTTGCTCCCTGGTTCCTGGTCGTTCCGCCAATGGGCACAGCTTTTCTTCATCCACTGTATTCTGAGTCCTCATGTCTTTCAATACATCAATCAAATCTCTTCTCAATCTTCTCCAAGGACAACTGTCCTTCCGACTTTTCTACATAACTAAAGTTCCTTGTCCATGAAATCATTCTTGTGAATCTTTTCTGCAACCTCCCTAATGCTTTCATATTCTTAGAAGTCACTGACTCCCTAAATTTCCACATTAAGTACTCTGTTAAATGTGTACTGTCAATTTAGCCTCAGTGCTACTCGCTCCAATAAAGTCTGAAAAGTCAGTGAGTAAATCTAAGTGTATTAATGACAAGCGTCTTTCACTTGAGGCTGACTAGAAAATCCAAGTCAGTGTATGACTTAGTTGCAAATACTAAATGAAAGAACCAAACACTTTTACAGTGTGACTGATATACACATCAGCTCTGCTAAAATATTCACATGAAACTGGAATATTTTTATGATTGAGAGTAGAAGGTTGTTGACTTGTAGCAGGCTGGGGATGAAAGATCATTAGTGCAAGATATTTATCAACAAAGAGGCAGGTTAAAAGGCTAAATTACCTTTCCTCATTGAAAAACTTCTAATTTTCTTAAATTCATGACAAGTCTTCTAAGTAATCTTAAAAAAAAGCACTTCCTTGAAACTGCACCGAAAGATTATATGTTTGCTCATGAAAAGAACGATACTACACTCCTTTGTTTTGATGAAACATAAAAAATTATCTTCCAATTTCATTACCGTGTGGCACACTATTAGTCATCAAAATGTGATTTAATTATTCAACAGAACACCAACTAAGTTGTAAAAAATTATTTTCAAAGCCAGTCTTATTTTTATAGTCATGAAGAAATTAATAATGATAATTTTCACATGCATTATCTTTATATACCTGTCATCCATTGTGAAGATGAATATACAACATTCAAAACCAGATCATTATCTCAAGTGATTGGATTTTAATCTCTTGAAGCTGTGGTCGGATGAGCTTTTTGCAATTAGGTAAATTTGTTGCATGCTGAGAATAATTTATGTAAAGCAAGAAAAACGTAAGACAAATGATTATTGATATGTAGTATTGGAGAATGTGTCAGCTTGTGCTGGAAATCACGTACTTCATTGATTTTTTAAAGTGTACCTTCCCTCTGAAACAGTATACAGAAATATCTGTGTTCTGATGTGACTAATATGTTATGAGGGGAGTTCAACTGATAGGCAAAACCATAGTGCAAAATGAATCTACTCGTTTGGATTATTTAGTTTGTTTAGTTTTGCAAATAACACTAAACAAAAGACTCCTTATTGACAATGCACCATAAAGCCAGAAATCTGTTATTCTCGATGTATGATTACTATATTCCAAAATAAATTATATAGTGGTCCCGAAAGATTCTAATGAACGTCACAATAATGCTTGCCCACTCAATGTGTCAGTGACAAGAATGCATTTA
The DNA here is from genome assembly GCF_021869965.1 of Rhincodon typus. Lineage (NCBI taxonomy): Eukaryota > Metazoa > Chordata > Chondrichthyes > Orectolobiformes > Rhincodontidae > Rhincodon > Rhincodon typus. The sequence goes on from NC_063333.1 coordinate 76,603,160, forward strand.
GTGTTTGATAATCTAATTTGACATCCAGCACACTTAAATTCAGGAGACAAAAAAAATCAGCAAAAGAGAAAAATGAAAAGATGTTAGATAAACAAGTCTGTTCTAAGGAGAGCAGGCCGCAACTGTCATGTTAAAAACATCAAGTTGATTTATTGCTACTAAGGCTATTGAATTAGGAAAGGGTGGAATCTATAAGTCATCGCTGTAATATTGCTACTGTTATTCTATTCTGTGTGTGTAAAATCATTTCATAGGACAAATGAAACCCTGGATGCACACTGCAACTCACATTTACCACTTAACCCTGTTTATAAGACAGTTCATGTGTACTGGGGTTCTGACAAACTGACTCATGATCAATGTTCTACCCAGAGGGAGTCAATCTGCAAGTTCTTTCCCAGATATAACTGGAGCCTAACTTAGATAAAAACATTCTTTTTATTCCTTTCACTTCATTTTGAAAAGTGAATCTAATGTGTACGCTTTATGATCCTCTTGGAGACAATAGCATATTGTTGCAGTTTGATAAGAAATTTAATGTTTCTCCAATCACCGGTCAATATAATTAATGTGGCTTTACTATAAGAGGTAGAAAGTTGGCTGTAGAATTAGACAATGGTCTTGCTTGTGGGATCACTCCCATGGAGAGTACTGCAGCTCTTAATAAGATCTGCAGAACACCCACTGAATTGAGCTACCTTATGGAGAAAATTAAAACTTAGAATTTATCAGTGCTGAAATCGCTTCCATTATCATAAGGATGGCTAGAAGAGACTCAAGAAACCAGACAGCTATCTTTACTTAGCAGCATGATAGTACGGTAATGTACATTTCCAACAAAGGAGACAGGGACGTGAAAATTCATGATATGACAATGAATGTGTAAACCCATTTTTTACACATTTGACTCAAATGAGCACAAATATGAACGGTACCAAGGGAATTACTAGGGAGGGAGACTGTAAGGCTTTTGTTGGGGACATGATTATCAAATTCAGGATATAGAAATAATTGAGACAATGTAGGAAATATCTCTTTTATCCATTAATGAGGATTCTGTCCTTTGAATCAAGCACATGCTCACTCAGTTGCCTGACCTGCAGCATTCTAACAAAAATTCTTGGTTCTATTTCAGATTTCCAGCATCTGCAGAGTATTGCTTTTTGATTCAAGCAAAATAAGATGGTGTAGATGTTTAAAAAGAGCGGAAGTGGAGCTTCTCATTAATCAGGTTCCAAATGTGAACACAAACTTGAATAAAAGAAAACATTGAGCACTGTAATGTGTAACTGCATCTCTTTATTGTGTAAAGTTAACTTCAAATATTCTTTCTACAAGGAAACCAAACAATGGAACATTACATTTGGCCTTAAAATGTAATAAACGCTCTTAGTTGAACTTCATTAATGCATGTGATTAGTCCTGCCGGGGACTGGAAACATTGTATTATTGTAGGAGTTGAGTGTAGTCGTCACTCTCAGTTTTACTGACAGGGTCAGCCAATGATGTCCAGTGATATTAAGTATGGTTTGATAAGCTAACATAGATTTATGTGGCTGCACCAATAAATCTCATGTTTTACCTTGTTGTGATTCAGGTTGTCAAGGCATTAAGAATACTCAAACAACATAAGCTGAAGAAAATTCTGAAAAATCCTGAAATTTAATGTCATAAATTTTCTGGACTGTAATCTCTTATGGCTGTTGCTGCTCCATTTGCTAAGTATTGAGCATTGACTGATTTGATGCAACTCAGTGGCTCAGTTCTTAGCACTGCTGCCTCAGAGCAACAGGGACCCAGACTAAATACCAGCTTCGGGCGACTGTCTGTGTGGAGTTTGCACATTCTCCCCGTGTCTGTGTGGGTTTCCTCCCACAATCCAAAAGTGTGCGGTTTAGGTGGATTGGCCATAGGAAATGCAGGGTTACAGGGATAGGGTAGAGGGTGAGTCTGGGTGGGATGCTCTTCGGAGGGCTGGTGTGGACTTGTTGGGCTGAATGGCCTGTTTCCACTCTGTAGGGATTCTCTGATTGTCTGCTGTTGAGTTCACAGCAGGACTCTGATGCTGTCTGACCTGCTGTGTTTGTCCAGCTCCACATTCAAGGACTCTTAATATACATGTTCCGTTTATTTATTTCAGATGAGTGGTAGGAAAAGTCCAATGCTTTCAGCACTTTATCAAAGTTAATAATCTAAATTTAACTGTCAAATAAAAATTGACCTACGCCTCTTTTGGCTTGCAGTTCATTTGAAGCTCCTTGTATTCGGCTAGTATTTCTCATCATTGTGCGGCAGCATATAAAATATTATTCATTTCATGTGCTGAATCCTTGTCAGTGAGTAAGGTAGTATTTTTGATGCTTCAGGGTCTGTTTTTGTAAGATGGGGAGATACTGTTGCAGCAGAAACCCAAATGTGAGATTACAATTTTAATACCATTATTCATTGATGTAAAATATAATCTGGCCCCATAGTGAGAGACATTGCAATTATGCCTGCATGCAATAACTAACTAGTAATGCTCACATTATCAAGAGGTTAATAACTGGATGTTAGGTACCCAAGTAGTTTCATATAATGATTAGTGTCCATGTTGGACATTTGGGAACAGACCACTCCTGAGGAGCGGGTATGACATTTTAGTTAAGGAAGGATGGTAGAATAAGACTGAGTTGTTCTTTATTAACTTAAGGTAAAACACATTCTGAAATAGGGCTGAAAGCACACATCTGACACATGATGCTATTCCTCCAAATAATTGAACACCCAAGTGCTGTTTGTCAAAACGGTAACATAGTTTTAGGTATTTGATATTAGTCTCCTTACAAATCACAGCTACAATAAACACTTTAAATCCAAACAAATAACTAAAGAATTAAAAATTGAGTTGTAAACAAAGTAAGCTAATCTTGAAATCTTCATGAATTTGCAGTTTTGAGTTTCTTTCCTTTGTTATACACATGATGAGTTTTTGAACTTAGTTGGTTTGTAAGTAGAAGAGTAAAATCAAGACAGATGGAGAGGACATGATTTGTCTTTTCTAACTCTGCCCCAAAGTGTATGTTGCATTTGTCCATGTGCACATTGTTTCATGCTGTTATTATTTTATATAGTAGACTCGCCCACTTTAAGGACATTTAAATGGTCATTGGATAAACATATGGATGATAATGGAATAGTTTAGGTTAGATGGGCTTCAGATTGGTTTCACAGGTCGGCGCAACATCGAGGGCCGAAGGGCCTGTACTGCGCTGTAATGTTCTATGTTCTATGTTCTATAGTTCTGTTCTTCATGTTATAAGAAGAGTATGGAGGCATTAGAGAGAGGAGACGATTTTGATACAGTCAAAATACATGTCCAAGGTGGAGGAGATAGGATGAGTAACCAAAGTTTCACTTAGTGATGCGAAAGATAGTGGCTAGGATTTTTCCATTTTATAGGGATAAGAAAGTACTTTTTTGGGGGGAATTGTTTCTGAGATTGGGGGTCATGTGGAGAGGGATATCAAATGAATGCATATTAGTAGTAATTGTTTGTGACCCTCAGGGATAATTTTAAGCCCCAGAACAGTTCAGTTTGGATCAAGTGATAAGTTACAACTTATAAAATTTCAAAAATTGTCCCAACTCACTTTGAACTTGTACACTCTGATTTTAAAGAAGGGAGATCTTGCAACAGGTTATCAGCACTCTTACAGAGAACAGGTCAGTCAATAGCAGAGTTAACATGGCTGTGTGTCTTCATTTAAGCTTTTTTGTTTATGCCTAGCCACTATGCAATTAAAGCAAAGTAGAAGCACAGTGTGGAGCTGAAGGAATACAGCAGGCCTGGTAGCATCAGATGAGCAGGAAAGTTGACGTTTCAGGTCGGGACCCATCACTAGCTGTCGAATATAAACTGCTGCACTGTTTTATCCAGGCCCAACAAGCTGATATATAAAATCTTCCACAAACTGTCAACTCAGTGACATGCATCGCCTGATCACCATCTCGTAAACACCAGTCACCAGCTCTCTCTCTCTCTCTCTCCCTGACTATGTTTTACTCCTCTACCATTTCTTCTCACACATGACTAGACCCTTCCAACTATGATTATTCCCAGGGACGATTTTCCACAGTAGAAGGCTGTCAATCAGGCTGGCTGTTGGGTGAGAAACTTAGAGAATATATCTTACAATATCTGTATTTCTATTTCTGCAGTCTATAAATTCTCTCGCCACTCTTTACCCGCACACTCTCTGCCCCATATCTTGGATCAGTCCAGGACCATCTTCCTGCCTCCTTGCTGCCAGCCCAGGTTACACCAGCTTCTTCCAGTTGCTGCCTCCTCCTGTGAGTGAGAGTCAGGTACAGTCATCTGGGTGGAACAGATGTGGGGGGAATAAAGGCACAGATTAATATTCTGTCACTGTCATTATTTAGCCATTGCTGCTACTCCTCAACTCCACATCCACAAACAGGAAGATATTATGGCCCTTACCTCCTGAAAACTTAGAAGCATTTTGTTAGTTATTATTGGCAACAGGAGTTATGCAAGGAGCTGAGGCTGTTAGGAGGATCTTAAAAGCAGAATGGATGGTGGAAAAATTCAATAATCTCAGACAGGTGTTGGATGAGGATCCATGCAGGAATGTAAAGAAGAGGGAAATTATTAAGGCGGGTGAAGCATGGAGAGATTAGAAAATAGGGATGAAAATTTTAAGAGTAAATTCACAATGATACGTGGTCCAGAAATACTTGAAAAAAAAAGTGTAGGAGATTGCATGATTGAGGACATTGACATAAGGAATTTTGAACAGATCGAAATTTATGTAGTGTTGAAGAGTGAATAAGGATGGAAGGAGGAGCTTGTGTTAAAATGTATACCAAGGCCTCATTTCTTTGGACTGGGCATTATTTGACAACCAGACAAGTAATGGATTCATGTTAGAGGCACCCAGCTGCAGACCGGAACCAAACAGGACTCCAGTACAGACTGTGCAATTAACTGGTTGAAGTATCCTTTGCTCTTTCTTCTTATTAAGTGCACTTTCATCTTGGATAGTGTCCAGCTTGCCTTTTACTCACTTTTGCATTCGTTTGTTTTGAAATTACTTTAGCTATTTTTCCATTATTAAAGTGATTTTTTTGCAGGTGCAAATAGAATTTATTATGCATTAAGGGCATTACATTTCTATCTGTGCAGTTTCTCTTCCTGAAGTTTATTTCATAATTGAAGACTTTCCATTTAAAAAAAAAACTAGCTGGCAAATATCGGTTTTAAATGTGATTTTCATGACTGTTGAAACTATGGCTACATGAATGTAAACCATTTTAAACATCTGCATTACTCACCAATTTAGCTAAAATTTTGGTGAAATTCTTAACTTGCATTTTGCCTTTCACTTATTACCTAGTAGCAAACTTAAAGAAAATAATTTTGTGATGCAAACCATGAGGTGTAAGTTTAGAATGCAACATATTTTCTGCCTTGTGAGTGACCTTGGCTAAATGAGCACAATGCTACACCTCAGTTCTGATTTTCTGAAAATGGCAAAAGGAGGATTGAGCTGGCCAGTAGTATTGACTCAGTTATTCTTTGCTGAATTTTCTAATGGAAGTTTCTTAATGTAATTTGAACTGGTGTTGGCATAGGATTTTTTGCTGAAATGTTGCAAGATTAGTTTTGTGTTGAAAGCTCTATTAATCACTAAGAGTTGACACTAATTTAATAACTACACTGTTTCATTATGTTACTGTCATTTCTTTCATGGGACTAAAATTGAACCTTGTGTACTTATTTCATTGGCATGAATGAGAGCAACAAGAGCCAATTTGGGGAACCAATGCCAGCTGCTCTAGGAACACCTTCAACTGGATTATTTTATTTTTCAGATATCCTTGGTTTTCCCTTAAACTGACATTGAATTCCTTCTATATGTAAATGAATGAGCTAATGTCTGAATTTAGACCCATAACAGAAATTGATTTGACATGAGTGGGAGAGGTACTTTTCCAAAAATGTTGCTGTGGGGTAAGAGGAATAAAAATGTGTTCCAATACCACTGATATTAATGGTTGCTCCCCTACTATTGTCACAACTACATTTCCCCGCCCAACATTCAGAACTTACGTTAGACCAGCTTCAATCAGTCAATTAGCTGAATATTTGTGCTTGTAACTGGGCAAACTGCATGTAGAGATTTGCCAGTTACCCAAATCAAGAAATGGAGGCCTAAGGCTTACTTTTGATGCACTTTGGCAAATGGAAGGGCACCCATTTCTACAGGTTGTGACTTAGTGCCTCTAAGATGGAGCATGCGGAATTTATACCCCATATTTTATCTGAATAAATACAATCATGTAGGAAAACAGGAACAAGAGTTAGCCAGAGATAACAAGGTGTAGAGCTGGATGAACACAACACCCAAGGGTCTAGGCCCGAAACGTCAGCTTTCCTGCTCCTCTGATGCTGCTTGGCCTGCTGTGTTCATCCAGCTCTGCACCTTGTTATCTCAGATTCTCCAGCATCGGCAGTTCCTATTATCTCCATAACAAGAGTTAGCCATTCAGCTCTTTCTGTTTTGTAACTCTTAATTAATTCAACTGGACCCATATCAGAATCTTACCTCCAATTCTATATACATCTTTGTGATCAATCCATTTTAGTAGAACCTTGTCAAATATCATGTGTACAGGCAACATCCATGGATACTTCCCTGTCCACTATACTGGGGATATCTTTATAACAATTCAACCAATTAACCCATCATGATCTATGCTGCTTAAAAGTATTGGACTACATAGAACCAAGCTAATACAATTCTTAATTACAACATAATAAAGGCTGCCAGAGAAGACACAAAGCATCTTAAATGGTTCTTGGTAAGTTTAATATGAATAGTTAAGCACCATTATTAAATTAGATATTTGAGCATAGTTACTAATGCAAAATATTAAAGGTACTCATTATCGTTACACAAATGAATACTGAAAATGTATGATACAGCTATTAGACAGCAAATCTACATAAATTCAGATGGAGGGCACAGTCAGATTTGGTGCATCCAACAAAATCTGATTGTCACATTGCCTAAGTTTCTCCCAAACTGCTATTCTTCTCTAATACCTAATATTGCAACGAGCATTTGCACTCTCCATGGGATAGGGAGGGTAGAGGAGGCTACAAATTGTATTGGCAAACAAGCCTTCTCCCGAATAAAGGAAACTACACTGCTGAAGTGAAGTTGTTGGTGATTCAAAAGAGAAGATTGCACAATGTAGAATGATTCAGTATAGGAGGGAACATACATCAAGGATAAATGGTACCACTCAAGGTCTAGGAGGAAGGATTACAGGATGGATTTTTCCAGAGTTTGGAAGACTTCATTGAGATTTGAAGATAGCAGGTGAGAACAAAATGTGACAGTCCCACCATCATCTGTTACAGATCCCAGTTTAACTGCTGGGAAAGGTGTTGGTGGGGTGTGGTGGGGGTAGGGGGAAGTTGGGAGAGCACAGAGTGTGAATCACATGGGAGGAAAACTCAGCAGGGCAATTTGAACATCGTGCTGAGTTAAAAAAAAAACAATCCTTTTTGATTGTTGTAAGAGCTATCACCAGCAATGTGGGATGTTGACAGAGTAGATATAATTACTAATGAAAGGATGGTGGAGGGGTCTGTTTCAGTGTTATGATCAGACTTTTTAAAAAATCTTACACTCTTTAACTTGCAAGAAGAAAACTTCCAGCTGTTAGTCATTATTTTTAAAAATATTTTTGCTGGACTACATTGCTGACATGCCCTGTGATGTGGCATTCTGTGCAAGCCCTTTCATTAAAGTTATTTGCTTTCATAAAGATTATTTATTATGAATGCTTGGGTGAGTTTTGAAAGCTAAAATTATCTAAGCCAGTGTTCAAGTGGGCTATGAAAATATTGGAGATATGAACAGAAGTTTGTTTTAATCAATTTAAAAAAAAGGAAGTTTTGATGTTTTCATGAATCTGAATTTTCTTTAAATTTACTAAGTCTGTACAGCGAGAACTATGTCAGATTTCTAGATATTTTTTCAACACCACATGTTTGCTGTGATCAGCCATGGGTGAGTTGACATGGATGGAAAAAGGGGCCATTGATAATGGGTATGGACATTAGTTGACATGCAATGGAATGGGCACAGGAAGGGCAATGGGGTGACTGAGGTTGTGATGAGTGTGGGCAGGAGGACCTAATATCTTCTACAACAACTAGGACCAGGTCTCAAAAAGCTGTGGTGGATCTTCTAACTAGCCTGTCTTGATACTCACCTGTCAATGCAACCTCCTAGCAGTTACTTCCAGGTTTGGTGGTTAAATTTCAATTCTTTATCCATTCCCTGTCCCATCCCTAACCTGGAGTGAGAGCACTTTTTGCTGAGGCAGGTGCAGAGATTCAGCAAGTTCCACAACTTCATCTATCTATTTCCACAGGTAAATTCTGCATTGTATACAAGCCTCTTGTATCAGCCTGAGGTGGAAATAAGTGTTCCAGACGGAAAGGTGGAAAGATCAATGACATGACAGAATTCCTGAAAACAATAGAATGCCCTCTCAAGGATGCTCAAGGTGAGGGAAAGCATCCTCGCAGTACATCTTGTACCTACCACAACAGCAACTTCTCATGCTCAATGCACTCCATATAGATCACTTACAGAAAGCTATTCTCTAGCACTCAGGGTCTCATCTAACATTCAAATACTGCACTTCACTCACACCTGCTTTTCAAAGCTACCAGGTTTGTTTTAGGCACAGACCTCCAGATATTCAACTGTGTTAGGCTTCTCTTGACAGGCATTCCTTTCCACAGGGGAAACTTCCACACAATACTAAGGAGCATAAGAGAACCTGCATAACTTGAGGAGATGGTGCTGTTGATCACAGTTATGCAAGTGGCACAGTGTGTTATGCTGCCAGTATAGAGACTGTCCATGATCACAGTAAATGATTGCCATCATTACTAAAATCCAAAGACCAGTGAGAGATAACTGTTCTGGACTTCTGATCTTCAGTATTTTATTTTCCTTTTATAAACTTCCTTTATATGTAAAACTATCAGTCTTTTATTTGGGGATAGTAGGAACTGCAGATGCTGGAGAATCCGAGACAACAAGGTGCAAGGCTGGATGAACACAGCAGGCCAAGCAGCATCATAGGAGCAGAAAGGCTGACGTTTTATTTGAACCATTCTTACATGAGTGTGTGTGTATTTGGGGTTTAATCCCATAGTAATAGATTAATAATCCTTTCTTTTTACTCTGTCATTTGTTAAAGAATAAGTGTATTTCCAATAAAGAGAATTATTTTCCTGTTAATAACAAAAACTAAAGTATATTACTTTTGTCTTCAATAGCAGTCCGTCAGGCAAATTGACCATCTTGATCATATTATTTTTCTCAGGGTGAATAGGTAGCAATTTTTTTTTGCTCAAGAAAACCTCATCATTTGCTCCATCATTTTTATCTAATTAACAACATCCTTAATCGCATGTGAAGTAACTGCATGATAAATAAAAATATCTGTTGTGGCTAAGTGAGATTGGTTAATGCAAAAGGAGCCAGCTCCCCTGCTGTCTTGGTTATAGCAGAATGAATAAGATGAAAATTCATAACTGGAATATATTGGAAAGGTAAGTTATGCTTAGAGCAGAGGAGTCACCTAGCCTGGATGGCTTGCATCCTTGTTTGTTAAGGGAAGTGACGGTGGAAACAGCTGAATGGCATGCCGTGATCTTCCAAACTCCTCTAGGTCATAGAGTCATACAGCACAAAAACAGACACTTCAGTCCAACTTGTCCATGCCAACCAAGCTTCCCAAACTAAACTAGCCCCATTTTCCTGCATTTGGCCCATACCCCTCTAAACAATTCCTATTCATGTACCTATCCAAATGTCTTTTAAATGTTATAACTATGCCTACATCTACCACTTCCTCTGGCAATTCATTCCATGTATGAGTCACCCTCTGTGTGCAAAATGTTGCCCTACAGCTCGCTTTTTAATCTTTCATTTCTCACCTTAAAATTATGTCCTTTAATTTTGAACTCCCCAACCCTAGACAAAAGACTTTTGCTATTCACCTTAGCTATGTCCTTCATGATTTTATAAACCTCTATAAGGTCACCCCTCAATTTCTTATGCTCCAGTGGAAAAGGTCCCAGCCTATTCAGCTTCTCCTTATAACTCAAACCCTCCAATACCAGTAACAACCTCGTAAATCTAAACTCTCTTTAATTTAGTTATATCCTTCCTAAAACAGCATGACCAGAACTGTACACAGTACTCCAAAAGTCACCTCACCAATATCTTATACAACCACAACACGACATCCCAAATCCTATATTCAATGGTATTTGAGAGATACCAGAGCATAGAAAAGTGTAAAAAAGTTCCTAACAATTACAGATCATTCCATTTAGCATCAGTGGTAAGATTTTAGATACATCAATCAGAGAAGACATCAGCAGATGTTTAGAGAGAGCTGAAAAAAAAATGCTGGAGGTCACAACGTGTCAGGCAACATTCGTGGACAGAAATCAAGCTAACATTTTGAGTCTAGATGACTCCTCATCAGAGCTGATGCAGTGTTTCCAGCAGTTTTTGTTTTCAGTACAGATTCCAGCATCTGCACTAATTTGCTCCTACATGATATTTGGAGAGGTTTGAATTAACTAAGAAGAGCAGCGTGGATTTGTAAAAGACAGATCGTGTTTGATTAATCTAATTGCATATTTTGATGAAATAAATGGGCCAGGATTTGGCTGACTTTGGTGACCTTCATAAATAGCAACTGGGACTCAATTCTAGGATTTCCAACCCCATTCTTAATGCTGCAATTTTTGACAGAATAGGATTTTTACTGAAACTGTTGCCAAATGTATTCAGTATGATGGCTTGACTGAATTGTAATAGATCATTCAGTTAACATGGTCTGGAGTGTTAACTTCTACTGTTTGATATCTTCTATGAGGCAGTAATTTTTTTTTCTTTTCTTTGCAATGGATATTTATTGGACAAGACTAAGAGGTGTGAAGTGGGGCATAGCTTCAATTGTTGCAACAACTTTCAAAGGCAATATCTGATTTTGACTTCCAAAAGACTGAAAGAATAGTAGTTTTCCAATGTGGATTTCTGAATGGATGTTTTTAATGAGGGTTGCAAGCTTGACATTGATATTATATGGATCATTGGTTCTACAAAGCATGGTAAGTGGGCATTAAATATACAGGGCCATGAATGGTGCATGAGATAAATGAGGAGGCGTGAAGGAGCTTGTAGGGTACTTGAAGATTTGGTAGGACTTATTTGGGGTGAGAGCTGGAGTGCCTTAACAGCCTTTAGTACAATTGAGTCAAAGTCCCAGAGAACAAAGGTATACCTACCAACCAACACCCCCACTCAGTGCTCAAACACCTCCACTACCACCTCCAAATTGCTTCTGCCATCTGTGGACCCTCCCCAATCCCTCCCCACCTCCCTGAAACAAAAAGGTAGCCTAATGAGGCTAGTTATATAGAAGTCCCTAGAGAAGGTATATTGTTTATCTGAATTTTAAGAAAGTGTTTGACAATGAACCTTAAAAATACCCATTGACAAAACTGGGATCCAAAGGATCGGAAAATCAGGGACAGCTTGAATAAAAATGGCTTAAGGATAGAAAGCAGGAAATCCTGGTCGTGACTATTTTTTCAACTGGAAGGAGATAAAGTGTGATCCAGGATCAGTGCAAAGGCCAAAGCTTTTTTGGTATATGTAAATGACTTGGATATTGAAATTCACAGTAAAATTTCAAAATTTGTTGATGATATCATATTCAAAGATGTGAAAACACTGAGAATGCTAGTTCTGATCAAGATAGGAATGTGAAGGCCCAAAGAGGATCCAGCAGAGATTCCAGGGAGGAGGGAATTCAACTACAAGATTAAGTCAGACAAGCTGGAAGAATCTACATAACTACTGTGAGATCATTGTTGTATTCTGTGGAAGCTTGGACAACATCAAGAAGAGAGGAATAATAACTGAACATGAATAAGACCAGAATGCTGAAATGGCTGGGAGTAGTGATAAGAAAGGACAAGATGAGGAGCCACTACAATACGTAGTCAGTGCAAATTGTGGTTACATCAAAGAAAGGAGCTCAGATGAGTTTGAAATGGTATGGTCTTCTGTTTTAGAGTGAGCAACAACACACAGTGATCGCAGTAATGGAGATGGGGCTACCAAGAAGAAAGAGCAGAGTGTGGCTTAAGATTAGATCGAAAATAAAATGGAAGTACCCAAAAGAAGAATAACTTGGGTTAAAGAAGCTAGAGTTGTTTTCCTTGGGGATGGCACAGTGGCTCAGTGTTAAGCACCATTGCCTCACAGCACCAGGGACCCGGGTTTGATTCCAGTCTTGGATGACTACCTGTGTAGAGTTTGCACATTCTAAAAATGTCAGCGCTGGTTTTTTCCAGGCAATCTGGTTTCCTCCCACAGTCCAAAGATGTGCAGGTTAGGTGGATTGGCCATGCTGTATTGCCCGTAGTGTCCAGGGATGTGCAGGCTAGGTCAGTTAGCCATAGGAAATGTGGGGTTATGGGCATAAGGTGGGGGAGTGTGGGATACTCTTCAGCGTGTTGTTGCAGACTGAATGAGCCGAATAGCCTCTATCTGCACTGTACGGATCCTATGATCGGCAGCACAATGGCTCAGTGGTTAGCATTGCTGCCTCACAGTGCCAGGGACCCGAGCTTGATTCTACCCTCAGGTGACCGTGGCGTTTGCACATTCTCCCCATGTCTACATGGGTTTCCTCCAGGTGCTCCGGTTTCCTCTCACAATCCAAAGATGTGCGGGTTAGGTGGCTTGGCCATGCTAAATTGCCCAAAGGGTCCAGGAATGGTCTAGGTTAGGTGGATTAGCCAGGGTTACAGAGATAGGAGAGGGTATGGTTCGCAATAGGTCTGTGTTTGCTCCTCTTCAGAGGATCAGCATGAACTCAATGTGCTGAATGGCCTGCTTTCACATTGTAGGGATTCTATGATTCTATGAAAGGAGTTTGAGTAGGGGCTTGATAAAGGTGTACAAGATTATGACATATTTAGTAATTCCACAAAAGCATATAATTCAGGAATGTGACAGGAATGTATAAATGAATTAATAAAGTAATGGCCCAATAGCAAACAAATAAACGTTCTTCAAGTCAAGACGGGGATGATCATCAAGCAAGCAGATGTGGATGTGGATGAAACATTATCTTGAACTCTTTGCAACAGTAAATGTTGTCAGAAAAGAAGCCCACTCCAAACAGTTTTGTCACGGAGGAGCGGGACTGCAGGCCTGCCATAATAGACCTCCGCCATTGATTATCGAACTACTGCTAAAGCCCTGGGACGTATTGGTGTTCTACCTGAAATCAAAAATGGGATATTGGCATTGCTGTAGCATCTCCATGAGTTTTTATGGATTTGGAAAGAGAAATCTGTGCCTAAAGATATGTGATGCAAACAGATTGTTTTTGTGCAAGTTGACTATGTGGGTCCGAATGACTGCAATAATTAAGAAGGCATCTCCTTGCTATGTATTGTGGGGAATATTTTTGTTTGCATTGCTCTGATGAGAGTGCAGACCCTGGTGTCATATGTCTGCTAAGTTGTAGTTTGGTGCCAATATGGCAGATCAACAGCTGACATGATTTTCCCACTTTGGCAATAGTAGGGCTGTATCCTGGTGTCAACTCTCTTTAGCATGTTGACTTCTATGTTACTCTTGTATGCTTTTGGAAACTTTAATAAGTGCATCTACTTACATACCAAAGCTGACAGCAAGCTATTCAACTACACCATCTGCACAGCAAGGACAAAATACATAATATCCTTGCCCATGAGTTACTGTTTGCTGATTGATGCCATGCTGTCATCCCATACTGAAGTTCATTTGTAACAGTTTATAGACCAATCCTCCTGGGCCTTCAAGGAGTTTGGTCTGACAATCAGCATCAGGAAGACCAAAGTTGAAGGCCAGGAGACTTGAACTTCTGTCAACATCGGTAGCCTGACTCTGGAAGTTGTTAACAGTTTCACATATTTTAGGATTAACAACAACTGCAAGCTAACCCTTGACGCCAAAACCAACACCAGGACTGCCAAGGCCACAGCTGTTGTGGTAAAATTGAGAAGGTAAATTTGGTTCATCAGTAAACTGACAAAAATGTTAAAAATCCATGTGTACCACCTTGTGTTCACAGCATCCACCTTTACAGCAGCAAAGCATGGACCAACTATGGAAGCCAAGAAGAGGGGCCGAGCAGTTTCTACTTCTGTCTGATGAAGTATTGAGGATCTCCAGGCAGGAAAAAGTACCAAATATGAAAGTACACTACAGGGCAGGAATCCCCAGCATATTAGCTTTCTTGAGTCAATGTCAATTTCATTGAAATGATGCCAGCTGCATTGCTAAAAACTTGCTCATTGGCAAACTTGCAATTGGCATGAGACCAGCAGCTCACCAATGTCAATGTGATAGAAGGATGACAGCAAGGAATCTTCAGTTTGACTGGATGCTCAGGAGATCCTCATCGCAGATCAGATTGCCTGAAGACAAGTAGACAAGCGATGAGCAAGCAGAAGGAAAAATAAATTACCTGAATATAGAAAAGAGAGTCCAGCAGGAGGAAAAAAAAATTCATTGATCTTGGGCCAATGCGATTTATTGGTACAGTTGAGGAAAGAACTGTCAGTCCCAAGTTAGCTTCGAAAGCCACAAAAAGCAATGTTCAATCTAAAAGTGACATACACTGTGTGCAGATTATTGTCTCCCAAGATGGATGAATGGCAACTAGATAAGGTAGACAATAATAAATCTGTACATATTATCTTATAGGAGAAGTACTAAGGTATACAGATCTAAGGTTTTTGGTAAGAAATATAAGGGGAATCTGAGGAAGAACTTATTTTATGAAGCAAATGGTAACCCACCCACGGTCTCATCCCATGTCCAACCCTCCCTCTCAGCCCCACCTCCTTGCCCTGACACAACCTGTCCATCTTCTTCTACACCAATCTGCCCCACCCTTCCCACTGACCAATCCCTACTACCCCCCCACCTGCACCTACCTAACCCTAACCCAACTCCCCCCCCCTAGCCCCACCCCTCCTCCCTCTCACCTCTTTGACCTGACACAACCTGTCCATCACCTTTCCCACCCAACAAAAACAAAGTTGCTGGAAAAGCTCAGCAGGTCTGGCAGCATCTGTGAAGGAGAAAACAGAGTTAACGTTTCGAGTCCGGTGACCCTTCCTCA
>NC_063333.1:76618859-76705941 GCF_021869965.1 Rhincodon typus
GAGGAACACAGCAGGCCAGGCAGCATCAGAGGAGCAGGAAAGTTGACATTTCGGGCCAGGACCCTTCTTCAGAAATGCGACTGTACCATTTCTAAAGAAGGGTCCCGACCCGGAACATCAACTTACCTGCTCCTCTGATGCTGCCTGGCCTGCTGTGTTCCTCCAGCTCCACACTGTGTTATCTCTGACTCCAGTATCGGCAGTTCTTACTATCTCTGAGGAGTAAAAACAAGGATGTGATCATTGATTCATATTGGATGGGAAAGTTGTTAAGTGTAAGCAAAGCCTCACAATTCACTCATACACTCTCCACCTATCAGGATGTCTTGTCCCTGTCTCTTCTTGCATCTTCTGCACTCTCTCTGTCTCTATTTACAGAATCCTCTGCTCCCTCCTGCCCAGGAATCTGTGCAAAAGTACCCTGCATACCTGGGTTAGGTAGACCTCTGTCCTATTTGACTATTTGCAGAATCTGCAAACATTCACCTCCAAGTACCAGCACAGTCCTCCACCAAGTTCTCCCATACAAAAGATACATATGAAAATATCACTGGCAATTTGTGGAGAGACCCGTTCTATCCAGATGCCGCCTTGTTCTGATCTTAGTTGAATGATACATACATTTATGTCCTGGATGTGTGTGGTCCAAGTTTTTAGCACACCGCCATTACATCAACCAGCTGGGCTCTGAGAAGTCAGGATTATGTGATTCAAGGTTTCCCAGAGCATGTAGTGGGACTTATTTACATGTACATTCCTGAGATACCCTGCAGCCTGTACAAAGAAACTGCCTGGGAATCAGCGGTAGGACTCTATAATGCTACTTGAGGAGATGCTGTGTGAACAAATCTTAGCCCTATATGTCTGGAGCAGTCTGGTGGTTTGTGAAAAAAAATTCTGTTTGAGCCACCTGCGAGCTATTTTAGGCACAGGACAATAGGAAAAGCTACTCAAGCTGATCCAATTTAGATATGCAAATATTATTCAGTTGCTCGGAAGGAATTCCGTAGTACGGCATCATTCACAGTAGGGATTGAGATTCTGGAAAATAGTAAACTGTATCTAAGGAGAGCATGTGCTAATTGTTAGGCCTCCTCTTTTTCTGGTCCAATTAGCATTTATTCAAATAGAATTTAGGTTAAATAATTATGTCAAAGAATGAGCTCAACATAGAATAAATAAAGTGGTTTCTGGCAGACACTCAGTTATAAAAATGTAGGTTATCTCATACTTCAGACACAAATTCTCTCCAGGGAGTAAAAAGAACAATTTCACAACAGGAGTCTGAAATGGGGCTTGGGTAAAGGGAGCCTGTGTTTCTCAGAGGAGACAAAACCTATTAGTTGCACAGCTGGTTTTTTCAATTGTTAATATACTTTTATGGAAACTGCCGATGGTTGTTCATTTCAAATCTATGGAATTGAACAGAAGATTCCTATTGAAAGAATGAATGCTTCTGGCCAGTCTATTGCAGTCCCAAATTATTAAGCAGTACTGCACATCTAAATTGGTATTAGAAATGAACACTGAGTCTCAAGTAATAATTTAGAATAGTCTAATTTATATATATATTCAGAGGATCTGAATTTTCTCATTTCTGTCAGTCTGAATTTGAATGTGATATATGCATTTTCTTCAAGTATAAACCAGTGTAACAGGAACATTAGCATGTAAAGTATAAACGGTAAGTGATTATTATATCATTGTTTTACTATAAGAATTGCATTTAGAATGTTGTTATATGGGAAGCTTATTGTTCTGGGAAAGCGAGGCTACATGTATTGTCATGCTGCACTCAACTACGTATCAGAAAAAAATGCAATTGCTGGAAATATGTAGCAGATCTATCAGCATTTAAAAAGAGAAATGGCAAGTTAATGTTATGCACACTGCTGTATGTTACTGTCATATGGGTTTGATTTCCAGCTTCTGATATTGTATGTTGTAGTGAAATGACATGCAGCAAGTTGATTTTTTGTAAGAGAAAGTGTGCCACAGCCAAAAACAATGCTCCTGCATTGCTGTTAAAAGACAGATAATATGTACTTGAAGCATTCCCACAGTTTATATCAATCAAACTCTTATAAACAACAAGGGCAAGATTAGGAGGCTGTTTTCATCAGGTGGATTTTGGGTGAACCCTGTAGTGAACATGTTGGAAAAATTCAGGGCAGAGCTCCCTGACCACAATTGAAGTTTATTAACATGAATACAGTGAAGTGGCAGAGCAAACCATACACCTCATAGGAAGCTTGCTGATCAGGAGACAGAAAATCTGGAGATCCAGAGGTCAAAACATTGAGACTGAAAGGATTTACAAGTCTTGGCAAAGAGGTGCAATTTTGGCAGGATCTTCAGTAACAAGGCCAGTAATGATGGAAGTCTTTATGCTTTAAAATTGTGGAAGTCTTCATGCCACAAGCCACTGCTAAATGAAAAGTGATCCAAGCCTGCTTCCGGTTCCCCATGACTTTAGTGCCCGTTCCAAATAGTTTCAAAACCTTTCAACTTGGACAACAAATGATTTGTTTTGGAAAGGACCCTGCATTGCCACTGGAACATATATTTTTTCTCAATAACTGCCTTCACTTTCCTCTTTTAGACACAAGAGCCCATTTTAATCTAACAAACTATCACTATTAGATCCCCCGTGAATTTACGCCCCTTCCACATCATTCAGAAATTGTTATCAGATCACATTCTAATGATCCCTACTTAAATGTTTGTCCTAATTAGGATTGTTGCTCTGCTTTTGACAATCCTCTCCTTCTTCCCATTACCATTCTCTCCTCCTATGTCTCTTTCCAACGGTATGATCATGCCTTTTTGCTTTATTGATATCACTGAAATCTCTGAATAGAAGCTGAAATTGCATTCTCTTCTGCTTCCCTGTTCTCCTTCTTCCATTTTCAACTTCTCATAGAGTTTTACTTCCTGTATTCTCTCCCACAATACATCACCTCTGTCCTTCTCAATTCTCTCCTTTCAACTTTTTCCTTTTCTTCGTATCTCCTTCACACTCCATTCCTATCTGTCCCCCACCTTGTATCCTCTCCTTTCCCTCCTCTAATTCTTTTACACCGTTCCCCCTTTACTCCCCATTTTTAAATGTCTGATTCAGTGGCCCCTATGCTCTTTAAGCCTGTATACTGGTCTAAATTTTCAATTCTGCTTTAGAACTCTGCCTGTTAAATTCTATGTCCCAACCCCACATGACATGTCCTAGTCACTCCCATCTGAATTCTTATAGGACCAGGCTCATTAATGGCAGTGAATGGGCATTCCATCCAATGATGGACAATGGTCAGGTTCCCAAGTCTAGAGGACAGTGGAAATCCATCCAGATTTGACAAACCAGCAACTCTATTGATTGGGTTGGGAGCTGCAGGTTCATAATGGAGTGAATGAAAGGTGCCTCATTTTGGAGGCCCATCTGAAGAAGAGGCCAGTTACTTTTCAAATCAAAATGATCACAGCTGCCTAGCAATGATCATGGAGAAACAGTTGCCCAATGGGATGGCCAATGGCCACAATGTGGCCCAGCAGCCATTGAGTCAGGTGGCAGGTTGCCCCATGTATGATCCATTGCCCCACTCCTGATGATTCTGCTCTTAGCCGACCACATTGGTCTGACCACCTGGAAGGTCCAGGCCAGCTTGAAACTCCCACACTGAAAATCATGATCAGTCCAGGACTGGGGCATGGTGGCTGAGTGATTAGCACTACTGCCTCACAGTGCCAGGGACCCCAGGTTTGATTCCACCCTTGTGCAACTATCTGTACAGAGTTTGCACACTCTCCCTGTGTCTGTGTGGGTTTTCTCTGGGTGCTCCAGTTTCCTCCCACAGTCCAGAGCTGTGCAATTTAGGTGGATTGAACACGCTAAATTGCCCATAGTTTCCAGAGAGGTGCAGGCTAGGTGTATTAGCCATGAATGAGAAATTCAGAGGAACAGGGATAATGTAGGAGTGTGGGTCTGGGTGGGATGCTCTTTGGAGGGTCAGTGTAGACTCAATGGGCTGAATGGCCTGCTAACATACTGTTGGGATTTTATGATTCTAGGAGGCATTCATAGGGCCCATAATGATCGCCAATTGTTCTGACTTGGCTCCCTGCTAGGAATTCGTGGACAGTCAATCCAATCCCAAAATTCCCTCGTTGAAAAATACTCAGGATTGGAATGGTGGTGGTGAATCAGGAAAAACCTTAAGGAAAATGCTCCTGGGCCCTGAAATCACTTGGCCCATGGTGTGAAATTTGGAATAATGGCATGAGAAGGTGAGCAAAATCTTATTTGACATCAAGACCCACAAGTTGCATTTTAGAACCAAGCCCTGGACGTTGAGACAAGATTCTCACTAGTGAGAGGGCTAGGAACAAGGGTTATTGCTCATTATCATCGTCATCACTTTCTTAACCTTGTCTGATTAATGTGCAAATTCCCACTCTGGCAACTATCAAATTAAACTAGATGCTGAGAATTCCAGGCCTGAAATTCTATGTGGGTACCTGGCAACTCCAGCTCACCACTTGCTCCTCCACAACAACATCTCAGGGCATGGTCCATGAACAGCGTCTGTCTACAGCCCATGTCCACAGATGTTTGCATATGCCAGCGTCTCTACGTCATCATGAGACAAACTACTTAGAGTGGGCTTTTGCACTTTAATAATATACTTTGCAGTGCACAAAGGACATTTTGTGTGCAGGGACAGGCACCCGGCACACTGACTGAGCCAGGCTGCATCTCAGCATTCTTAGCTCGCTCTGCTAGTGCTCACTTACTTTGCACCTACCTGGATGCTCACAGCATCTCTGCCTTGCTTTGCTTTTCAGCACTTTGCCCAATTAGCCACACTTTAAGGGCTCACAATATTGCCTTGTTGTTTAACACAGACGCAAAGCACGACAGCTTGTCATGCTGGACAACAGTCATGAGCTAAGGGAGTGGATATTTTGCCACAGTGCTGCATCAATCTCACAGCTTCTCACGTGCCAACTGTGTGTGGGCCAAAGATTCTGCATGTGCAGAAACACCACCTGAACCTCAAATTCTAAAGGGAATAGTCCTCAATGAAGATGAGGGACACAGCATTCAGTCAGGGAATCACAGCAAAGTGAGTCATGAACAACACCTACCATCAGTCAGTCACTTGCAGTGATCATGGTCAGGATCACCTCTCGCAAGAGGTGAGAAATTGAACGCAGGCCACACCACCACCTGCCCAGGCTTTTTGCCCTATTGGGGGCTCACTTTCTCCTGCAACATGTGAAGGGGAGGGATGGATTGAGATGAAAGTGGCTGGCACAGCTGTTAGTACTATTGCTAGTTGGGGGTAGGTGATGAAGTGCCCCTAGTGAGTAAGTTGGAGGTGCAGAGGCCATGCAGAGTTGGTGGTCTGGGAGGTAGAGGTTGGTAAGCACAATTGGGGGAAGATGCTGCAGGTAATTGTGAGAATGGCAGAGCATTAGCCTTGGTTGGAGGTTGGTATAATACTAGAGAAAGACTTAGTGTGAAGTAGCAGACAGAATATGTTAAGGGTTATCCTTGCAGAGTGGACAAGGTTCTGCAGCACTGCTGCGAGTTCCTCTGGACAGTTGAGACTATGCTGACCCAGTTGGCAACTTCAAACCAGCCTGGTAGAGTCCAGTGTTATAGTGTCAGATGCATAGAGATCTATAGCACAAAAAAGGGCCCTTTGGCCCATCATGCCAGTCAAAAACAACTTTTTAATTATTCAAATCCTATTTTCCAGTACTTGGTCCATAGCCCTTTAGGCTTTGGAATCGCAGGTGCACATCTAAATATTTCCTCAATATTATGAGAGTTTCTTCCTCTCCCACCTTTACAGGCACAGAGTTCCAGATTCCCATCATGAGGGAGAAAGGATGACCTTCCTGAGTTGCACCCCATCAGGTCGCTGTCTACAGGGTGACATACCGGTCTCACCTTACCTGCTATATCTAGAACAAATGTCATGAAATGTGCAGGGCAGCTCCAGATGACAGTATGTGATTAGATGCATAAAGGCTTTTAACGATTGTGCCGGTACCAGAGATCTGGGACATCCTAAGAGTGACAAGTACTGCTGGCTACCGTGAGTGGGAAATTAAGGCTTGCATTGAATGAAAGGGGAACTGTAGGGGCAAAGCTGGTAGCTAATGAGATGAGTTTGGGACAACCATGCAAGAAAACTTTCTCAACCTCACAGAGATAAACCCTTCCTGAAAGTCAATGAAAATGACACAGCCAAAATATGGGAAGATAGAGCCCTTAGTTTTCATTTACATAATATACACATTTTTTTAAATGGAAAATTTGATTGAATGACGTTCTGTATTGAAAGCAGTAATCTACTGTCAGCAGTGAGAACAACATTGTCTTAATTTTTTATGATCCTATCCAATCAACTAGAAAATAAAACCTTTAATTCCTAATTTAATAATAAGATATCGCCAGCTTCACAATGGTCTGCTAATCCCTTTAAAGATTGGCTCTAAATAATCAATTTGTCCTTGACGATGTTATTGACTTCTGAATCAATTTTACATTAAAACTGTAGTCACTCCTTTTAAATGATCCTTTTCCTCCATTTCAAGCGATGGGTAATCAATCATCCAGCAAATTTACAACCGGTCCACTCAAATAACATGGGCAATGTTACAAGTGATTTGTTTAATGGCTCCCGTGCCCTTCAGAGATAGCGATCATATGACCACTGTAAGTCATCCAGCAAACTAAATATTACTCCATTTCTTAAAACATGCCCCTGTTCATAAAACAACACTGGCATACACTATTGTTGCAGTCAGAAATTAGGCAAGTTACCCAATATCCTGAGCGTGGATATTGAGTGGAAAAATGGGTTTGTATTGGATGAAAGGGGCACCAGAGGGGCATGGCTGGTGCTTAATGAGGTGAGTTTGGGACAATCATAAGAGAAAACATCACACAGAATATTGTCATTGACATAAATGTCTTAATTCTAGTTAGGTGCTAAACTAAAAAGCAGAAACTCTGAGGTGATCATCTAAGAAGTATTATCTGAACCACAAGGATATTGGCATAGGGTAAATAATGTCAAGGAGTTGAATTTGTGACTTAAAAATGACATGGGAGGCTAAATAATAAGTTAGGAGCCCACGGTGTTGGCTGTGGTATATTATTGTAGACAGAGTATTGTGTAGCTATTAGAGTCTGTAGGCACGGAATCAAACACATCGGCCCAACTCATCCATGCTGACCAGACATCCTAATTTAATCTAGTTCCAGTTGTCAGCATTTGACCCATATCCCTCTAAACCCTTCCTATTCATATACCCATCCAGATACGTTTTAAATATTGTAATTGTAACTGTAGTAGACAGAGTTGGGATGAAGAGTGCATTTTCAGGAATGGCAGCAAATAACTTGTGCAGTGCCACAGGGTTCAACACTGAGGCCACAATTATTTACAACATATGTTATTGACTGGGATGATGGAAGTGAATGTACTATAGTCAAGCTTGTGTATAACACAAAAATAGGTGTGAAGACAAGCTGTGAGAGTGATACAAGGAGTCTAGAGATTAAAGGTACGATAAGTGAGTGGCAAAAATGTGGCAGATGGTAGATATAATCTGAGAAGTGAGTTTATACACTTTGACAGGAAGAATAGAGGAACAGCACATTACTTAAATGTGAAATACTGCAGAAAGCTGCAACACAGAAGGATTTGGAAGTCCTTGTTCATCAATCGCAAAGATACTCATCTAATTTCAGTGGGTAATAGCAAAAAAATGGAATGTTGGCCTTTATTTCAATCAGAATGGAGCATAATAATAGGGAAGTTCTGCTAAAACTATACAAGGCACAAATCAGACCAAAGCTGGAGTATTGTGAACAGTCTGGGTACCTTTACTTAAGGAAATTTATACTGATGTTAAAGGCAGTCTAGAGAAGGTTAACTATGGCAATCCTGGGTATTCAGGGATTTTTGTATAAGGAGGGGTTCAGTGGGTCAAAGCTGCACATAATGGAGTTTAGAAGTAAGAGAGGAGACCTTATTGGAAATTATAAGATTTTTAAGGGCTTGATAGGATAGATGCTGAGAGGTTGTTTCCACTCGTGGGGAGGGTGTCATCTCAGAATAAGGGGTCACCTATTTAATACAGAGAAGAGCAGGATTTTTTCCCCATAGATTGCAGTGAATCTATGAAATTCTGAATGGAATTCTCATAATAAAGCCAATAGGTAATAGTTAAGAAAGATTGCTATGCAAGTGAATCAATATTAGCAGTAGTTTTCTGCTTCTAAAGGCTGTGAGGAAAGTTTTGGAAAAACAAGGGTAGAATTTTCTTGCAGATTTCAGGACTCTGACATTGGGATAAAATGAGGCCACACCTGTCAGGAAGTGCACCAGGAGAGGTCCTTCCAGGAGCTGTCTACAAGCTTACTGTCCAGTATGAATGGCAGATGATCCCCTGGTGCTGATGGCCCAAAGGGCACAATTCACAGAGTCATAGCAACCCACCACCAGAGGTAGGCACTGCTGTAGGAGAAATGAGGATGCTCTTAAAGTTGAGGGCCCACAGAGGGCTGGAAATAATTAATCTTTCAGAGAAGACAGTCAGGCTCATTTGACTAGAGGGAAGCCCCTGCAATGGTAACCTTTGGGTGCATAGTGTAGCAATCACTCCTGTTTGGGAGATGAAGTCCTTAACTCTGACTCCGATTTCAGGGAAATTGCTGAGTGCCCACTCTGCTACCAGCAAAATGTGTGCTATAAATGGTACCTAATTGGAACCTAAATATGCAGATCCACAATCCTGCCTGCCTGTCAGAAATATTTTGGGGAGCTCTCCTGATGCCACCCTCGGGTTGGGAAAATTCCACCATGAAATTATAAGAGGAACAAAAAAATTTACAGCACAGGAACAGGCCCTTCGGCCCTGCAAGCCTGCACCGATATGCTGCTCTTCACAACTAATACCCCCTGCCCTTCCAGGGACCGTATCCCTCTATTCCCATCCTATTCATGTATTTGTCAAGACGCCCGTTAAAAGTCACTATTGTATCAGTTTCCGCTACTTCCTCCGGCAGCGAGTTCCAGGCATCAACCACCCTCTGTAAAACAAATATTGCCTCGCACGTCACCTTCAAACCTCGTCCCTCGCACCTTAAACCCATGGCCCCCGAGTAACTGACTCTTCCACCCTGGGAAAAAGCTTCCGACTGTCCACTTTGTCCATGCCCTTCATAATCTTGTAGACCTCTACCAGGTTGCCTCTCGATCTCCATCGTTCCAGTGAGAACAACTCAAGTTTCTCCAACCTCTTCTCAAAGCTAATGTCCTGGTAAATCTTTTCTGTACCCTCTCCAAAGCCACCACATCCTTCTGGTGGTGTGGTGAGTAGAATTGAACACAATATTCCAAATGTGGCCTAACTAAGGTTCTATAAAGCTGCAACATTATCTGCCAATTTTTAAACTCAATGCCCCACCTGATGAAGTCAAGCATGCTATATGCCTTGTTGACTACCTTCTCCAACTGCGTTGCTACTTTCAGTGACCTGTGTACCTGTACACCCAGATCCCTCTGCCTATCAGTACTCTTAAGGGTTCTGCCATTGACTGTACATTTTTCATCCGGATTAGACCTTCCAAAATGCATTACCTCACATTTTTCCAGATTAAACTCCATCTGCCATCTCTCTGCCCAAGACACCAACCGATCTATATCCTGCTGTATCCTTTGACGGTCCTCATCGCTATCTGCAATTCCAGCAACCTTTGTGTCATCGACAAACTTACTAATCAGACCAGTTACATTTTCCTCTAAATCATTTATATATATTACGAATAGCAAAGGTCCCAACAGTGATCCCTGAGGAACGCCACTAGCACACAGCCCTCCATTCAGAAATACACCCTTCCACTGCTACCCTCTGTCTTCTATGACCGAGCCAGTTTATTTATCCATCTTGCAAGCTCACCTCTGACTCCGTGCGACTTTACCTTCTATATCAGCCTGCCATGAGGGACCTTGTCAAAGGCCTTACTGAAGCCCATGTAGACAACATCCACTGCCTACCCTCATCGATCATCTTCGTGACTTCCTCAAAACCCTCAACCAAGTTAGTGAGACACAGCCTCCCCCTCATAAAACTATGTTTCCTCTCGCTAATACGCCCACTTATTTCCAAGTGGGAGTAAATCCTGTCTCGAAGAATCCTCTCCAATTATTTCCCTACCACTGCTGTAAGGCTCACTGGCCTGTAATTAGCTGGATTATCCCTGCCACCCTTCTTAAACAAAGGAACAACAATGGCTATTCTCCAATCCTCTGGGACCTCCCCTGTAGCCATTGAGGATACAAATATATCCCTCAAGGCCCCAGCAATTTCCTCCCTTGCCTCTCTCAGTATTCTGGGGTATATCCCATCAGGCCCTGGGGACTTGTCTACCTTAATGTATTTCAAGACCTCCAATACCTCTTCCCTTTTGATCTCAAAATGACCCAAACTATCTACACACCCTTCCCCAGAAGCATCATCCACCAAGTCCTTCTCTACGGTGAATACTGATGCAAAGTACTCATTTAATATCTCGCTCAGTTCCTTTGGCTCCACACCTAAATTCCCTTCCCTGTCCTTGAGTGGGCCAACCCTGTCCCTGGTTACCCTCTTGCCCTTTATATGTATAAAAATCCTTGGGATTTTCCTTAATCTTGTTGGCCAATGACTTTTCATGACCCTTTTTAGCCCTCCTCCTTTCCTAGTATTCCACCCTTCCTTCACGTGTTCCCAGCCTCCTAGCCTTGATAAATGCTTCCTTTTTCTTTTTGATTAGGTTCACAATATGTTTTGTCATCCAAAGTTCCCTAAACTTGCCATATTTATCCTTCATCCTTGCAGGAACGTGCTGGTCCTGAGTTCCCAGCAACTTACACTTGAAAGCTTCCCATACACCATATGTTGATTTGCCTTCAAACATCTGCCTCCAATCTACATTCTTCAGTTCCTGCCTGATATTGTTGTAATTAGCCTTCCCCCAGTTTAGCACCTTCACCTGACAGCTACACTTATCTTTATCGATCAGTACCTTAAAGCTTACTGAATTGTGATCACTGTTTCCGAGCTGCTCCCCTACTGAGACGTTGACCACCTGGCCAGGCTCATTCCTCAATACTAGGTCGAGTACAGCCCCTTTCCTATTTGGACTATCTACATACTGTTTCAAGAAGCACTCCTGGATGTTCAATACAAACTCTGCTCCATCTGCGCCCCAAGCACTAAGTGAGTGAGAAGTTAAAATATGGGAAGTTAAAATCACCGACGACAACAACCCTGTTACTTTTACAGTCCCTCTTCCACTGCTACATTGGCACTATCCCCCACCTCTTCCTCTGCTACATCGATGACTGTATTGGCGCTGCTTCATGCTCCCACGAGGAGCTTGAACAGTTCATCAACTTTACTAACACCTTTCACCCCAACCTCAAGTTCACCTGGACCGTCTCTGATGCCTCCCTCTCCTTCCTGGACCTGTCTGCCTCCACCTCTGGTGACCGCCTTGAAACCAATATCTATTTCAAGCCCACCGACTCACACAGCTACCTAGACTACACCTCCTCTCACCCATCTTCTTGCAAGAATGCGATCCCCTACTCCCAGTGTCTCTGCTCCCAAGATGGGGCACTCCACTCCCGAACATTCCGGATGTCCTCCTATTTCAAGAACTGCAACATGCCATCCTTTGGTGGTTGAAAATGCTCTCAACCGCATCTCTTGCGTTTCCTGCGCCTCTGACCTCACATCCCCTCCCCACAACAAAAACAAAAACAGAATCCCCCTTGTCCTCACGTAGCACCCCACTAACCTCCACATCCAACATCATTCTCAGCCACTACCGCCACCTACAACCCAACCCCACAACCAAAGATATATTTCCCTCCCCACCCCTATCTGCCTTTCATAGGGACCGCTCTCTCTGCACCTCCCTCGTCCGCTCCACACTCTCCACTAGCCCCACCACCTTTCCCTGCAACCGCAGTAAGTGCTACACCTGCCCCTACACCTTCTCCCTCACCTCCATTCAAGGCACCAAACAAACCTTCCACATCTGACAGAGATTCACCTGCATATCCATCAAAGTGGTCTATTGCATCTGCTGTTCCTGACATGGCCTCCTCTACATCAGTGAGACCAAGCAGACGCTCAGAGATCGCTTCGTAGAGCACCTGCGCTCTGTTTGTGACAAACGACAACACCTTCCAGTTGCGAACCATTTCAACTCCCCCTCCCACTCCCTGGGCGACACGTCCATCCTGGACCTCCTCCAGTGTCACAATGACACCACCCGGAAACTGGAGGAGCAGCACCTCATATTCCGCCTCGGGAACCTACATTCCAATGGCCTAAATGTGGATTTTACTAGTTTCAAAATCTCCCCACGCCTGGCCTCATCCCATGACCAACCCTCCCTCTCATCCCTACCTCCTTGACCTGACACAACCTGTCCAACTTCTCTCCCACCTATCCGCTCCTCTAACCTCACTGACCAATCCACCACTCCCTACATGCACTCACCTATCACCATCCCACCTACCTTCCCCAGCCCCACCCCTCCTCTCTCTAGTTATTTCTGAGCTCCCTACCCACCCATCCACCCCATTTCTGAAGAAGGGTCCTGACCCAAAACATCAGCTTTCCTGCTCTTCTGATGCTGCCTGGCCTGCTGTGTTTCTCCAGCTCCACATTGTGTATTATCAGCATCACCACTCTGCTGCCCTCTTCTGGGTCCTCACCTTCAATTAAACACGGAGGGTGTCTCGATGAAGTCCACCTTCTGGAAGCAGTGACTTCACTGATGCAAATCTTCCCCACGTCAGCCAATCAGTGTCAACACTCTGCTGCCCTCTTCCACAGTTCTTTCAGTCACTGGCAAAACTGATGACCACTCATTGTCTCTGACACATCCTAATTCCTAGTCGCGACAGCCCACAGACATCCATTCAAAAGGGTACAGATACATTTCTTAAGGAATGGACACATGGTGAAACACAAAGTATAATAAAGCCAAAGAAGTTAAATGTCAATGTAAGGTTGGAAGTATTAAATATGTTAGGAGCTGGATAATTTTTTCTGCAACCAGCTCCAAACAGAAGGGTCCTAGCAGAACATATGCAGGGCATACAAGACTTTTAACACAGAGTGTAAAAAATGGTTAGAGTTGCTGAATCATATTTCAATATTTTATATATCTCACCATTGATCAGAGCAACTGCCTTGCACACCCCAAAATACCTTCTCTCTATTCAGACAATATAAGTCTATTCTGCTCTTCTTATAAACCTCATTAAGATTCCACGGCCCCTTTTAATGAGAACCTAAGCCTCAATTAGTTATCCAGTTGGGAAAACATTGCCATGGAATGTGTGGAAGCAATCAAGCTCCACCTGACCATTCACCAAGTCCAGGTTTCTAGAAGTGTTATGCTTTGGCCATCCTCATCAGAAACAGCCCCACCATTACATATAATGTTGTAGTCAGTGGGAAATTGCCAGCGTAAGGCTTATATACCTTAAGATGCACAATCACAGTTTGGCATCAACTGCTTTAAATAGACATTTACCTTAAAAGGAAATCCGACAAAAATGGGGAGGTCGGGGTGAGAGCAGGTAGATCTGGAGAAGCATATTCACTTTAACATATCTTCTGACAGCCTTTCCTATAGATGCACCATAGTTGGCAGGTGCTTCCAGTGGCTTAAACAGATTTTGTGCATGAGAGGAGGCAAAAGAGGAGTTCATTTTCAGCAGTGGTGCAAGGAAAGATTTCTGGAGGCTTCTGAATGAGTAAGCAGAGAGCACACGATGGCACTTAGGCAGCAGACTGATTCCACCCAGAGACCAGTGAGAGCCTTTACCTCTGTAGGAAAACAAAACTTAACTTCTAGACTTTTGACAATGCATACATGCAACACTCTGTAATCCAGCACATCTTCTGCCAATGATCAACTGCACAGACACTTAAGCGTATACACAGCTCTGAGGAAGGGTCACCGGACCTGAAACGTTAACTCTGTTTTCTCCTCCACAGATGCTGCCAGACCTGCTGAACTTTTCCAACAACTTTGTTTTTGTTCCTGATTTACAGCATCTGCAGTTCTTTTGTTTTTTACTTGGATCTATATGTTGAAACTAATATAACACTTGTGCAACAAAAACAGAAGTTGCTGGAAAGGCTCAGCACGTCTGGCAGCACCTGTGAAGAAAAAAATCAGAGTTAACTTTTCGGGTCTGGTGATCCTTCCTCAGAACTGATGGTAACTGGGAAAATGTTGGTTTATATGCAGAAAATAGGGAGGGGGATGGGGTAGGGAGTAAATGATAGGATAGAGCCTGAAGAGAGAGAAGAGCAGTTGGATAGACAAAGGAGTTGATAACGATCTGACTAGGAGGGTGAATAGTTGTTATTGGGGACTGTAAGTGACACTTGTGCATTTGATTTATACTTTAGATTCTGGTCTCTGTGCCAGAACTCAAATATTTCTGTACCAACAGGTGAAACATTTACTGTCTTTGTAAATATACTATTCAGTGGTTCATACTGTGTGCAAAAACAAAATTTCTGGAAAAGCTCAGCAGGTCTGACAGCATCTGTGAAGGAAAAAACAGAGTTAACGTTTTGGATCCGGTGACCCTTCCTCAGATTTACAGCATCCACAGTTCTTTCGGTTCATATTGTGTGGTTCCCTCAGGTTGACTATAGGGAGTTATATTTCTACCCAATATTCCTGATTCAACAAAATGCTGATGATCATACCATCGATCTTCATATGATCAATGATGATATAGCTAACTCCTTAATAATCCTCCAGCCCTGTCTGAGCAATCATTAAGCCAAGTATCATCTGATGCCCCCTGCTCCAGAAAGGAAGCATCTCATCTCTGGAATGTAACCACTCCTGAGCAATTATTGAGCAACTGAGGATATATCAATATATCATCTGGAATCTGTACTCTAAAAATCAATCCCTGATGTTAGGTGACACGAAATATAATTTTCTCCATTTAACCTTCTGGTCAATAGGTTCCAAAAAAGTCAAGGTGATACTTTGTCAGTGACCCTTATTGGTAATGCGACCAAAACTTATAAATCTAACATCACTTCTTATATGAGAATCTGTATGAAAGGAGGAAGAAGGAAGGGTAGGTTGTGAATCAAATGGACCCACACAAAGTCCCAAGCTAAATATGACTTTGGGCTGGGGCTTTGAAAGCTGGTTATGTGAGGGACAGGCAAAATCAGCCTGAGAACTACTTACAGGGCTTGGAGGAGGAGGGCTCCCATTTCTTGGCTGAGAAACATTTTGTAGATAAGTAATTCTTTAAAATACTTACCTTGGCCTCACTGAACCACTCCATGGCTCTCGCTATGATTCCAATGTTTTGGTTTGGGCAAGTATGAGAAACCAAAATCAAAAAGTTAAAATGCTGTTGGGATATCTAAAATATCATTGGTTCAAGCATTGCCATACATATTTGGCCCAGCCCACCATAAGCATATAGCTCTGGCACAGGTAGGCAAAGTTGGTGGTGGGATAGTGCTTTAGGAATATTTATGGGCAAAAAAAATTTCTTTTGTTTCGAAAAATAATGTAATATAATGGTGAATATTTATTTTATCAAGTAATGTATTTATTAAAATAAGTATTAGAGATAATTGTCTCTACTATTAGTTGTTTGCTACTCCTCCTGAAATATATATTTTGTTGACATGTTTCTTACCTATTTTAGATATTATATGTATAATGTGGTACATTAACAGTAGTTCTTGAGTACCAATAAATTTATTGTGAAAAGATTCAGCATGTTAAAGAAAGGTCAGCAAGCACAACATGCATACTTTTAAAAACCGAAAGAACTGCGGATGCTGTAAATCAGGAACAAAAACAAAGTGGCTGGAAAAGCTCAGCAGGTCTGGCAGCATCTGTGAAGGTAAAAACAGAGTTAGCATTTTGAGTCCAGTGACCCTTCCTCAGAACCCGGACCTGAAACGTTAACCGTTTTTTTCCATCACAGATGCTGCCAGACCAGCTGAGCTTTTCCTGTAACTTTGTGTATCCATGCTTTTAAAAAGGAACTGGACGGTTAGCTGAAAAAGGATTATCTTCCCAACAAACAAAATAAAGTAATTGGATCAGAATATTAGAATAATTGAAATTACTGGCATGGATTTTATTGATCAAATGTTAATTTTCAATAGTGAAATATTTTGACTTAATACAGAAGTGTTTTGAGAAAGCTTGCAATTTACCATGTCTATATTTACAACTATTCTTCATGATCAGCCATTGACAGTCCAACTCATACTCAATTGAGAAACATCATTATCTTTTTGAGCCGCTACATCAGTTACACAAAGCTGACAAGCAGTAGTACGAATCTACAAAAATAATCATTTATCAAAATGAACATTTCAGAAATATACATTCCTAAGAAAAATTGCAAGAAATATTTCATGTTATCTTCAGTTTTGGATTATCATTAAAAATAGCTTTTGAAAAATGTACAAGTTATTGGAACCGACTCCAGCTGCATTAAAAAGGAATATTTCAACAACGCTGAATATCTGTAAAGCCTCAATGCACTTCTAGCTAATGATATAATGCTGCCTCAGTAGCTTTTCCTAGGAACAGAAGAGAGAATGATTTCCTAACTGAACGTTAGTCTTTGTTACAGTTCTCTTCCCTTAAGCCCCGCACGTGATCTTATTTAAACCTGTGCCACATACCATTTCAAAGCTATGTTAAAATTTGTGGCCTGCTGAAGATACTATTTGAACAAATGTATTTTAAACAGCCTACCCCAAGGAATTTATTAGTATCCTCCTTCATGTTTATGTGCTGCCAGATGTTGAGTCAAAATAGTGTTTTTCCTGTCTCGATTAAGGTCTTTGACAGATGGGCCAGATTATCCCTCTGTAAACAGGATCTCAGAGAGCCCAAGCTGAATTTGGCACAAACTGATTAAATAACAATGTATGCATTTTCATGAATATATCCTCATTTCAGAGATGTTAGGGGAGATTCACAACATTCTGAACTCTTTAGCAAAGACGGTTTGAGAGTGAAAATGATCATTAAAGGTTTGGGTTCCTTAGTGAGATGCTGCACTATGAAGCTAGTCATTGCTTCAGAGATGGATGATTTTATTTCAGCCTTGAGAGCCGTAGAGCCGTTTATTTTGTAATCTATGAGGGAATGTGATGCTGAAGCTGCCAGTTTCTTTTTTAATATATATCCAGTACATGTATTTTCTCTAGAGAGCTTATAGCTGAAAAGCCAACTCATTCCACCAGTGCTTAAAGTGAAATTTATCAGCATCAGCAGATAAAACTGAAAGCTGCCTTTGATAGAGGGTATCCGCTTTAAGGATGCAACACAGGGATCAGGCAAGATTATAGGTTTTAATTTCAATCAGTAAAGCTTGGCACTGATATTCCCAGGGATGGCCCTCTTTACCAGGAAATTAAATAAAATGTATTTATGCATCACTCATGATAACAAACACAGCAAATGCTGATTGCTAAAGTCTTGTATAGATTGCCAGCTGCTGATCAGGCTATTGCCTCCCAGGGTGCACAGACACAGCTGTCAAAAACCAAAGCAGAACACATACTGTATTCTGGTGATTTATTAATTTGTTAGTGACTGGTGATGTTTGAACAAAGGTTAACAAGATAACATAACAGTAATATTACCAGTGTAATTCCTGGGTATCAACTTTTAGGTTTCCTTGCTTAAAAATTTAGTTCATATCTCAATGTCATAAATACTCATATGGCAAAGATAACTGAAATGCTTCATCATACCCATGGAATTTTTATATATCCGAAAGGTTGATGAAAGTACCTGACGTTTAGTGGCTGCAAGATTAAGCTCCCTAACACCAACAGCATGGATGTGGGGTCCACGCACTGGAAGTGTGCAGAATAAACATATTGTGATGTCAGTCAGTGTTTAAGGCTGATTTGACCCCAGATCTACCATTTTGCACTTCACAGCTTCAGTTAGTAGCATCTCTTAAATATACACAGCTGAACATGTATTCAATAACAGGAGTAAGTCACCCCAGTGCTGAGTGAAGTGATCATCAAGAACTGCTGACAACAGGTGCAGAGCTGGATGAACACAGCAGGCCAAGCAGCATCAAAGGAGCAGAAAGGCTGACGTTTCGGGCCTAAACCCTTCATCAGAAATGGGGGAGGGGAAGGGGGTTCTGAAATAAATAGGGAGAGAGGGGGAGGCGGATAGAAGATGGATAGAGGAGAAGATAGGTGGAGAGGAAACAGACAGGTCGAAGAGGCGGGGTTGGAGCCAGTAAAGGTGAGTGTAGGTGGGGAGCTAGGGAGGGGATAGGTCAGTCCAGGGAGGATGGACAGGTCAAGGGGGCGGGATGAGGCTAGTAGGTAGGAAATGGGGGTGTGGCTTGAGGTGGGAGGAGGTGATAGGTGGGAGAAAGAACAGGTTAGGGAGGCGGGGACGAGCTGGGCTGGTTTTGGGATGCGGTAAGGGGAGGGGAGATTTTGAAGCTTGTGAAATCCACATTGATACCATTAGGCTGCGGGGTTCCCAAGAGGAATATGAGTTGCTGTTCCTGCAACCTTCGGGTGGCATCGTTGTGGCACTGCAGGAGGCCCAGGATGGACATGTCGTCTGAGGAACGGGAGGGGGAGTTGAAAAAACTGCTGACTAGCTGCTGATTGTCTACTGGTTCTGTTTGAGTTTCTGGAAGTGATGGATGTTTGGAGGAATTGCATACTGTTGGTAGACTAAAGGGAAACATATGGGGAACCCAGAGGGAAAAAATATTTAAAGAACAGGAAAATTTGGAAATGAATACATTAGGCATACTGGAGCTCCATTTTGAACTAAACAAGATAGGTTGGACTAGTGTGTGTCCTTCACAAGTCTTACTGTTTTCTACTTTTGGGAAGACATTGCTTATGACTGAAATGGTTTCCAGTATGGCACCATTAATGGAGGCTCTTCCGCTTGGGTTACAGCATGAAAAGAAGATAATGCAGAGGCAGGAAAGAAAGGAGGAAGAAGGGAGAAGAGTTCTGAGCAAGATTCATTATTACTTGGATTTTTCAAGAAGTGCCTCTCATAACTTCATCTAAGCATGGAACTGAAGTTTGTTCAGTGTCTGTGATTCAACCAGAAGGTATGCACAGCATTCTGTCTTCTCTTGGAACTAAACTTTCTGTCTCCAAACACATTGCTGATCACACAACTAGTCACTGAGAAGTTGACTGTGGCTGTCAATTTCTTCACTGCCACATCTTTCCAGACCGGTAAAGGAGACATATCTAGCATTTCCCAGTTCCCTCTCCATGCTACATCGGAGAGGTAAGCTTGCAATATTCTCTCCAAAGTGGAACACACATGTTTTTGCCAGGATGGTGCACTACATGATGTACTGTGCCACTGACTCTAAACATGTGGCTTTCACAATGGTGAGATATTCCCTGCAGCCACAGATGTTATCATTCATTCAGAGTGCTGACCATGCTCAGTACACTGTGATGGTGAATGCCTGCTGTCAAGGTAGCAGAAGTGATCATCTTGTGCCACACCAGAAGGTAGCTGCTAGGTGGCAAGAGTTATCGCCTCTGAATATACTTAATGACACACCTCCACAACCCAATATCATGTGGTCAACATGCATATATGGTGAGTTAAGTTGTTAATATAAACATTACCAAGCAAACAACTAGGGTACTGAAACAACAGCTCTACTACCTCAACGAAAAAGGAAGAGTCCTTCAACAGTTCAAAGAATTGGTGTCCCAAGATACAGTTGAAAGCTCCATAACTTGTCCATCGTGTGGTCATAACTTTTGCCACCAGGCATTCAGTGAGGAATCCAATTCCCAGGAGTGAAAACCCAAATCCCCTCTGTTCAATGGTTCCACACCACTTTTAATGGATCCTGTGTGATGGTGGAGCCACATCTTTTATGTTCCTGGACAATGATGGTATGCTTATGGTATCAAATGTGTCAATGCACCAAGAACTATGTATGCAAATAAATTAACATCCATACAATGGTCTATTGAAGTCCTTGATATCTAATTTTATCTTTGGAAAGCTGTCACCCATGTGATTTTCTCCCTCTTGTCTGGTTGCAGCCAATGCTGCCTGGTAACTAACTCATCATTTGCCTATTAATACCCAGAAAAGAGACAAAAAATACCATTGAATATGGTACCATCTAGTTGGCTTATGTGGCTGTAACAGTGGAAAACTGACAGTATATCCAAATTGTAAGATGCGTGTGTGACTTGTAGACATAGTAAATACATGAGGATGAGGTGAGGAAATTAATTTGAGGCATAATTTGTGACTGACTGATTTTTGGTAGATGAGTAAAAAGGTACATTCAATTCATCAGTAAGTGGCTAATAGTGCAGTTGTTAGGATAAGACATACGAAGATGCATTCACTGACCTTAACTGCTCTTGTGAAATCATTAACCATTTTTCAGCACTGCATCCAAATCTTTAGGACTAGGCTGTCTGCATTGAATACAATGGCTACCCAGTACCGATTCAGTATCTGCCTCTAGGGCCTACTGGCCCTCTGAGAGAACAGACCTCTCTCCTCCAATGCACCTTCTGCAAGAAGGGCATGAGAACAGCATATGAGAACTGTGAGCCCACTCTTTGGCCTGTTATTGTTGCAGGTTCTTCCTGGTTTCCCATTTTTCCTTCACCTGTTTCAGCCCCTGCTGCAACCATAGCGCACTTTGCCTTGAGATGGTATAGTCCAGCATTAAGTGTTATAAGTTAACTTTAGGTGGTGCTGATCTTTATTGGGCCCTTGCCAAGGTATGCACCACACAAAGGCCTATTCAGTGCTCAAGTGCAAACCATAACCATTACAATTTTCAGAGCACATGATGCCTGTATCAGCTTTAAAGGAGTGTGGATTAACAATTCATCATAAACTCCATATCAGGGCCTATTCAATTTCTCCCCCATTTCATTCAATATCATTTTTGTGGACTTGTTCCTCATTATGAGGTTTTTAATCCCCTATTGGGTATAATCGATTGATATGGTTTCAAAATCACATTTGGATTTCTGTTTTGTAAATGGAGGAGAATATCTTGTGCAGGATTTTCAAAGAAGAGGCAATCTTTTGCAGATTGCCACTCCACTTCTTGTTTATGCAATGAAAGAGCTCCACAATACTGACAGGAAACCCCAATCAGGGCTTCTTCAGAAATGCTGGAGCCCTATTTCCATCATATTGCTGAACAGTATTTGAGAGGTGAGGGGACAAAGTACACCCTCTTTCTCACAGCACTCAGCTGCCATGTTCTGAAATTTAAAGGTACAGTATTATAGATTGCCACTTTCACAGCTGCTCGAACCATTCTGAAGAAGGGTCCTGGCCCAAAACAATAATTTTCCTGCTCCTCTGATGCAGCCTGACCTGCTGTGATCCTCCAGCTCCAGTCTCTGACTCCAGCATCTGCAGTTCTTGGTATCTCAAAAGTTTAAAAAAAGTACAAAAGTTAAGCATGAGGTTAGTGTGTCAGAAAGTTAGTGAGTTGGTGGGGGGGAGGTTACGGGGGCGAAGGTGATAACGTGCCAGGTGTATAGACGATAGGGTGCCAGGTAGTTAAGTTGCCACGTGGATAGGGGTAGTGTACTAAATAAGAGGCCTGCCAGTTGGATAGGTAGGATGTTGGGATAGGATGCCAAAAAGTAAAGGATAAAATGCCAGGTGGATAGAGTGCAAGATGGATAACATGCTATGGGTAAGGCAACAGTGGGGGCAGGTATGTGATGGAAAGTTCAGGGTATGTCAGAGGGGGTGGAATACATTAAGTCTGGTGGAATGGGTGTGCAAGGGCACTGGTATTGATGCATGAGGAGGGCGAAGTCAGTCAGAGGATCAAATCCAGTGGCTAGGTAGGGCAGGAGCATCAGGTGTGGCAACAGAGAGGTGTGTTAGTTCTTGAGGAAGGCAGGGAGGCCTTTTGAGCAGAATCTTCTAGAGTGCCAGGATTGGTGTCAGGTCTGTAGCAGGGCGTTTGTCAAGCCATGAAAGGAGGTGTGAAGTGGGGCTTTGTGTCAGTTCTGAAATGGAAGAGAGTCATTGTTGGTCTGTTGCAGGAGGGATATTTGGTCCAGAGCTGAGGGTGTGTTTTGTCTAGAACCATGGGCTGTTGGCTTCAAAGTGGGGTGAGGGTTGAGGGGGTAATGGGTCTTGTCAAATCCACATTTGAGAAGCATGCATGCCAGGTAGAAAGCAGATGTTGAGGGGTGGGGGTGGGAATATGTTGGGTCTGTTGCAGAGGGAGGCATGTCCGGAGGGAAGGTGGGACTGAATGTCGAGTCTGGATCAGCTGCAAGGGAGAATGTTGGGTGCAGAGAGTGAAGGGGTGAGGTGTGGAGGTATGTTGAGTCCAGAATGGATGTGGGTTTTGGGTCAGGAGTAGAGGGTGGGGGAGCCATGATCCCTCCTTACCTGGTTGTAACAGAAATAATGTGATTATTGTTGCTATGTTCCATGCAGGAATTTTCAGTGAATTCCTGATAAAGCTTAGTAATAAAAAATATTCCTAGCTAAATTTGAGACACCTGAAATGGGAAGCATTCTCATAGCAAAGACCATGAGCTGCATTTTGCTTTTGAAGATGATTCAACTCGAACAGAATGGCACAGCTTGACCAGATGTTATTTGTCTTGAAGTATAGACTTCATGGATGACTTTTCAAATGAATATCTTTAAACCACGAGGAGTTCATACAAGGGAACTGGAGATGTGATCTGCAGTTTTCAGGCCTTCAGAATTAAGATGAAATTTGTGCAGAGTCACTGTGTGAAAGTTGTTGGTCATTCAGTATTAATGCTTCAATATGTGCCCTCAATCAGCAAAATACTATGCCAAGATTAGTCATCACCAGTCTATGCACGTAACTGAAGTTCTTCATCCCTGGTCCATTCTCATGAATCTTTTCAGTACAGTATCTAATGTCTTCATATCGTTTGTAAACAATGTTGTCCATTACTGGACACAATACTACATTTGAGGACTAACCAGCACTTTTTTAATGGGTGCATCATAACTTCCTTGTTTTTCACTCCGTATGGCCCTGTTTAGAATTAGATTGACAGGCACTAACAAGATCTCTCCATGATCATTGCTGGAGGCCAGCTTTTCACTGTATAGGGGTATTTTTGTGAAACCACATATCTGACAAAGAGCCATGCCTATCAGGAACTCATAATAGGATCTGGTATGCAAGATCCTAACTAATGGCATCCTATTAGTTGATTGTATATGATACTACAAATAGTCTTAGTGTTAGTCAACAGTAAGATGCAAAAACAAAGTCACATCTTAGTCAAATGGAGGCTAAGATTTAGTATCTCTATTGCATCACAAAGTTGTAGAAATATTCAATAAGCTTTGCCGGGGAATGTATTTTGCAGTAGTGTGTTCCAAGAAATGGATCAACATGAAAGTTGTTCAAGTCAGTGAAACCATATCTTAAAATATCTAAAAATATCTTGCAAGGTTGAGGTGAAATGTTAATTAATATTCTACTATTATGTAGTTTCATTGTCCATTACTGTTAGTTGCCAATCAGATGCAAAGCCATTAGATATTGAAGAAAATAAATGAAAAGAAGGATTGAGCTTGTTTTTGCCGTTTTTGGAAGTTTAAGTAAGATTTGGGAATCTAACAGTGTCCATGAACAGAAAGATAAGAGTTTATGAAGCATTGGACATTGCTGTATTATTATATGGATCTGAGTTTTGGAACATTAAAGGAGTTGGCAGCAGCAAACCAACTCAATAGAAACCTCCTAGACGCAGTATTTATACTTACCACAGGGAATTTGGTAAGCAAACGTTTAAAAGGTTTATGTTTTCTAAAATGTAGTTAAGTTTGTATTTAACACAAGAGCACAAGGATGGAAGCCTAGCTGTTTTATTTCAGCATTCTAATCCTTAAAATAATGTATTTATAGCAAAATTTTCTGATTTATGAATGCAATCAAAATATGAGGATAATTTGACGTAAAAATATTAAAGATTTGCAAAGATATTATCATTTTAAACAGATGCAGATCCTCATAAATAATGGTATCAGTTACTGAAGCAATATAAGGAAGAGCTAAGTAAATCTGATCAATAAAAGTATGATTTATGTGACTGATGGCTTCAGTTGATAGGTCAATTTGCTAAAGGTTCTATAACCACACAAATCTATTCCAAAATCAAAAGTATTTTTTGTGAAATTAAATGAAATCTTCAAGCCTTGCCTGACCCTGAGACCTCTTTAGTTTTACACATAAATTGACCCTCCTCAAAATAAAATGGTTCCAAAATAAGTGCATCCCTGTTGCAATTTTAAGTGGCCTCTGCCAAGTTCCTCTGACACTTGCTGTGATGTAATTTGTAAGGTTACTGATGCCTGTTGTCACCTCAGCAAGATATTAGGTTTCATAGGCTTCAAATGAAAGCCTTAAACATTTAAGGCAGAGCTGGTAAAATCCTTTTCTGCACCCAAATTACTCAATATATCACTTTCTGTACATATGGCATATAACACCCTTTGTACACTAGACTAAAAGACTGGTTTTGTGAATCCACGATTTCAGCATGGACTTCCGTCTTGTACAAGTACATATCAGGAAATGGGCATCACAATTTTGCATTAGTGTTTGGAACTTTGCAGGCTATATCTGTCTGATTTTCCTTATACTTCCTAACAGTTAAAGCTGAGTGAAAGGAGTGTCAAATCAGAAACACAGGTGGAATCTTATTGGGGGGGGAGCGTGAGCGACTTGAGCCTTGGTGAGATTCATGCCAGAATTGCATGAGAAGTTTGCTGAGGCTGAGCAATTTGTTGCATCCTTTTTTCATTCATCAGATATGGGCATCACAGCTGGGACATTATTTATTGCCCATCCTTAGTTATCCTTGAGAAGATGTTGGTAAGCTGCAGTTTCCTATCTTATCAAATGTGCCAAACAAAGTAGATGCCGAGAATTCTCAACATGGAAATCAGAATGGGAATCTGGCATTTTCAGTTTGCCACTTGCTCCAAAGACCTCCCTGCATGATACTGTGCACCAATATTCAGGGCAAACTCTATAGACGCCTGGTAGGAATTGAATACAGTAGCAGATATATGGTGAGTGTGAGCTGTTGCAGAGAAGATGGTGGCACTTAATACTGGTGAAGTGGAGAATATCATTGACTTTCTTCCTACATTATTATTCACTCCTCCAGATCACTGAGACTGCATTGACATATATGGCAACCTTGGCACCAGGGATATTGATCGATTTTGAAATATTCCAACAGTGGCAATTTGTTCTGAGAATGACACATGTAAGATGGGGTTAGAATCAGGTGGGCAGGGATTAACCAAAGGGAATGCGAGGTAAGGTAACCAGCTTGGTTGTGTTAAAGGAAAAATAATAATAATCTTGTAAGAAAGTGAGAAGCTTGTTATTTGTATTTTATTGATGTAGTAAATCTTTTTCGGTTTGAATGTGAATTTCTCCCTGAACTAAATGTTAACCTCTGTGGTGTAGTCTTGTATGTATTTTATATGTATTAAAAGTTGTCATGTCTTTGTAAATGGGTGAGATTTTAAACCAGTTTAAATTTAAATGTTTTTCAAAGAGAAGATTGAGGCTAATACAGAAGTTAGAGATCAAGTTAAAGAGACAAAGCAGGCAAGAGCACGTCAGGAAACAAGGGAAGGCTGATGAATTAAACTGCATTTATTTCAATGCAAGAGACCAGACAGGTAAGGCAGATGAACTGAGGGCATGGATGGGAAAATGGGACAGGGAAAGATGGCTGAGCAATGGACAGGACTAACAGCACAATGTTGCAGGGCACAGATGCTATAAAAAGGATATAAGGGGAAGCAAGAAAGGAGGGGGAGTTGCGTTCTTGTTTAGGGAAACATCACACCATTACTGAGTTCCACTCATAAAGACTCACTGATCCCCCAGGAATGGGCAGCACGATGGTTCAGTGGTCAGCACTGCAGCCTCACAACACCAGGGACCTGGGTTCGATTCCACCCTTGGCAACCGTCCGTGTGGAGTTTGCACATTCTCCCTGTATCTGCGTGGGTTTCCTCCCACAGTCCAAAGATGTGCAGGCTAGGTGGATTGGATATGCTAAATTGCCCATAGTGTTCAGGGATGTGTAGATTAGGTGGGTTACAAGGGGATGGGTCTAGGTGGGATGCTCTGAAGGTCGGTGTGGACTTGTTGGGCCAAAGGGCCTGTTCCCACACTGTAGGGATTCTATGAAATCTATGAACAATTTGAGTTTGTTAACATACAATTAGGGATCTTCCTGGGTGTCACAGTAAAACACCCTCAAAAAAGACCCTATGAAATGGAAACTTAGTCAAAAACATGTCAGATTCAGACCATACTCTTTCCTTAGATTGACCCTGTGCTGACCCCCTGCTCATTCACTATTCTCTTGCAATAATGTTCCCTGAAAACTATCTATATACTGATTCCTTGTTAGAATCTTGTTAAAGACCAATAGCATAAAAAGAAAGGGATCAAACATCAACAAAGAAATCTGTAATAGACCAAGCTAAATTCCACATAAAATCAAGCATGCATTAACAAACAGTTGATATTTCAACAGGAAATATTGCAGTTCACATATAAACAGCTGAAACAACAAAGATAACTCTCAGTGTCACTGCCTACACAAATGTGGCACCGTGTGCAGTCTCATAGTCTTATTAACACTGCTTCTGTTAAGTAAGATTCCTCATGTGAGTTAACATTTCCAAGACATCAGTGTCCAATAATAATTTCCTCCATGACTTAGACCCAATAGTTTTTCCTTCTCTGATATACAGCATTCCAAAGTTTCACATCCTTTTGATTGAACAAATTGTAGTCATACTAACAAGCTCAGCCCAATGGACCTCATAGAATATGAGTTCCCTGATTGGGCCTGGTAATCTGATCCAATCAGGGAGCTCTGGCTGACATGTTAAAAGGGGAGCATCAGAGATAGTGACACTCTGGTAGCTGACTCTAAATGAGACAGCACGAAAGTCAAGGACTGTCATGTGTAAATAAAGAGTGACTTGGTGATAAGTACTGGCCTCTGTGGAGTTATTTCACAAATTTCCTCGTCTCAGTCTATTCTTTGTCGTGAGGTTGTCACCCTTGTTTCCAGTTTACTCTTCCTGAGGAAAACAGCTTCTCAGTGTCCACATTGTCAAGTGCCTCTTTACAATCTTGCATGCTTTAAATGAATCAAACATAATTTCCCTTTAATAAATCCATATTGACTAATGCCTATTTTCACTAAGATTTTGTAAGTTGCCAGCTATAACCTCTTTAATTATAGATTCTAGCATTTTCCATATGACAAATGTT
Source organism: Rhincodon typus (assembly GCF_021869965.1). Taxonomy (NCBI): domain Eukaryota; kingdom Metazoa; phylum Chordata; class Chondrichthyes; order Orectolobiformes; family Rhincodontidae; genus Rhincodon; species Rhincodon typus. The sequence continues at coordinate 76,646,312 of NC_063333.1, forward strand.
TGGCTAATTGGCCTACAGTTACCTGCTTCTGCCCACTTACTTTCAGGAATACAAGAGCTACATTTGCTATTTTCCAATCTGAGTGGATCTTTCCAGAGTCAAAGGAATATTAAAACTTCCATCTATCAACACTGCAGCCAATTCTTTTAGGACTTCAAGAAGTCCATCAAATCCAAGTAACCCATGAGCTTTCAGTTCAAATTCTTTCTCTGCTGACTGTAGTTATTTTAAATTCCTCCCTCCCTTTCACCAGATCCTTATGTATTTTGCAATATTATTTGTATCTTCTACAGTGGAGAATAGAGGTGCAGTGATTGTGTATCTCTACCTTTAAGGCAGAAGGTCAAGATTTAAGTCTCCCTCAGAACTTGTTGGCCATGGAAGTGTGCCATTATATGGTCAATCAGGTCAATCATCAGTCTGTAAATCCTTCTGATGTGCCTCTGGTGGATGGCAAGGATGGAAGAGTTTCCTCTTAGCCAGAACTGAATGGGACCAGCGTTGTAATTGACTCCGCGTGTTAAAAGGTTCCACATTCAGGTTCATGCCATGACCAAGGATCATCCTCGTTTTGAGGGGTTACCAAACAAATGACAGTGAAGATAGAAATAAAATGTTTCTGAAATCTTGTATAACCTCTGCACCATAGTAATTAGTAGAAATCATTTTGATGTGTTGAATCTTCCCAGCTTTTGAACGAGAGGGGCAATGGTGAGAATGTTGGGAGAAATGTGTGAGATGGCTTGCTGACATCAAGAGCAAAATGGCTCCTTTTTAACCACGTGTTAAACAGTGAGGTGCAATTCTTGCTAGTGAGCAGCGAGGGGGTCTATTTACAGCCTCATTATGATGTCAAGTCACCTCATTGATACGTAGATTCCCATTCTCCCACCACCGAATTGAAACTGGAAAGCAACAATTCCTAACATGGAAATCAGAATGGTCACCTTGCAACTCCAGCTCATCACGTGCTCCTCCAGCTCTCCATCATTCACCATCATCACAGGGCATGATGCATGGATAGCGACTACCTGCACAATCCCCCTGTCATATGGGGACCTCCAAGTCCCCATTGGCAAAGCAGGATGCCACTTGTGCCTTTTTAAAATTCATTTTTGTGGGATGTGGGAATCGCTGGCTAGCCAGCATTTATTGTCCATCCCTAGTTGCCCTTGAGAAGGTGGTAGTGAGCTACCTTCTTGAACCACTGAAAACCACCTGCTATTGATTGATATATAATGCCATTAGGGAGGGACCTCAAGGATTTTGACCCAGTGACAGCAAAGGAACAGCAATATATTTCTAAGTCAGGAAGGTGAGTTGTTTGAAGAGGAACTTGAAGGTGGTGATATTCCCATGTATCTGCTGCTCTTGTCCTTCTGGATAGAATTGATTGTGGGTTTGGATGGTGCTGTAAAAGGATCTTTGGTGAATTTCTGCAGTGCATCTTGTAGATAGTACACACTACTGCTATTGAGCATCAGTAGTGGAGGGAGTGCATGCTTATGGATGTAGTGCAAATCAAATGGACTGCTTTGTCATGGATGGTGTGAAGATTCTTAAGTGTTGTTGGACCTGCACCCGTCCAGGCAAGTGGAGGGTTATTCTATCACACTCCTGACATGTGCCTTGTAGAGGCTTTGGAGAGCCAGGAGGTGAGTTTCTCACTGCCGTATTCCTAACCTCTGACCTGCACTTATAGTCACTATGTTTATGTGGTGAGTCCAGTTGAGTTGACAGTGGGGGATTCAGTGTTAGTAACACCACTGAATGTCAAGGGGTGGTGGTTATACTGTTTCTGCTTGGTGATGGTCAGAGCTTGGCATCTGTGTGACATGAATGTTAGTTGCCGCTTGTCAGTCCAAGTTTTTGCATTTTGTTGCATTTGAACATGGATTACTTCAGTATATGAGGAGTTGCAAATGCTGAAGATTATATAATCATCAGTGAACATCCCCACTCCTGACCTTATGATGCAGGGAAGCTCTGCTTGACATGTCTTGATCAACTAACAGGAACCATGCAGGGCAGCTACACACTGTCAGCACTCAACTAGACACATAGCTGAGCATTAAAAATGGCACTAGTGTTGGAATTTCCAGAGGGTCTCTGTCGTGGCCAGAACTTCTGCCTGCAGCAAATGGAAGAATACGACGAACAGGGAAATATGAAGCATGGAGAAAGGAAACGTGACAAGTTTGGATAGATTGTGGGAGAAAACTCTCTAATGCTCTTGAAGAGAAGCCATCCATGAAACTAGCCAAAATTGACACTTAACCAATTTCAGGTAAAATTCCGCCCTATAGTTTTTCAGGCATAAAGTTTCAACCAGTTCTGCATTAGTCTCCAATCCTAGAAACTACCAGCTAGTAGAAAGAAACAGTCAAAAACTACTTAACAGACTCATGAGGATATAAAATATGATCAATTGATTTTCAAATTCCATCATATAGTTGAATACCTGGGACTTTCAGGGATGAAAATGGTTTTAAAGGAAAATGGCCACTGGTATACCTGAATAAAAGTGGTCAATTTTCAAGATGGATTGGACTACATCAGCTGAGCTGGAATTAATATTCTATATGAAAACAAAGAAACCTGTCGACTCTCCCAAGGCAGGCGTGAAAAGATCTTCATTTCCTATTTTTCCTTTAGACCTTCATGTGAATACTTGCATGTTGGAGATAAAAACATTCCCTAAAATGATCAACAGACTGGGAAATTCTCTCTCAAGAAAAAAAAGCATGATATTACAGGTTAAGAGAAAGTTCAGAATTCCAGGAACTGAAAGGATATCTGCAATATGCACTGCTGGTAATGACCCAATAGAATAATTAAACAACTGTGGTCTCAGGTTAAATCGTACACTTTAAGATACCTAACTTTTGTATCTCTCTGAGTGTGTGACCGTTTAAGAGAGAGAAAGAGAGAGTCCACATGATTTCACAGGGTAAAATGCTTGGCATTGTGCCTTTATGATTTTTCTTAGGATCAGCAAATAATACAAATGCTTTCTTCACTTAAGAATACATTGTAATTACAGCTTCAGTCAAAATTCATTAACTAAATTTTAATTAAACAGAGATAGAGCTTCATACTAAAAATTAACATTATCCTGTGTCGCAATAAACCTTACTTTCAAAGATTAGCCAATCTAAAGCTGATCAGGAAATAGAGAGCTACTGAAGTAAGACAGTAGTGAATTAGGAAAATTATTGAAATCTTAATCCATTGATATCAATTATTGTGAACTTTAATCAGCCTCTTATTAAGTGGTACATTGACAGAGGCTTGGGAGGAAGTCTTCACTTTGTCTTTATGTTAGAGAAAGGTGTTTGGCATGTGGAGACATTATAACAGGGAAGAAATAAGGTAACTTCAAAACAAATAGAAGTATAGTTTGTTTGTGAATTCCTAGGACTATTACATATAATCTCTGCATTGTTCTCTGTATACTGGTGCTTGTTCACTTTCTGATTAGTGCGCATGCCAGTTTTTGTCAAGCATTAAAATGTTGTTGTGAACAATGGATTTCTGTGACATCGCCCTCATGTCCTACATTACAGAGGTATACAATTAGACTGATTCAAACTACTAATCAGCCTTGGGCTGTCACTTTGATTTATTCCTTTACTCTCACCCTTATAAAAGATTCCTCCTAAACCATTGTTTTATTCACAAGCCATCCTGTGAAAGCAAAAGTGTACCTAGAGCAAGGAAGAATAGCTCATTTACCTTCAAAGCAAAACCAGGCTTGCCTGACAGGTTCGGAGATTCTGGAGATTGACTCACAGCTTGAACTTTACCAGCTGGCCAATCTGAGTGGCAATGGTCCACAGGGAAATTGTGCCGAGAGTAGATGTTGCATCAAGATCCAGCAGTGGGGCCTGTCATTGTTCGTATGCTCATTTTATCATGAGTGTTATGTTAATATGCTTGGACAAAGTCAGCTGAATGCTGACTGCTGTGAGTTGACGTGACAGCTGCTTTCTATACCTGCTAAAGAGAATCATATCAATAAATTTATTTTGCCATAATTTTACTATTGTTTCACAGTATGTTATTTAATAGTTAGGTGGGAGGATGGACAGTTAGATAAAATTGATCCTGTGCATGGAGCTATGTTTTCAAGAGATTGCCTTTATGATCGAAAGCATTTGGTACGATTTCTTTTACTGGTCAATGCATTGAGTGTAGAAGTTGGGAGGTTATGTTGTAGCTGTACAGGACATTGGTTAGGCCACTTTTGGAATACTGCATTCAATTCTGTCCTCCCTGCTATAAGAAAGATGTTGTGAAACTTGAAAGGGTTCAAAAAAGATTTAGAAGGATGTGGCCAGGGTTGGAGGGTTTGAGCTATAGGCTGAGAAAGCTGGCGCTATTTTCTCTTGAGCTTCAGAGGCTGAGGGCTGTCCTTTAGAAGTTTATGAAATTATGAGAGCCATGGATAGGGTGAATAGTGAATGTTTTTTACCCCAGGGTAGGGGAGTCCAAAACTAGAGGGCATAAGTTTAAGGTGAGAGGGGAAAGATTTAAAAGGGACCTAAGGGGCAACTTTTTCTCACACAGGGTGGGGCGTGTGTAGAATGAGCTGCCAGAGGAAGTGGTGGAGACTGGTACAATTACAATATTTAAAAGGCATCTGGATGGGTATATGAATAGGAAGGGTTTCGAGGAATATGGGCCAAATGCTGGCAAATAGGACTAGATTAATTTAGGATATCTGGTTGGCGTGGACAAGTTCGATTGAAGGGTCTGTTTCCTTGCTGTACATCTCTATGACTCTATGAGTAGAGACTCACTGAAATCCATCCTCTGGAAAGAGTTAGCGACTGAGGAAGACTATAGAATAGTAAATATTAGAATTTGCTGACATTGACAATATATATCTAAAGAGTTAAAATAAATATGCTAGATGACTTTGAATAATCATATCAGAATTCCAAGTAAGATGAGCAGCAGGAGATATAGAAAAGACCAGGATTAGACCTACAGAAGATCAAATGCAGTGATTGGAGATAAAACCAGGCACAAGAACAGATCTGCAGCAAAGTGAAAGGAACAAGCCTGTGGGCATTTCAATAGATTCAAAATCAACAAAAAAAATCAGTGAGTGTTGTCACAAGGCAGCATCAACTTGATTGATGAGTAATTATTGCAAAGCAATAGAGAGAATGCGAGAGAAAAGACATCAAAACTGTCACTTTCAGAATATGGCTGTCAGATTGAAGACACAATGGACTTTAGAAACATGAACTGTCTGGTTGGAACCTTCTCTGAAAAAGAAATTACAAAAAAATCTGTGGAAAGCACCAAACTGCAGAGGTTGTTCTTGAAACTTTAGGTTTATGATTTCACCTTGAAATCCAAGACAGATCTTGTCTGTAGCCATATGAAAAACATGAGTTAAAAGATATATGTAGAGATTCATCACCTAGTGAAATCCAAAACTGAGCCAAATTAGAGATGGGAGCGGTACAGAGAAAGCGTTGCAAGTGTTAGTTGCATGTCTTCTCCTAGTAAGTGATCCAGGGATGGTCTGATATGATGCAGCAAATACAATCAGCAATACAATAATATTAGTTAATTAGAGATGACCTCTCATTAAAAGATTGTTCTCTGCTGGTGAGATCCAGAATCATTGTGCCTAGAACAATGCAGAGCGCCCTTCTCCAGAAGATGCATGAAGGTCAAATGGGATTGAAGAATTATAAGCTCAGATGCAGATCGTGCAAGTTGTGAATAGGTATACACAGAAACATTAAATGAATTATGTCTACATGCAATATAAGCCAGAAATACAGCAGTACTTCAGGTAGAAATTATACTGAAATACCACCCAGACCATGGCATACTTTCAGAGCTGATTTATTCACAAGAATTTCACAATCAAGAAAATCCACATTACAGAATAGGAGGTGCTGGAGGTCTTAAAAAGCATAAAGGTAAACAAATCTCTGGGACCAGATGAAATGTATCCCATGACATTGTGCGAAGCTAAGGAAGAAATTGCAGGGCCCCTAATGGAGATATTTGAAGCATCTGCAGCCGCAGGTGAGATGCTGGAGAAGTGGAGGGTGGCTAATGTTGTGCCTTTGTTTAAGAAAGGCTGCAAGGAGAAGCCTTGGAACTACAGACCAGTGAGCTTGACCTCAATGGTTGGTAAATATTTGGAGGAGATTCTGAGAGGGAGGATTTACATGTATTTTGAAAAGCAAGATCTGTTTAGAGATAGTCTGCATGACCTTCTGTGTGGGAAATTGTGTCTCACAAATTTGATTGAGTATTTTGCAGATGTGACCAAGAGGATAGATGAGGCAGAGCGGTAGATGTTGTCTGCATAGACTTTAGCAAGGCATTTGACAAGTTTCCGCATAGTAGACTGGTTAGTAAAGTTAGATCATGTGGAATCCAGGGACAGCTTGATAATTGGATACAAAATTGGCTTGGTGCTAGGAGACAGAGGGTGGTGGCAGAGAGGTATTTTTGTGGCCTGGGACCAGCAGTTCTGCAAGAATCAGTGCTGGGTCTGCTGTTGTTTGTCATTTATGTAAATGATTTGGATGAGAATGTAGAAGGCATAGTTAGTTTGCGGATGACACCAAGATTGGTGGTATAGTGGATGGTGAACAAGATTGTCTAAGAGTACAATGATACCTTGATCAACTAGACCAATGGGCTGAGGATTGGCAGATGGAGTTTAATCTAGATAAACACGAGATGTTGCAGTTTGGTAAGACAAATAAGGGCAGAACTTACACAGTTAATGGTAGGGCCCCAGGTGTTCAGTACATAGTTCCTTGAAAGTGGCATCACAGGTAGACAGGGTGGTGAAGAAGGCATTTGGCATGCTTGCATTCATTGCTCGAAGCATTGAGTATACGGGTTGGGTGTCATGTCGCATTTATACAGGACATTGGTAAGGCTACATTTGGAGTATTGCGTGTGGTTCTGGTCATCGTGAAGAATATTATTAAATCAGAAAGGGTGCAGAAGTTTTACAAGGATGTTACCGGGACCAGAGGTTTTGAGTTATAAGGAGATGCTTGATAGGCTGGGACATTTTCCCTGGAGTGTATAAGGTTGAGGGGTGATCTTATAGAATCATGAGTGGCATAAATAAGGTGAATTGCAAAGATATTTTTCCTAGGGTAGAGGAGTTCAAAACTAGAGGGCATAATTTTAAGGTGACAAGAGAAAAATTTTAAAGGTATCTGAGGGGCAATATTTTCTCACAGTGGGTGATTTGTATGTGGAATGAACTGCCAAAGGAAGTGGTAAATGCAGGTACAGTTACAACATTTAAAAGACATTTGGATAGGTACATGAATAGGAAAGAGTGGTGGGCGTGTGGAATGCGCTGCCCGCAGTGGTAGTGGAGTCTGATACTTTAGAGACTTTTAAGCGACTCTTGGATAGGCACATGGAGGATAGTAAAATGTAGGCTATGCAGGGTAGATTGATCTTAGTAGGATAATTGGTCGGCACAACATCGTGGGCCGAAGGGCCTGTACTGTGCCGTACTGTTCTATGTTCTATTTTCTACGTTCTATGAAAGATTTAGAGGGATGTTGGCCAAGTGCAGGCAAATGAGATTAGTTTAGTTTGGGAAGGCTGGATGGCGCGGATGAGTTGGACTGAAGGGGCTGTTTCCATACTGTAGGACTCTATGACATCTCATTGGAGTTCCTTTGTTTTTGGAAATGTCATAGGTATGAGTGCTACAACAATCATCTCAGCAGCTCCGGTTCTGTTTGCTGAACAAGAGATTTCTAAAAAAGTAAAATGTAATAATAGAAACTAGTTCACTACCAGAGAGTTTAAGAAATTTGTTGAACAATCTGTGTTCAATGTCATTCCTCATAACCAAGTTATTCAAGGGGCATAGTATTATAAAAGGACACTTCCAAAAAAGAGAATCCTTATGAAATGGGAAGATACGTAGGGAGACTCAAACCTTGCCTTATTGTCTCTCCAAGCTCTGAAGGCTGACATGAAATTGCCTGCAGAGCAATCAATGTCAGATTGTACAATCAACATTGTTAAGCAAGATACACCCTCCAATTGACCAAGAGGAAGTAAGACAACCACTTACTGATGTACAGGTAGAAGGAGGTTAACAATAAGCAAGCAAATCCTTGCCTGAATTGTTGAAAGCAGAAACTGTACACATACAGGATTCAATCGTGAAAATCTGGTAACCAGCAACTTCTGGGTGCACAAGCCTTGCTGTAAAAGGCAACTAACATTTCCCTGAAGCTATCAACATTTTACTTGAATTGTCATCTTATCTGAAGCTCAATAAACTTGATTGGTCAGAGTTAGATCAGTAAGACAGGTTAAATATGAGGCTTCAAGTCTCATTATGTTACTTAAATAGCCTATATGCTTCCAAGGAGCACTAAACCTGAGTGTTGGAGGGTTGGATTCAAATTGGATTCACATTCTTTTTACTTTTTGACTCGACCTCAACCCACCCAATTTTGAGAAGTTAAATTACTCTCACGATCTCTAAAAGTTTCACACCACTGATCTTATACTGACTGCTCTGAATTGTTAGCTTTATCCCTTTCTATCCTTTGATTTCTATTTCTTTCTGAAAACAAAAGAAAAACCTCAGGCTTCTGTTAAGTAGATTACAGTTTGGTTTATTCAATATTAGCATTCAGAAATTTCTGGTCAAACATAATTTTTCATGTTTTTTCTTCATATTTGAATGTAATTACTCATGCAGTTGATTCCAGATAATCATATTCCGAAATACATGCATAAAATATGCATGGCTTTAAATAGACTGAATAAATAACATGGGTTACTTCAGTCATAAAAGTCAACCATGTTTTATTATTTTCATGATTTAAATAGTTTGAATATTGCAATATCTAACAGATATGATTGTGCAAAGATACAGATGACATTTAAAATAAGATTTATGCTTTTCTGTCTTGTAAAATCTCCCAAAACAAACTCCCTGCTTTTTATTCTTTTCATGGGATGTGAACATCACTGTCAACATCAGCATTTGTTGTCCATCTTTAATTGTCCTTGAGAAGGTGGTAATGAACTGCCTCATTAACTATTGCAGTCCATCTGATGCAGATACATCTAAATACTGCTGGGAGTGAGTTCCAGGGTTTTATTCCAATGACAGTGAAGGAACAGTGATATGGCATAAAGTCAGCTGGTGTATATCTTGGAGAAGAATGTTCCAGTGATAATGTTCCCTCACGTTTGCTGCCCTTGTTCTTTGAAGTAGTTGAGGTTGCAGACTAGGGTGTTGTTGACAGAGCCATGGTGAGCTCCTGCATCATTTATATAATACACACTTCTGCCATTGTGTCAGTGGTGGAGGGAGAGAATGTTTCATTTGGTGCATGAGGTGATAATAAAGTGAACTATTTTATCATGGATGGCGTTGATTGCTTGAGTGTTGTTGGAACTGCAGTGACCCAGGCAAGTGGACAATATTCCATCACACTCCTGACTTGCACCTCACAGATGGTGGAGAGACTTGGGGATTCAAAAGGTGTGTTACTTGCTTCAGTAATTCTAATTCTAATTTCTAAACTTCTCTTGAGGCCACACAATGTATACGGTTTGTCCAGTTAGGTTTCTGGTCAATGATTACCCTCAGTTTGTTGATAGCGATGATTTTAGCAATGGTAATGCCAATGCATGTTAAGGAGATATGGTTAGATTCACTTTTGTTGGAGATGGTCATTGATGTGGATGAAGTGTTATTAGTGTCGTCTAGGTCTTACTGCGTATGGATACCAACTACTTCAATATCTCAAGAGTCACAAACAATGCGGAACAATTTGCAATTGTCAGTAATCATCTCCACTGCTGATGTTACGATGGTTAGAAAGGTGATTGACCAGCTGAAGATAGTCAGTACAGAATCATAAGGAACTCCTGCAGCATTGACCTCCAACAACCACAATTGTCTTCCTTTGTGCTAGGCATCAATCAGTGGAGTGTTTACCCTGATTCTCATTGATTTCAACGTTACTAGGGCTCCTTCATAACAGACTCAGTCAAATAAAAACCCTAATATCAAGGGTAGTCACTTCAATGACACTTCAGGAAATCAGTTTTTTTGTCTATGATTGACTCAAGGTAGAAACGTACAAAACATTACAACATCAGCCACCTGCACATGCAGCTTTCCAAGTAAGCTGTGTGTCTTCTTATTGGGATATGATTCATTACTGCTAACATTAATACTGAAGAAAACTCGGCATATCCTCACATGACATAGTGGGGTCAGACAGAACCTAAACTGAGCATCATTGAGAAATGTGATGTTTAAATTGACGCTTGAACACACTGTCAATAACATTTTTGGTCACTTTGCTGATGATCAAAAGGATTTTGATCAGGTGGTAATCCTACTTTTTATGAACAAGACATACCTAGGCAATTTCCTACATCATCGGGTAAAAGCCAAAGTAAAACAACTTGCCTAGGGACATGATTATTTATGGAGCACAACTCCTTGTTCCTATTACCAGGATGTGGTCACAGCCAATAGCTAAACCCAGTGTCTTCAAGCACTTCTTGATATAATTTAGTGGGATTAGAATTGGCTGAAAATTGGCAATTGTGATGCTGCGAACCTAAGAAGGAAACCAAGATAGATCATTGACTTGGCACTTCTAGTGGAAGATGTTGCAAATTATTCAGCCTTGCTTTTTGCACTGATGACATGAACACCACCCCCCTCCCCCAACACACCTCCCATCATTGAGGATGAGAATGTATGTACAGCCTCCACCTTCACTTCTAATGAGTTGTTTAATTGTCCACTGTTATTCAAACTGGGTGTGGCAGACTGTAGATCATAGATCTGATCAGTTAGTTATGGAATCACTTGGCTCGGTCTATTGCATGCTGGATCTAATGTTTGTCATACAAATAGTACTGTTTTGCAGCTTCATCCAAATAAACTTGCATTTCTAGATATACCTGGCATAGTTCTCAGTATGCAGCATTGCCCTCTTCTTTGAACCAGGATTGACCCCTTAGCTTGATGGTAAAGGTAGAGTATGCCAGTTTTCAGTTGCTATCACCCTCCTTAACACTGAACCTCACCGCACCCCACCTTACTTCATGAGTCCGCAGGTTTGTATCCTACCACCAGCCGCATGCTAACAAGACACTAAGAATTCCCACATTGGTACCTGCTGATTCCAACTTGCCATTTTCTCCTTTAGGCCTCCGCCCAGCACCGATGTCTCAGGGCACACTCCATGGGCACTGGCTGCACATGCCAGCCTCTGCTCTTCATCAGGGAACATTTCCATTCCAATTCCACCATGCTTCTGCACTGTATCCTTCACCTTGGAGTGGACAGGAACCTATCATTGTAATGCTGTGGCTCAGACTCCAAGCTGGCAAGGATAGGCAACCAGCTCACAGGTTACACCAGACTGCGTCTCAGATTTACTCACTTGCTCATTTAGCATCAATCACTTTCAGTAAAGCGGATGGACATGTTACTTTATGGCACTATGCTACATCAGTCTCACACTTGCACCATGTTCCAGCAGTCTTTGCAACAACCACATGTGCTACAACCACACGAGCGGTCTTCAACGTCTGAGTGTACTTCTCAGTCACATGAAGGGAGACACCAAAGTAAGTCAATGGCAGCCTTCAGCACCAATCCAAGTTTGAGCATGATCAGTTGGTCACTTGGACAAGTCAAGATCAGGATATTCTCTGATGGGGCAAGAAGCTGGATGCCTGGTACCTGACCACCTATCTTGGCTTTTTCTGCTACACTCTGTCTGTTTTTCTCCTGGAATGAGAGAAAGGGAGGGGTTGAGGGAGATGAAAGTGCACCCAGTCAAGCACTGACAATTTGGCGCTGCCCTTCACAATTCATGGCAGCATATGATAGAGCAGAAACAGGTAATATTAGAAATCTGGCTTGAAAATGAGAAAAATGGAGACTTAATATGCATTCTTTTCAATAAATATAAATAAGATTAACATAAAGGAGGAACAGAGGGTGCTGGGGAAAAGCCACTGAAGAGGATTCTGGGAGAAGTCACTCTGTCACCACAACTAGGAAGGGGATCACAGACATAGGCTTGTCTGCTCAGGATGCAAAGTTTTGATAGTTGTAGTCTGCTAGGAATATATGGTGGAAGTTAGAGGCCTGAATTTGGTAACTAGTGTAATCTGTTTCTGGATTGTTGACTGTATTTAATAAGGTTTGAAACGGCAGGATAATTCAGGCACGTGGAATGGATGCCTTTGTGCCACTGTTAAGGATGTCTCTGAACAGGCACAAGATATTCTCAAGAGGGAGGGTGAGCAGCCAGAGGTTGTTGTCCATATTGGTACCAATGATATAGGTAGAAAGAGAGGTGAGGTCCTGCAAACAGCACTGAAGGACTTAGGTAGGAAGTTGAAAAGCAGGACCTCAAGGGTTGTAATTTCAGGATTACATCCTGTGCTACATGCAAGTGAGACTAGGAATAGGAAGACGGTACTGTTAAATACATGGCTAAAGAGCTGGTGAAAGATGGAAGGCTTCAATAATGTGGATCATTGGGATGTCTTCTGAGGCAAATGGAACCTGTACAAAAAGAACAGGTTGCACCTAAACTGGAGGGGCACCAATATCATGCCAGGGAGGCTTACTGGTGCCACTTGGGAGGTTTTAAATTAATCTGGCAGGGAGGCAGGAACCAGCTCAGTTTGATAAGCAAGTAAAATGTCTGAGGAGTCTAAGGCTGATAAGGCTAAGAACAGATGGGGCAGGTTACTGAACATGGCAGGACTGACAGTCTGAGTTTATTTTTAATTCACTCATTTTGGGATGTGTATGTCACTGGCTGGCCAGCATTTCTTGCCCATCCCTAGTTACCCTTGAGAAGATGGTGGTGAGCTGCCTTTTTGAACCGCTGCAGTCCACCTGCTGTGGGTTGGCCCACAATGCCGTTAGGGAGGGAATTCCAGGATTTTACCCACTGACAGTCAACGAACTGTGATATATTTCCAAGTCAGGATAGTGAGTGGCTTGGAGGGAACTTGGAGGTGGTGATGTTCCCATGTGTCTGCTGCCCCACTCCCTCTAGATGGAAGTGGTCGTGGGTTTGGAAGGTGCTATCTGAGGATTTTTGGTGAATTTCTGCAGTGCATCCTGTAGATAGTACACACTGCTGCTACTGAGCAGTGTATTTGTTTTAATGTGAGGAGTATGACAGGTAAGGCAAATAATCTTAGAGCTTGGATTAATACATAAAACCATGATATTGTAGCTATTCCAGAGACTTGGTTGAGAGAGGGATAAGACTGGCAGCTTAATGTTCCAGGATTTAGATATTTAGATGTTTCAGGTAAGATAGAGAGGGATGTAACAGAGGTGGTGGAGTTGCATTGCTGATAAAGGAGATAATCACAGCTGTACACCTTGAAGGTGTCAAGCAGCGAGGCCATAAGGGTAGAGCTCAGGAAAGGAAAAGTACCATAGTGCAGGCCTCCCAACAACCATAGGGTGATAGATGAACAGATATATCGACAGATTATGGAAAAATGTAAAAACAACAGTGTTGTTATGATGGGTGATTTTATCTCCCTCTATATTGACTGGGACTCACTTAGTGCCAGAGCTTGGAGGGAGGAATTTATTTGTTGTGTGCAGGATGGTTTTTTGAAACAATATGTAAATAGCCCATTGAGAGAAGGGACTGTTGTTGGGGAATGAGCCCAAACAGGTGATCAAATGTTCAGCGGGGGAGCATTTTAGAAACAGTGACCATAATTCTGTAAGTTTTAAGTTACTTATGGTTAGGATAAGAGTAATCTTTGTGTGAAAGTATTAAATTGGGGGAAGGCTAATTATCACAATATTAGGCAGGAACTAGAGATTATAGTTTGGGGACAGCTGTTTGAGGGTAAATTCACAACTGACATGGGAAAATCTTTTAAAGGCCAGTTGAATAGAGTTCAGGAAACTGAAGACAGACAGAGCCCTCAAAGGATACAAAGAAAGCAGAAAAGAATTTAAACAAAGAAATTAGGAGGGTTAAAGGGGCTATGAAATGTCTTTGGCAAACAGGATTGTGGAATATCCCAAAGTGTTTTATACATATATAAGAAACAAGAGAGTAGCTAGGGAAAGGGTAGATCCACTAAAAGACAAAGAAGAGAATTTTTGCATAGAACCTTTGGAAGTGGGTGAGGTTCTTAATAAGTACTCTGAATCAATATTTACAAGAAGAGGATAATGGTGGATGGTGAGTCTCGGAGAGGTATGTTCATATTCTAGGTCATGTCACTATAAAAAATGAGAAGGTGTTTGGTATTTTGAAAAGCATTAAAGTAGATAAGTCCCCAGGACCTGATGGAATCTATCCCAGATGCTGAGGGAGGTAGGTGAGGAAATTGCTGTGGCCTTAACGAGATCTTTGTATCCTCTTTAGTCACATGAGAGGTCCCAGAGGACTGAAGAACAGCCAACTTTGTTCCTTTATTTAAGAAGGGCAACAGGGATAATCGGGAAATTACAGGCTGATACACCTTACATCAATGGTAGGGAAATTATTGGAGAAGATTCTTAGGGATAGGATTTACTCACATTTGGAAAAATATGGACGTTTTAGTAATAGGCAGCATAGCTTTGTGCAGGGAAGGTCGGGTTTCACAAACTTGATTGAGTTTTTTGGGGAAGTAACAAAGATGTTTGAGGGCAGGGTGGTAGATCTTGTCTATATGGATTTTAGTAAAGCCTTAGACATGATCCCACAAGGAAAACTGATACAAAATATGAAGTCACATGAGATCCATGGTGAGTGGGCAAGATAAATACAGAACTGGCTCAGTCATAGAAAACAGAGTAGCAATGAAAGGGTGTTTTTCAGACTGGAGATCTGTCACCAGTGGTGCTGTGCAGGGATCAGTGCAGGGACCCCTGTTGTTTGTAATATATATAAATGATTTGGAAGAGAATGTAGGTGGCCTGATTCATAAATTTGCAGATGGCATAAAGATTAGGGGAGCTGCAGATTGTGAGGAGGATTGCTAGAGGATACAGTGGGATATAGGTAAGCTGAAGACTTGGGTAGAACCCTTCGTGGCATCAACATACAAAAGGGATCTATGCGTGCAGGCCCACATTCCCTGAAAGTAGCAAAACAAGTGGATAAACTGGTTAAAAAGGCAGATGGCATGCTTGCCTTCATTGGTTGGAGCAAAGAGTATGAACATTGGCAAGTCATGTTGTAGCTGTATAGAACATTAGTTAGGCCACATTTGGAGTGTACAATTCTAGTCACCACATTACCAGAAGAATATTTGGAGATCATACAGAAATGGTTTACCAGGATGTTGCCTGGTTTGGAAAATATTAGATATGAAGTGAGTTTGGATAAACTTGGTTTGTTTTCACTTGAATATCACAGGATGACGAATTACTTGATTCAAAATTATGAGAGGCATGGATAGACTGGGTAGTCGGAGTCTTTTCCCTGGGTAGAAATGCCAACTACTAAGGGACATAGACTTAAGGTGAAGATGGGGTAAGGTTAAAGGAGATGTGAGAGGCAAGTTTTTTTTTACACAGTGCCTGGAATGCACTGCCAGAGGAGGTAATGGAAGTGAATACAATATTAACGTTTAAGAGACATCTTAACATATATATGAATAGAAGGCGATAGAGAGATACGGACTACATAGAGGCAAAAGGTTTGTAATTTCAAAAGGCATCATTTGTTGGTACTGTCTTGGTGGATCGAAGGACCTGTTTCTGTACTGTGCTGATCCTTGTTCATTTATAGCACTTTTAATTCAAGAAAATATTACATAGCTTGAAAGAGAGAACATCATTTTCAGGGTGATAGGTAGAGACTAATGGGGTATCACAAGGTCCAGCACTTGGAAACCAGGTGGTCACATTGTATATCAATGATTTGGATGTGGAGATTATATATATACAAGTTGCTGATGCCACTGATGCAAACAATCCAATGACTGCACATGATCACCATCTACTACTTCCGAATACATATGCACGATGTTTAACCAATGTTTCAAAACTAAATCTTGCTAAATTTAACATTATTTCATTTAGTCTCTCTTTTTTATTTTTAGGTATTTGGTAACAGTTTCTCACTTCTTGTTTAAATACATTTATATCGCTGCCAGTGGTGTCAACAATTGCAACCTTAAATATAATATCTCCAAGTTTGCAGATGACTCAAATTGAGGTGTGTGGGTGTTGCGAGGAGGATGCAAAGATGCTTTAATGAGATTTACAGAAACTAAATGAGTTGGCAAAAAAAAATTGACAGATGGAATACAGTGTGGAGAAATGTGAGGTCATCCACTTTTGTAGAAAAATCAGAAATGCAGACTTTTTCTTAAAGGATGAAAGACTGAGAACTGTTGAGCTTTAAAGGGACTTTGATGCCATGGGTCACTTAAAGTTAATATGCAAATACAGCAAAAAATTCAGAAAGCAAATTGTATGTTGACATTTATTACAAGAGGATTTGAGTAAAGGAGTAAAGATAAATCCATGATGGTGGAGGAGTAGGACACTCCAGCTGGACCATGTCTACTCCGTTCATTTGTTTTCTTTTTTCTTACGTTTCCTCCTCTCTCATTTATTTATGTCTTCTCTTCTGCCAGTGGCCCGGACCAGAGCAGGCGTGGCCAGTGGGCCCAGAACGGAGCAGGGATGGCCAGTGGGGCCAGAGTGAAATGGGGATGGCAGTTAATGGGCCAGGAGCAAAGATGGTGGCTGTTTGGTAACTGGCAGAACCTGGTCAGATCACCTGGAAGACCTCCTATAGAAAGACTGTAATGACTGTAAACATTTTAGCTTTATTTCTTATTTTCCTAATTTATACTGTGTACTTCTGTAACTTTTTTCTTTATTTTCTCTTTTTTTGTACCTAAGATTTGTACCTAAGATGGCGCCGTGTGTTGGCGATATTGCCCACTTTTCACTGTATTCCTGTTCTTTTGTAACTTGAGTACGCATGACAATAAACCTATTTCTAATTACTTGGAGCCTTAGTGAGACCATGCTTAGAATACTGAGAGCAGTTTTGGCCTGCCTACCTAAGGAAATATATTCTCTCAATAGAGAGAATGTAATAAAGGTTCACAATGCTAATTCTAAGGATAGATTAAATGGTTTGGGTCTATATTCTCTGGAGATTAGAAGAATGAGAGGTGATCTCATTTAAATGTATTGGAAGTGGTTCTGAGAAGGAAAAGCAGGCTAATACCTACTATAGACAGGTTATCTTCTGAGGAAAGTTGGACAGGTTTTATCCTTTGAGGTTTGGAAGAGTAAGAGGCAATTTGATTGAAATATTCAAATCCTGAAGAGTCTTAACAGTTTCGATGTGGTGTGGATATTTCCTCTAATGGAAGAATCAAGAAATAGAGGTCAAAGTTTAAAAATAAGAGGTCACCTGTTAAAAGCAATAAGGAATTTGTTTTTTCTTTCGTAGATCTTTAGAATTCTCTTCTGAAAAGGGTGGTGGAAGCAGAGTCCTTGAATATTTTCAAGGCAGAGGGAGATAGATTCATGTTGAGCTAGGGGGTGAAAGGATATCAGGGTCGGCAGGAATGTGGATTTGAGAACGCCATCAGATCAGCCATGATCTTATCAAATGGCCTAGCAAGGTTGAGGGGCTGAATTGCTGAACCTCGTACATATCTTTAAATGTGACCATGCAATGTTCTTGCAAGGATTGACAGGGCAGATTCAGGAGGATATTTCCATTGGCTGGGTCTTGAAACAGGGGACACAGTTTCAGAAAAAGGGACAGGCCATTTTTGCTGGAAACGAGGAAGAATTGCATCACTCTCAGGATGATAATTTTTTGGAAATCTCTGCTCCAAAGAAGGCTTATGTTCAAGGCTGAGACTGATAAATTTCTGCATTTTGCATAACATGTCATATGTTATATTCTTATATAATTAAGTGCATCAAATTCAGAGTAGTAAAATTTTGGAAAAGATTTTGGGCACTGAGGTTATGATGTGTAGTTAATCTGTGTGAAATGGTATGTCACTAATGTCAATAGACCAACACTAGAGGCCCAGGATAATTCTGTGTCGACAGGAGTTCAATCTCACCAAAATTTAAACTCAATTAATAGCAACTGGAATTAAAAACGTGTAATATGACACTATAATTATCGTCAATAAAGTGCATTTGGTTCATTCATGTGTTTTTTAAGAAGGAAATCTACCTGGCTCTTCTTTTTAATAGGCTCCAGACCTACAGCAATGTGGTTCATTTTTTAAGTGCTCTCTAAAATGGTACAGTTAGCCTTTCAGTTCAAGGGTAATTAGGGATGGGCAGAAAAGGGCCAGAGTCCCCATGAAGTAGTGTTATATGTAAATTTTGTGCTGCATACTCGTCATGATTGTAGTGTTTACATAACCTACATGTCTGGCACTTTGCAAATGTTGTGGTCTCTTTATCCATTGTAAAATAAGAGGAATTAATTTCAGATTTTAAAACTCTACTAGCCTTTTGCTTTTATATCCAGAAGTGCCGTTAACCACAACTGAACAGTTTTGTTTCCTTCCACCAAATCACTCATTTTTTTTTGTCATCATCACTGTAAATGCCTGAATTTTGGGTTTTGGGGCAACTAATAGATATTTTCTAATCTACTTGTTCAGACATGTTATGTCACATCTCTGGAGCAGGTAAGACTTGAATCCAGTGTCCTGGTCCAGATGTAGAGATGCTACCAATGTTTTGGGGCTACCTATATGCTTTAATCCTGAGGCCTCATGGCTGGGCTTGAAGGATCTGTTCTCTTAAGCTTTAAGCTAGAAAAGCCTATTTTTATTTTTCTGAGTCACTATTGATGATCAGCCTGCCAGGATTTCAGACATGAAAATTCTGCATGATCTATTAAAAATGAGATCAAATCATGTTTGCTTCCTGTTTGTATTGTCAATCTTGTTCAAAGTAACAGTTAATGAGAGTTACATTTTTGCCACCACTGTCACAAGTCTGGTGAAGCATCTTCATTTGTATGGATGTTGAACTACAAATTTGTAGGTAATAATAATTTTCTCTGAAGCACATTAATTTTCTTCTTCTTACTTTCATTATAATGGACAATGTGTTATTAATTGTTTGTTTATTTACTACTGGCTAGGTCATCCCAAAGATCAATAAACTCCTCAGTTAACCATTAGAAATATTAATTACTTTTCCAAATGAATTAGATTTGTAATGTCCAACTGGTTGGATTGTCTTTGATCAGTTTTCAAATTAGCCATCTTTTATGTAATGTGGAAAATACCTTTCTCCATCAATAATTGTGGTAGAAAATACAGAATTTTGCAAAATCAGTGAAAAGAAAGATGACTGTTTAGCAACTAAGAACATCAAAGATAACGTTTCATCATCAAAGATCATCCTGAGAAAAGCCCACATATTTCAAATACATAGCAATTGTGAATTGGATTTGCACATAAAACATGAATCTAGAATTTACAATTTGGGATTATTTACTAACATTTTATAAATATGCTTTATCTGCCTTGTTCACCCATATGAACAGTGATGTTAATTCTTCTAATAAAATAGCAGCCAAAGTAACTGTGTGTGTTTTTTTTGTGTTTGGTTGCTAACTCTACACAAAATAATTGCTAACCCTTTTTTATAAAATGCACGTGGAATGTCCCTGGTGAATTTTCCAATCATCCACAGCAACATCAGTTGAAACTCTGGAGAAACAGCATCGATAGCCATTAAGCCTTTTCTCTCAGGAGGTTTCCACTGATTTGGCATTGAGGCGAAGTGAGAAATCAAGGTACTCCCTTGAAAATTATATTGCTACGGTGTCAGAGCTCTATTTACAGGACCTACTGATGATTTTAGATGGCTCTATGATATTGTTTTACAAAAGGCAAGCATACCATTATACTTAATCTGAGAGAGTAATGTGTACTTCTAGTGAGCTAAAGATCAGGGTTGTCACTTTCTTTGATTCACTGGTTTGATTACTGGGATGACAGGATTTTCCCATAAAGAAAAATTGGGTAGAATGATCGTTTTTGCCTCTGGAGCTTAGAATGGGATGAGATCTCATAGAAACATAGGGAAGAATTTTACATTCCCCCATCTGTGGGTTTAGAGATGGAGGAGGTTGTTTTTAAACTTCCTTACCTTGCCTTTCCATTGCTTTCCACCTATAGTCTTGCTTCAATTGAAGCCCTTGGATGGGCAATTAATGACCAGTTAAGGTGCATTTCTGTCCATCCACAAGATTTTTAGGCTGGCAGGAGGAGGTCAGCAGCAGAGGAGAGGAGGTCAACAGTGCCCAAATTGTCAGCCTGCCCAGGGCTCAGGCAGGAGAATTGGGAGAGCCTTCATTCATGGGATCATTGTCGGGTGGGCGCTCAAGAAAGTCTTCCTTCCACCACCCCTTGCAGGAACAGACTCCCATATGTTTCACACCTCTCCAACAACACCCCCTTCCCTGGTGCCGATCCCTTTTCCCCACTCTGTGACCCCCACATTTACTTTGTGCTGGATTCTGGGACTTGGGCTCTGAGGTCTACTTGGCATTGTAATCTCATCCACTGCATTTTGTTTCACTGCTAGGAATAGACCACTGCTGGTCAGTTCAGATTGGTTACTTAGTGAATGGGCATTTTTCAACTTGAATTCAGATTTAATGTCACACCTTGCACATCTGGGTTATTTGGCAGGAAATTGTCTCAGGGCATCAGGACATTGGAACCATTTCTAAGTCCTAACTTTACTCTGGGGTTGGGGTGGGAGAGCAGTCCCTGTGTGTCAACTTTGCTGATGTCAGCTGCTAACTGGCTGGCGGGCAGTTTTGGCAGATAATAGTAGCAGAAGCAGCTGTGAAATAGAGATGGGATCAGAAAGGCAGATGTCTCTACCCAAGGCATGACTGCCCCCTGCTTCTCACATGCAATTTGTCGTGCTTCTGAATGCACTGAGACGGAGGTATGAGGTTTTGAAGAATGGTAGGACAAACAAACAAGCAAACTTGTGGTACCATAATTGTGAGCACCAAGTGTTTTGTGGCATATTATGGTTTCTTGGTATAAACGTCACCATTGCTAAGATATGGTCTGACTGCTACCCTATAGGTAAGGTCATACATAACATACCTAGAAGTGTGTTAACAATATTAACAATTTACTTGGCTTTAATATCACACTTACAGATAACTCTGGGTTCTGCGTTTACTGACGTTATTGTACATATATGTATAAAAACTAACCAAAAAAGACCCACTGACTCCATTACATTGAGAGTCTGTCTGAGGTCATGTAACAATCTTAAAAGTAGATTGCTTATCTGGTCTCAAATCTATATAATGCCGCAACATGGAGGAACTGCATAGAGTCCACAAAATTGAAGCATAATGCCAAATGGTGAGGATTCTAAGATACAGAGGGATCTGGGTGGCCTCGTGCATGGATCACAAAAGGTTGGTCTGCAGGCAGAACAAGTAACTAGGAAAGCTCATGGGATGAAGTTATGTTTTAGGGGTGCATAGAGGGTGTAGTTATGCAGGGTACTGGTGAGACCACATCTGGAATAGTGTTCAGAATTGGTAACCTTATTTAAGGAAGGATGTAAATGCATTGGAGGAAGTTCAGAGAAGGTTTACCGGAATACTGCCTGGAACAGACGGTTGTTTATCTTCTGAGAAATATTGGATGGGCTGGGCTTGTATCAATGGGAGTTTAGACAGTAAGAGGTGACAATTGAAACATAAAATCCAGGGATTTGGTTTGGCTAGGAACATGCGGAGGAATCTAGACTTGTGGGTCACAGTTTACAGAAATAAGGGCTGCCCAGGTTTTTGGGAATAGGTGGGAGAATGTGGAGCAGCCTTGAGGAGCCAAGTGGCCTATTTCAACTCCTAATCTGTAAGTTCTTAAAAGGGCTTGAATGACCTTCACCATTCTGGTAATGTACATGTAGACATAGTGCAACAATCAGATGAT
Organism: Rhincodon typus; assembly: GCF_021869965.1. Lineage (NCBI taxonomy): Eukaryota > Metazoa > Chordata > Chondrichthyes > Orectolobiformes > Rhincodontidae > Rhincodon > Rhincodon typus. The sequence goes on from NC_063333.1 coordinate 76,668,302, forward strand.
AGGTCTCCAGATTTGCAGACATTAGCAAACACATCAGCCAAAACTAACTGAGGGGGAAACACCGCTCTTGAATATAGGAAAGGATAATCACTGTACAGTTAGCAATTCCAAGATGGTGTGCTAGCGTAATTTTGTATGTAAATGAGCTGCTGACATTTGTCAGAGACCAGTAATGCCATAGCTTTCTCTAATATTCTTGCAGCTGGAGGTCACATAATTTGCAGGAAAAGTCTTAGACAGGACAGGATAGGAATGGAAATCACCAGCTTAGCTCCTCAGAATCAAATGGGTAATACAGAGATGGAAATACTGAGAGGAAACATTGAAAAGATTTGCGATCTGCAAATGGAGCTGCATTCCTCCTCAGTCAAAAGCTTTCAAAAGAATCATTACATGGAAAGTTTAAGCACTATTGAGACTTGAACTGCCACACCTTAGATTTCATGATCTCCTCTTAACTCTCTTACAGCATTAGTCATCGAGTCATACAGCGTGGAAACAGACTCTTCAGTTCAATTAGTCCACACAAACCATGTTCCAAAACTAAGCCTGCATTTGGCCCATATCCCTCCAGACCTCTCCCATTTGTGTACTTATCCAAACATCTTTTAAATGTTATAACTGTACCTGTATCCATCACTTCCTCTAGCAGTTCATTCCACACACACAAACCATTCTCTGTGTAAAACAGTTGCCTTTCATGTCCTTTTTAAAACTTTCCCCTCTCACCTTAAAAATATACCCCCTAGTCATGGAAATCAAACATAAATATTGTCCGAAGTACCTGAAATAGCACTGTCATATCACCCTCCAACCGCACAGCTAGGGTCACTTGTATGCAATTTGAAAGGATGATTTCAGTATGAAAAACACAATGATAGTGAGTAGGAGAAGGTGAGAGAGGCAGATGCAACCGTGGGAACATACTCTCTTGTGATGGGGGAGACAACACAGCCATACACAGTTGGATGCAGGGCCTTGTGCATGACAAGTAAGTAATGTCAACTTTGACCAACAGCAGCAGACATGTTGCAAAATGTTACAGATCTCGGAGAGGCAGTACAGGGTCATTAGATGAGAACAGAGCAGTCCATCCAGCTGACGGGCATCGTCTTGGTTCATGGTGTGAACATTTGAGCTCAATGAGCTCAGTCCCAAACTACATATGCCAAAGCTCTGACAGAATGCACAGACAATACACTTACATTGAAAAGCATGTATTGGTCAGCAATGCAGATAGTGTGGAGGCAAGGAATAGAGGCCAGTTCTGTCCCATCTGGTCCCCTCTTGCGATCAAGCATATCCTCTACGACAGTCAGTGTGGAACAAAAAACCCTTGAAGAATATGCAGTGCATGTCTATGACAAAAGAATGCTACAGCTGTTAAACTATATGTCACTACAAGAAGATGTGCAGAAGTAGGATGTAGTTTCAGAGGAGCAAATTGTCAAGTCCTTATTCACTCAAAGATATTAATGCAATAGAACTGGCTACAAAAAATATACCCAATGTATTCTGAGGGGAAATTGGTGATCTAAATGACTCAAGTTTGACAAAACCTGTTATGATAATGGACATCATATTAATTTTATGTATGATATAAAATGCAATGTCATAGTACAATATCACTGTCTTATGAACTCCAATATCATGGCTGAAGAAGCAAAAAGTTAATCTTTCAATGATGATCCCAGTGGCATAATTGCCAAAATTAAAAGGGACACTACAAGTAACTTTACAACCCCAGGAGGCTTAAGAGTGTGGGAAGATATGAGATTGTACAGAAGTTCCTAGACTGATGGCAGTGTCTCAAAACAGGGAGGAATCTATTAAGAAGAAAAACAGAAGGTGCTGGAACCATTCTGAGGAAGGGTCCATCGGACCCGACACATTAACTCAGATTTTTATTCACAGATGCTGCCAGACCTACAAAGCTTTTCCAGCAACTTCTGTTTTAGTTCCTGATTTACTGTATCTGCAGTTCTTTCGGTTTTTATTGAGGAATCTATTAAGATTAACTATGTTGGTGCAAGAGAATTATTTCATGCTGTCAACAGGAAGCAAATCTTTTACTGTACAGGAGTAATGGAAATGTTTTCCATTCCTTAAACCACTGAAAAAACTTCAGATGAGATAAATCAGCAAAGTTTATGAACAGAAGCAAATACTAACAATAAAAATGAACAGTACAACCCCCAGGCTTGGTGAGAAAGTTGATCAAGCAACAAACCATCCACAAAACAAATTGTTCTTGCAAATTTGAATTTGTCGTCTGATAATGAGATAGCACTGTCGTTGGAAAATAATGCTTTTGTCTGCCTTTCCTCATTTCTCCACTGGTAAAGGTTTTTGCATATCAGTTCATAACTTTCAAATTTAAATCAGCCTTAAATTCTTCATGAGTAAAAATTCAGAGAGAGAGACTTTTGGCGGCTCTTGACTAGGCTGCTGGAGAAAGCACTTTGCAGTTGCAGAACACTTCAGTGTCAGGGGAAAGGAAACAATATGGGTGAACCAGCCTACCAGCATGATGGGCATGTCTAATCCATCAGTTACAGACTATGTAAATGTTGGCTGCAAAGTATCATGACACAAATAGTCCTGTCTGATCTGCAAGAGGAGGAAGCAGGAAAGTAAAACACATTCTGACTAGTGCAGATGCAAAAGGAAAGTAAGAATATATAAATATACATTTTTAAAACATGCTCATTATTCTGAAACAACTGATAATCCATTTTGGCATTGTGACATATGTTGTAAAGTGGTTCCATGCACCCCGTGGAATATCGCTATAGCCTTCAGCATCAGTCGCTGGTACAGCTGGGCAGCCTACTGTTCTCTTGCAGTGAGAGCCACTGCCTCTGATTATAGCTGTCACTATGTCTCTGCACCCTACTGATCTGACTGATCCCTTGATATCATTCAACCTAAAGTTGTCAGTCAAACCAAATTTGAATATAAAGGACACAACAATGAATCATTGTTCAATAGATATTTCTATTAATCATTCTTACAGTTTTTGACATTTAACGCTGGAAACCCTTTCAATTTGCATTATACAAAACTGCAGTTTTCATGTGTTTTGTTTCTATTTTGCTTTTGCGATTCTCTTTTTATTCTTTTATTTGATAAGTTGCCATACACAGCCTGGAAATTAGAAATTTTAATAAAACATTATGGCATCTGTCGCTCTAGAATGTTGGCAAATATGATTCTACGTGAAAGTGTGCAGAACGTGATTACGCTTTAAATCTATTAATATTGCACGTAATACATTTTGCTTTCTTAATTGTTACTTGTTTTTGTCTCAACAATTATGAATGGTTTCCTACATTGAGTAACAATCAATATCACACACCAGTGGGTTCACTTTAGAAATATAATGCTACAGATTCATCCTATATAAACACCAAAGATTGAAAATATCAAAATGATTATAATATGCCTAACACAATTGTCATGTCTTCAAAGCAGTAAGTACACGCAGCCAATCCTGCCAGCAGCAGCAGTTAAAAACATTATTTTTTCTAGCATTGCCTGAAAATTAGACTTAGATTTGGAATAAATATATTTGCTTTAATGTATTGTTTCTATATTCCTCCTCTAGACTACAGTTGTGTTGTTGTATAGAGGTGTATAGGTCTGCCAAGGTTAGTACTGAGATCAGCCTTAGCATCACCCGTTTTGATGAAGTCATATGGACTTGATGGGATCTCAAAAGTGTAAGACTTACCATTTGGATCTTTCTCATAGTCCATGTAACAATGTCTTTCCCATCAGAATAACTTGTACCTGGTAGCTATCATGCAATAAACAATACATCTTTGTTTAAGTAAGGAGCTTCTTCTCATTAGCCTACTAAGTAGCTTTCCTATACCACACTATATTAAAGCCAGAAGTCACATGCCAGGCTATAGTCCAACAGGTTTATTGAAGTCACAAGCTTTCAAAGCGTAGCCCCTTCATCAGATGAACTTTGTCAGGACTTCACCTGACGAATGGGGCTACACTCTGAAAGTTTGCGATTTCAAATAAACCTGTTGATCTATAACCTGGCATGGTGTGACTTCTGACTTTTTCCACCCCAGTCCAACACCGGCACCTCCACGTCAACACTATATCAAGCAAACCCTGCAGATCACAAACCCAAAAGTGTATGGAGGCAGAAAATCTACCTTGCACAAGCAACAATATAAAGAATGAATACAAAATGATGTACAGTATGGTATGGATTGCTCATGCAACAGCAATTAGACAATAGATTTAAATTGAAATGACAAAGGTGAGATAGTTTGGAAATTAAAGTGCAATTCACTCTATATGTCCATGAGCCTGGAATTTCTATTTGGTGAGAAAAACAGAATAATAGTTCACTACAAACTCCCATTTACATAGAATCTACATTTGATCTGAAAGATTCATTCCACAATAAAATAATTGTGTCAGCTCACTGCCTTTGCTCATGGAGAATTATTGATCCTTCCCAATATCTTACATGCAGATGCTTGGTGAGGACAGCATGACCTGTTCTTTGCTGTCCCTGAAGGAACTTGCCTACTGACACTTAATGAACCAATGAAAATAGAAATTAAAATTAGACAGAAATGCAACTATTTAATGGGAAAAGAACAAAAGCAAGCTGATCCAATATTGGAACAATGTTCCATATCCGCAGGTAGCTTGAAAGATATTCAACATCTGTTGACTCTGGCATTGCAATGGCATCCATGGAGGTCACCTCAAGTCGGAAGCAGGATGCTTGGTATGAAACAGACAAACTTTTAATCACCCCAACCTGAAATTTGGCAGAAAAGACAATACATTTGCTAAATATATTCAGCTCATGTTTCCTGATTCTTATGTGGATCCTGTCTATTATAAGTTTTTATTTTTGAACTGTAGTTTACTTTGTGAATAAGGGAGGAGCAGGACTGCTACACCTGGCTCCATATTGTTACTGTTGGTCCCTGCCAGCTTATGCTTGGTTGTTTGTCCTTCTGGTCTCCACCTTACTGGAACTAATTGCAGGTCACTGCCAGTGTCAGAGGACTGAGGACAACTAATGTGCTTCCACTTTATAAGATTGTTGATAGAGATAGACCAGGGGACTATAGATCATGGATCTTGCATCAGTGATAGGGAAACTTGGAGAAAATAGTGGAGGAGAAAATTATTCTCCATTTATAGAGGCAAGATTTGATCAGGGAGAATCAGCATTACTTTATCAGAGGGAAGTCACGCCTAACAAATTTGATTGAAATTTTTTTGAGGAGGTGACCAAGTATGTCGATGAAGATAGAGCAATTGATGTAGTTTATCCAGATTTCAGCTAAGTCTTTGGCAAAGTCCCATGTGAGAAACTGATAGAAACAAAAGATCATCGGATCCAGGATAACTTGGCAAGTTGGATCCAAAATTGGCTTAGTAGTGGGAGATAGAGAATGATGGATGAGGGCTGTTTGTGTGAATGGAACCCAGTGTGCAGTGATGTACCGTAGGGATAAGTCTGGGTTCCTTATGATATGTTTATGATATTATTAAATTACGCAGATGAAAATGTTGGGGAACGATAAGTAAGTTTGTAGATGAAATAAAGATTAGCTAGGTGGTTGGCAGTGAGGAGGAAGATCTTAGGTTATTGGTAGACATGGACAAATTGTTCAATTGGGTAGATCAGTGGCAGATAGAAACCAAACCAGATAAATGTGAGATGGTACACTTTGGAAGAAGTAATAAGACAAGGGAGTACTCTAGGAATGGCAGGATGCTAGAAAGCTCAGAGAAAGAAGGATCTTGAGGTGCTTGTCCACAGCTCACTGAAGGTGGCCGGGTCGTTTAGTAAGTTAGTTAAGAAGGCATATGGGATGCTTGGCTTTCTCAGTCAAGGCATAGATTATAGAAGCAGGGAGGTTATATTAGAGCCTTGCAGAATTTTGATTGGGCCATTTGAGGCAGGAAACCTCATAACCCTTAAAAAGTGCTTGGATGAGCACTTGAAGTGTCATAACATTTAAGACTATAGCCTAGTTCAAGGAAGTGGGACTAGTGTAGGTAGTAGTGTATTTTTGGCAGTACAGACTCAATGGGCCAAAGGGCCTCTTCTGAACTGCATGATTCTACTGTCACTGCCAGCTATATTTCACATGCTTGTTAACTGGAAAGCTGCAGGCAGATGCTCGATTAGCACATGCATCCCAATGAAATTGTGTATGAATGTGTCAAACGTCCAATTTTTGATGAGTGTTGGATCTGCAGCATTTGGTACACACTCAGAGCACCCCAACAAATTTGCATCTGAAACTGGGCCTGCAAATTTCTTCCCCCAGCCTTCTCTTTTCTCAATAAATATAACATAGGTATGAAGTTTAATTGCATCATCTGGTCATGAGCCAACATCAACCAACTACCCATATCTATTGAGAACATAGTACTACTTCTTATTATATGCTAAATTTGCTTTTTATTTATTTTAAAAAATAAAACTTTGTTATATAATAAACAGTATATTATACACTAGTGAAAAACCTCATTTATTCAGTTCACCAGATAGGATCTGCAACATTTGTGAGATAAATGGTCCTTCCTCTGGGGAAATTAAAACTCAGATTTATATATTATTGATGACTGCTCTTTTCCTTACATGTGTTCATTTAATTGTGTTAATACAGTCATTATTGTGAAATAATTGAAGGTTCAGAGTTTGGGTAGATTAAAAAACTGACTGGTCAAATTAAATGAAACCTAATACAACCATAGCTACAAATTATGTAGTTTATGAGGGTTATATTGAAATATTATCATCTTTAAGGGTTTAATTACCTTTTGTATGCTTTTACAAAGAATCACACCAATCCCACAGCCAATATCATTATAGCCTGGCCTGCAGGAGTAATATAATTTATGGACACTCCACTCTTACATTTTCACAAAGTAGGATAGACATACTGACACCTTCATCTGTAAAAAGTAACAAGGCATAGAGGTTGGCAGTTCTTGAGGAATATCAATGGACATTTCAATGACATGTATGCAGGGTCTGAGACTGGCATCATTTGGCATTGTTGTAATTTTGATAATCATTAAGTGTTTTACCAACTCTATGCAAATGAAGCAAAGGAAGAGCTATTGTGTAAAAAACACATTTCATCTTCTCAGAGCTCCTTGAAGTGTTTTCAACAAATGGAATGCTTTTGAAATGTAATTACCACATGTAGCCAAACATAGCAACCAATCTGTGCTAAGTGCCACGAAAAACATATTTATTGACAAATCAATGACCTGTTTTAGATGTATATTGAGAATGCTGGCCAATAATTCAGAGATGGTAATTTTGCTCTGGGTGTTGCTTCCTTTACTAAAATAAAATGTTTCTGTAGTACACACATACCCATCAAGCCACTGTACAAATGGTTGTATGGTGAACAGAGGAATTTAAAAATTATTCTCACCTGCAAAACAGTGTCACTTGATGTCACCTCTCCTTTTTGTCACAGTATCTCTATCAAGTTGATACTCACACTGAATAATTTTAATTATATAAGCTGTCTTTGTCCTCTCATCTGTATTCAGTCTTATTAAATTTCTCCTTCCTTATAATATCCAAATTTTATTTATGCCCACACTTTCTACCTTGACATCTCCTGTATCTTTTCAACTCATGACTAATCAAGTTTTGATTACCTGCATGTTAATTTCTGACCATTTTCTTGAATCCCTCACCATCCATGTATCTATTCCTCCCTCCAAAATTATATTGCTCTTGCATCTTCTCAAGAAAATATCTTGAAAATTAGGTACAAATGCATTCTTAAATATACTTAGGCTTTGGTTTTCCATTTGCTGCAATACACCTGAAACTGTTTCCATTCTGAGGAAGGGTCACTGGACCCGAAACGTTAACTCTGTTTTCTCCTTCACCGATGCTGCCAGACCTGCTGAGCTTTTCCAGCAACTTTGTCTTTGTTCCACCTGAAACTTTGTTTTGGTCATCCAATGATCGATAGCACAGTTTTCTTAGTGAAAAACACCTTTATCTCTCCTCAATTTCTAGGCTTTCATTTGACAATCTAGCTCATTCATTTTGCTGGCTATATCCCTTTTGTCCCTTCTACTATTTTTCTCCTCTCAACTGGAAGCATGGTGATCAATTTTCTACAGTCATTTTAACAGATTCATTGAAAATCATGACTCTGTAGCTGCTGCGGATTTGCATTTGTAACATACAGAGCTTTGGTATTGTAGCGCAATCCAGTGCTGAATTACTAGAACCATGTTACAGTAGTCATGCTCTGAGATTCAAACACACTCCTTTTATAAGTCTTGCACTGCATCTTAGAAGATTAGAACAAGCCCAATCCCATGGTAATTCAAATTGAATATAATGCAGCAACTTGAGATTTTCTTTCCAGAGAATCATACTAAAATTTTCATGAAGGTAGAACAAAACGTAAAGGCTAAAAATTAGTTGTCTTCTGTTTTTGGACACAGGTGTCATGATTTTCAATCTACCCATACCTATTCTCATTGAGGTAAACAATGTTGCTGCCATCTCATTGACCTGACCGTAGTATTGGTCTGAGCAGGCTTATTGCTGCTGGCTGCCTGCTGATTCAACAGGGGGCTTAGCAATGTGTCCTGAGATTAAGAGGTGCAGCCAGTTTGCTCCTGTTACAGCAAGTAGTTTGCCCCTTTGAAAGGAAGCTGCTGCTGGTTCTTTCCTGGCATCATGTAGGGGCTATATAAGTGAAGCATCAAGGAAGAGAAATGGTTCCTTGTTTTATGAGTGTGAATGACAAACCTTAGTGGTGCAGGTGGATAAGAAGATGGAGGTTATATCTCATGGTGGGGCCTAGCAGGAGGCCCCAAAGACAAACCCTCAAAAGTGAATGGGCATGGATGACAAGGGGTGCGAATGATCACAGCCTGGCTCTGAGGATCTTGCTGCAGTGCCAGGAGTTCCCTGCCCTTATGCATTTTCAAAGCACATGCTGATTGTGCCATTGACTTATTGTAATGCATGTCCATACTTACAATTATTTTGCTGTACTAGGAACATCACCCAAACACTGTGCTAAGTAAACAATGGCATTTTCCTTCCTCTCTTACAGAACAAGGTGGTCCATAATTGTCTGGAGCAGAGCTGAACCCTTGGCCAACAAGGATGATCCACTCTCTGCTAAGCTCTATGAGGAAAATAGTACTCAATGTTGTGATGTAGCCATGGCAATACTGAGAATGACATTATGTCCTAGCTCATGCCCCTTCACAATTCCCAAAATATCTTCATCTTGTGATTTGGAGAGATGTGTAAGCTGCTGATAGTGTGGTGATTGACCTCTTGTTTTCCAATTCACACTCAAATACTGTGTCCATTTGTCGGTTTCTTACATACGTACAAATTAGAAGCAGACATGAGTAGCAATAGACCATTGGCACTTTGAACCTGCTCCACCATTTAATAAAATCATGGCAAATCTGTTCATGTTTCAAATTCCACAATCCTATCTACTGCAGTAACCATTTATTAAGCTGCCTAACAAAAATCTATCTACACAACAACAACAAATCTATCTACCCCACGTTAAAAATATTTAATGACCATACCTCCACTACCTACTGAGGTAACAATTTTCAAAGTCACAACAGAAAAAAGAAATTCTTCTATTGCGTACAGTTCTGGTCACTACATTACCAGAAGGATATGGATGCTTTGGAGATGGTACAGAAAAGGTGTACTGGGATGTTGCCTGGTGTGGGGGAATTTTAGCTATGAAGAAAGTTGGCTAGATTGGGGTTTTTTTTCACTAGAATGCAGGAGGTTGAGGGGCAACCTGATAGAAGTTTATAAGATTGTAAATGACATGGATAGAGTGGAAAGCATGAGGCTTTTTCCCAGGTTGGAAGGGTCAGTTACTAGGGACATAGGTTCAATGTAGCAGCTTCCTTTCAAAGGGACAAACTGCCTGCTGTAAGAGGAACAACCTGGCTCAAAGTGTGAGGGGAGAAGTTTAAATGAGATGTGTGAGGCAAGTTTTTCACATAAAGGGTGTTGATTCCATGGAACGCGTTTCCATAGGAGGTGGTGGAAGCAGACACAATAGCAGCATTCAAGAAGCATCTGGATGAATACATGAATAGGAAGTAAATAAAGGGATACGGATCCTGTAGGTGAAGACAGTTTTCGTATAAAAAGCAAAATGTGTCAGTGCAGACTTGGAGGGTCGAAGGGCCTGTTCCTGTGCTGTATTGTTCTTTGTTCTTTATCTCTGTCTGAAAAACTGGCCCCTAATTTTAATTCTTAGTTCTGGATTCACCCACAAAAGAAAACATTTGTATTGATTGTAACGAGGTCAACCAGGTGGACCTCAGAGAATATAAGTTTCTGAAGAAGGGCCCTGACCCGAAACATCAACTTTCCTGCTCCTCTGATGCTGCCTGGCCTGCTGTGTTCATCCAGCTCCACACTGTGTTATCTCTGACTCCAGCATCTGCAGTTCTTGCTATCTCTGACTTGGTAACTGGATGTTGGCCCGAATAGAGTTACTTCCCATTCCTTGCCAAGATTCTTCAGGATATTATACACTTCAATCAAGCCCTCCCTGACTCTTGTAAACTCCAATAACAACAAGCCCAGTCTTTCCAACCTTTCCTCAAAAGACAACCTGTTAATTCTTGGTATCAAACTAATAGCCCACCTTTGAACTGCATTCAACATATTTATAATCTCCTTAAAAAAGATCAAACTGCACACAGTTTTTGAGGTGTGATCTCACCAATGCCCTGCAAAACTGAAGCATAATATCCTTACTTTTATGTACAATTGCTCTCATAATAATAAAAAAAAACATTCCATTAGCTTTCTTAATTACTTGCTGTTCCCGTGTCTTTTTGTGACTCATGCGTGAGAACACCCAGACCCCTCTGTACATCAGAATTCTGCAACTGTTCTCTATTTAAATAAATGCTATATTTTTATTCGTCCCTGCCGATGTGAACAACTACACATTTTCCTCCTTTATATTTTGTCAGATTTTTGACCATTTATTCAAACTACCTGTGCAGTCTGCAACCATCTTATGTCCTCTTCACAACATTCTTTCCAAACTAAACTTTGTGTCATCTGCAAGTTCAATTGTTGAGTTTTTGGTATGCTCATCTAAATCATTGATGTAAATTATAAAACGTTGAGGCCCCAACACAAATCTCTGCATAGCTCTTTCCTGACAAGATGTGGCAGGTCAGCCTGAAAATTGCAGGAACTCTTCCCAACACCACCAATAAGCCTCCACATTATTACTATAAACTTTCTAATAGCAGAAATTAGACAAAATCATCTTGGCTGCAAAGTAGTTGGATGGCCTCTTAAATAACATTAGCAGAGATTTCTTCTCCTGGCTGAATGCATGTTCTTTGGTGCACTACAAGCAAATGAATTCTCTGGAACTGTGCAGTTCCAGTTTGGAATTTGTCAAATGAGCTGCAACAGCTGATCAACATCACAATCTGGTCAGTTGGGAGGCCTCCAGTACACACAAACAGTATGCCCACATGAGTATATTTCACAATCCGGAGTGCCAAGTGGGCTACACCCAGGAGCAGCTGGAGAAGCTGGGATCCCACTCGGATGGCCACCAGTTCCCACAACAAAGGCTCTGACAGCAGTACAGGGCTGAACTTCTTGTCTTAAATCTTCACCACTCAATGAAAAACACTTTTAAGTCTTAATGAATGCACTTATGTATTTCTCATATGGATCAGATGTGTTTCCTTACAAGGCAATTAATTATTCATAGAAAGCTTTCCCTTCACATCTGTTCATGAAAAGTTATTCATTTAACAATTTGATAAATCTATATAACATTCTAATCTCAAAAGACTGCAATGCACTTTAGATTTCAGTGACTTAGATTCAAGAATTAATTTGTAATATTAATACAGGTAATAATAATCATAATAGTTTATTTAATAAACTTTATAGCCTAAAGGCTGAATTACCATGTAACTCACATCAAAAAAAAATTATACATAGACTCGGTACGTAATTTAAAAACGTGGAAACATGTGACAGTCATGTCGCAACAAACAAATCTGGTGCATTATGAGGAAGTGGCTGACAGAATATTAAAACAAGGAATATTGAAATGAAATTTGTTATTATCACCACATTGAGATTGTAAATGGAGGTAATCAATTCTCCGAATGGCTCCTAAATGAAGAAATTAACAACACAGTTCCAGGTTTTGTCTCTTTTACTTTAACAGGAATCAGAACCAATGTAAATTAGATAAGAATTACCAGACAAATGATATTAAATAGTTAATACAACAAACTACATGTCACACAATGACAAGCGTTTGTATCTGTCAATGCACAAACATGACTAAACCCAGTAACATAGTACAACAACATGTTGTTCTTCATTCATTCAGGATAGGTCAGAATTTCTATCTGCCAACAGTTATCACCAAGTTTCACAAATTTCACAAGCATGAAGGAAATTTTTTATATCCCACTTTCAATTTTGGACCAAGGTTTGTGACATGGAGGACAATGTTATGTGATTGGCACTGAGGGCCAAAGATTAATCTCGGTGCACACTTCTATATTCTTTTGATTTGAGTGGTTTGCATAAATGAGGATTAAATGTTTCACAGGCACAGCATATTTGATCAAATGACTATGTTATATATTGTAGAACAAGACCTTTAAATGGACACATTTAAATGAGCACAACAAACTTTATAAAATAACTTCCAGGTGTGGCAATACTGTCCCTCTTGATTCAATTCAGCCAGTTCTGAAAAAGGGTCATTGAACCTGAAATGTTAACTCTGCTTTCTCTCCACAGATGCTGTCAGACCTGCTGAGGTTTTCCAGCAATTCCTGGTTTTGTTTCTGATTTCTAACATCCACAGTTCTTTGATTTTCTTAGTTTGATCTGTAAAAGGTTAGCTACAATTTAAATACCATTTTAAACAGAGATCCACAAAATGACACAGAGACATCCTTAGAGAGAGTTCTCAGCCAAAGAATGCTTAAGGAAAAGGGCTTTCAGAATTCAACCAAAGTTCTACAAAAAGATTTCATGCAATCTGCGATATGTCAAGCTAACTGGGAACAGGAATCTCACTCTCTCACACACAGACACATTGTTTGCTTTCCTTACTGAGCTCCACCTGTCCAAGGTGAGAAATCATATGACACCAGGTTATAGTTGTGTGATTTCTCACCTTGGCCACCCCAGTCCAACACCGACACCTCCACATCATGTCCATCTGTCCAAGTAGCCTCCAGCTATTCAATTATAGAAGCCAATGCAGCTACTAAATTCTGATTACAAGTTCTCAACTCCTTCACCTCAGAAAGAGCAATTTTCAACCAAGTGAGAGGCTTGCAACAATAGCAGGTCAACCTTATTCACATATTTATAAATATCTTTAATTGATATTTACCTTTAATCTTTTTTCCACATTTTATCTAATTACTATTTCACATTTTACATAGTACCTTTCAATCGGAGTTTTGAAATTAGCTAAACTTTGGTCATGTTTAAAAGTAAAGGTTTGTTGCTGGTGACTTTTGAAATTGGATAAACAATGAGATGAATGACTGGTTGTTGTTTGCCTTGAGAAGTATGATTTAATTGTCATCTTCATTTGAATTTGATGGAAGCAAAATGGCAGGACTGTTTCTTCTGATTGAGCTCATCACGAACATGAAGACACTAAAATCTCAGTGACGCCTTTATATTTACTGGGACATTGTCCCAGTTGTATTCATGGTTGTTTGGCCCTCCAGTGCCCATCACCTACACACCCCCAACCTCCCCTCATTCACCTGTCTGTACAATATGCATGTCTATGCTCCGTATCTTGTATGCCCTCTCCATGTTCCATCCTATCTTATATGCCATTCCATGGCCCCCATGTTTCCTCCTGTCCACTCATCCCCAGTGGAACTGACAATGTCTATTCTATTTGGGCTTGTTACATAACCCTTGGCCAATGCTGGCTACACTTGCTGGAAACAGGAATGGTGCACAGGAATTCAGAATTGAGTCATGCCCACCTTTGTAAAGCCTTGTTCACCTCTGTTCTGATGCCCAAGAAGTCAAGAAATTCCAACCCAATATTTTTTAGAACACAGGTATTAAACCAAGGCACTGTCTAGCCACTCAGATGAATACAAAATAATCCTATAACATGATTTGAAGAAGAGTGCAGAAAACTTTGACTAAATTGATTTGTTATGTTTTATTGCAAACTTTTAAGGCATAACTGTTGTAACATTAAAAAGGAAAATTAAATTTCACCTGTACACTGTTTTCAAGTGTAATTCAACTTTTCTTTTTGATATTGAGTTGGATGTGAATGGTATAATTGATCTTCTGCTATGTTTACGTTGCAACAGTGACTACATTCTAAAGGTGAAACACTACGGAACATTTTGAAATCAGGAATGTGGCTATATAAATGTAAGTTCTTTTGATTGATAACTCGGCTAAGAAGAGCTGTCATTGCAATCATTTGGTTTCCAGAAACACTGTAATGGCATTAGCTTACTGACATTCCCTTCAGACTCCACCTTATCTTGCTCTTCCACTCACTTCCAATTCATCATTGAGACTGCTTAAAAGTTCATTCCACACACAAACCAGTGTCTGTGTAAAAATTTTGCCCCTCATGTCTTTTTTAATCTCTCTCCTCTCACCTTAAAAATGTGCCTCCTAGTCTTGAAATCACTCATCCTAGAGAAAAGACAACTTGCCTTCCCCAGCTCCATCTGACACAACCTCCAATTCTGAAATCATGTCCACTCTCACACAAATTTCCTAACAACTATTACTAATTTTTCCTCTCATGACGCTGTTTCTGTTTACCAGTGTACAAATTTTGAAAATCAGCATTTTCAACATCAAATCTCTTTTCTTCATCGCACCTTTGCAATATTTTTGAATCTACTTTTTCAATTTACTATTTATTCTCCCTTCATTTCATTGTCATAGGCAGTCCCTTTAGTCACCATACACTTTGCTCTGGCTTTCTCTTCAGTAAATTTTTCACTCTACTGCCAGTGCCCCTATCTTCAAAAGGTAAATGGAATATCTCCACTAATTTCTGGCTCAGTAACCCTGTTCAACATGTAATGGCTTGTTACGTGGAAGTTGTTACATAAATAAACTGCTTATGTGAAGTGTTTATTGATAACATGGGAGGTATGCAAGAAACATTCTTTTCATACAATGAAGGTGCAGATAATATCACATTGTTATGATTGTTATGAAAATCTACTATCAATATTTAATCTTCATTATTTGACTTAATAGTTGAGGTACTCGTGGACCAAAATTGATTTGGAAAAAGGACACTGCTGACCTATGCTCACTTATCAAGTCCATACAACTGAAACGGAATATACAAAGGAGTGGTTAGAATCATTTTTAAGCAAACAGCCCTGAAATTCTGAGTTGTCAAGAAATCTGTATTTTTGTTTTACTCACAATTACATGATAATCTTTTATCTTCAAGATGTGAAGTTATCTACTGTGTTCAATTTGAAAAAGATAATGGAGTGAGACTTTTAAAAAAATACTAATGAACCATTCTTCAGTAACTTGCTTCAAGCAATAACAGAGATCAAGCAACTTTGACTGATAACAACAAGGATACTAGAAATCTCTCTGTCTCCTTCTCTCCCCACTCTCTCTCTCCCTGCCCCCTTCTCTCTCTCTCTCTCTCCTTCAAATTTGGGAACTAGCTGATGAAAAGCAACCTGGAAGGACAACAACAATTCACTGAACATTCCAGAATAATGCAGCTCCACAATTACAGAGTTTACAAGGCTTCAGTTAAACAGTTGAACTCGGGTCTTTTCACTCTTGTAACACAAAGATACTAAAAACATTTAAATGCTTCTGCCTTTACCTTCCTGTCTGTGGTAAAGTGACCAGAGGCCTAAACCTGGAGACAAAAAGAACTTCTGCCCTGACCCCTGTGAAATCCAACTTTGTGGAAGAAAGCCAGCCCTACATCAGAGAGGAATAGGGTTCCAAAGGCTGAGCCCAAACATGTGGATCATTGCAAGTGATATCCTTTTGCAGACGGAGAGTAAATCATGTAGGAATTTGGGAAAGACTCACATGGTTGTTTAATATGAATATTTTGTTAATAAGATTGAGTTGAACCACAAACCGAATTTTGTGTCCATTTGTCACTGATGACAGCACTTGGATAAAGTGTTTTTAACACATAATCTGGTCGAAGTGTCCAATGCACAGACAACATCTCCACCCTATTTTCTTTATAAGCTCATTCGCTTGTGTGCTTGTTGTCATTCTTTTTTGAGTAAAAGACCTAGATGCTGTTTAGCTCAAGAAAACCTTGGAACCAGCTCTCCCTCTCTTTTAATCTGATTAACTAAGTTTAATTGAAGTGTAATGGTTGTGTGCTAAAAAAAGTTTTTTAAAAAGTTAAAATTATTGTGGCTGACTGAGAGGGGGCTCAAAAGAGATGAGAACCCTGACCCTACTCACTTGGTTATACCATATATACTTAAAAGCTGCTTGTCATATAATGTTCTTAAGTAAGATATAACAGTTGTAAACTTTCATTAATTGATTTAGATACTAGGAGAGGTCCCCGTGTTCTTGTGCCAAGCATTATTATATTGTGCTAAAGCTATTAAAATTATTTTAATGCTTTGTTCTGTGGCACACTAATTTGATCTCCATTTCTAGGGCAGATGCATCAATTAATTTGTGCTGACTTCAGATAGTAGCAAAGTTCAAGGTGCGTGTTGAAGAATGATTGTCATATGGCTTGAGGGTGAACAGTACAATCTAGAGGGAAATAGAATTTTATTTAGCTTTGTCCTGAGAGATTCATACAAACAGAAGAGGCTGAGTAGACAATTCAACATACACTGCCATTTCTGACACTGTAATTTACATATCATTAAGAATTCACTGCAGACATAAAACATAATTTACTTAATGTAATGTATGATAATTAATTTTAATGATATTGAAATGAGTCCCACTTTCTTGGCCATTTTGAACCCACAACTGTAGTTGGTGAAGATAAAAAGATTGACATTCCCAATGCTTATTCCATTACATCAATGAAGTAGTCACAGTGACTCATCTTTAAACCCATTGCTGCAAAATCTTTATAAAGAGGAAAAGGTCACAATTAATCAATTCCTGTATTTCAAAAAGAAAAGGCAAGCTAACATTGTGTTCTTTTATGCTTGATACTACAGAGGATTGGAATAATGAACATACCTCAGTTACAATGAAAATATTCCTTATGAGTTAAGCCACATTTTACGTACACTTTAAAGACAATTTTAACAAACATCTGTTTTTGTGTATTGAAAATATTACTGAAATACCATCAAATTAACACTCCATTGGAACATGAAAATAATTCCAAAGTGTATCAGAAAAATAGTCAAATCACTCAATAAATAGGTAATCCTTCAATTTTCAGTTTTAAGCTATCAGTATAAAACAACAGCCACAAAAATCTGCTTGTATGAATTAAGAATACCCCTAAATGTTGCTTAAAGCAGAAATCAATCAAGAAGCAAAAGCAGTTTAACAAAATTTGGTTTTTGCAGTTAGCATTAAGGACAGTTGCACATCTTTTGAAGTCATTTAAATGTATTCTGTGAAGAAAATAAATCTCTGCAAGAAATGATTGACAACCACTTCAAAGATGGAATGCCTTTTTTAGTTGGCCTGCATTGTCTGATTTTAATATTATAAAGTACTATATATAGTAAGCAATGAATCCATTAAGGATGCTGAAGCTGTTTGAGCACTTTAGACAATTTGAAAATTGTATATGACATATCCATAATGAATTTGAAAACATTGAGATTTTACAGTAATATTAACTGTACAAAATACCGATAGATAAATTAAATTCTCAATCCTCCAGAACCATCAAAAGCAATCACTTATATAAATATAAATATATAACAGGGATTCCAGTCTACTCCAGCATAGAGAAGCAGTGTTCAGAGGTCAGAATTTATACATTACAAATTAGGTTTATTGAAGCAAAATCAATGCAGCAGCTGAATCGTGTTAAAATATATGCTCATTATAAATATAGTCTACAAAGTCGCAGGTGAAAACTTAGCTGAATTGTAATTTGTATGCTGCAACTGGAACATTTGATAACAGACTTTATGAACTTAACATGCTGAAACTACAATGAACAATATAGGGGCTTGTGGCTCAGTGGCAGTGTCCCTACTTCTGGACCTGAACATTCATGCTCAAGTCCCACCTAACCTGGAAGTGTGTCATAACATAAGTGTGTCTCCAAATCAGTTGATGATTTTGTTTTAATTGTAATGCCTTTAACATGGAAAAATGTCTCAAGATGCTTCACAGGATCATCAGAGAAACATTTGACACCATGCCACCAAAGGACATGACCACAAACATGTCAAAAGAGGCAAGCTGAAGCAGCACAATTCATAGAATCCCTATAGCATAGAAGCAGGCCATTTGGCCCATCAAGTCCACACTGACCGTCTGAAGAGCGTCTCTCCTGCCCTGTAAACCTGCACTCCCCATGGCCAACCCACTTATCCCTGAACACTGTGGGAAATTTGCCATAGCCAGTTCACCTAACCTGCACATCTTTGGCCTGTGTGAGGAAACCCACGCACACATGGGGAGAATGTGCAAACTCCACACAAGTTGCCCAAGGCTGTAATCGAACCTGAGTCCCTGGCGCTGTGAGGCAGCTGTGCTAATCACTGAGGCACCGCGCTGCCCAGTTTAGGGAGAAATTCCAAAGCCTTGAGCATAGGCAGCAGTTGGCATAGTTTTGAATAGTTGAACAATTAAATTTGGGAATGCCCGAATTGAAAGAGAAGAAAAATATTGTAAGCTAAAGACAAATAGTAAGAAGAATAGGGACAGGTAATGACTTGGAGCAATGAAAATGTCAAAACTGAGGTGGTGTTAGATTATGAGCCAATGTTAGTCAAAGACCAACGTGGTAACATGTGATTGGGGTTTTGTGCATTGCCCTATTGTTGTAGTATACCTTCAATGCATATCTCTATAATTGGTGTGTATCATCAGACAGGATACAATGTCAGCTGTCCATGACACTTTTGGAATGTACCAGTTGGCCAAGTAAGATGTATGAGAAACACATCTCCAGACCTTATATATCATACTGTAATCATCAAATAAAATAACTTACAATGTGGTTTAACAATACTAGCAGAGAGCAGAGGCCTGAACAGTCCCCATCCAGCACCACTCTCCTCCACCTGGCTGAACTTGTTCTCTCACTGAACAATTTCTCCTTTAATTCATCTCACTTCTGCCAAGTCAAAGGAGAGGCTGTGGGCACCCGCATGGGTCCCAGATATGCCTGCCTCTAAATGGGGTATGTGGAATGATCCTTGTTCCCGTCTTACACTGGCCGCATCCCACAACTCTTTTCTCAGTGACTGCTTCAGTGCCATTTCATGCTCCCACCAGGACCTTGAAAACTTCATTCATTTTGCCTCCAATTTCCACCTCTCTTTAACTTTCACATCGTCCATTTCTGACACTTACCTTCCTTTCCTTGACCTTTCTTTCTCTATTTCGGGAAATAAACTGTCCACTGCCAACCACTACAAATCCACTGACTCCTGTAGCTAGCTTCACTACAGCTCATCACATCCCATGTCCTGCAAGGACTCCATCCCATTCTCCCAGTTCCTTTGCCTATGTCGCATCTGTTCGGATGATGCCACCTTCCAAAACAGCGCTGCTGATATTGCTTGCTTTTTCCATGGGGACTGTTCAGGCCACTGCTCTCTGCTAGTATTGTTAAACCACATTGTAAGTTATTTTATTTGATGATTGCAGTGTGATATATAAGGTCTGGAGATGTGTTTCTCATACATCTTACTTGGCCAACTGGTTTCCCACTGTCTGTGGTTTACAAATCCCTCAACCGCATCTAACCTATCACACGTGCTTCCGCCCTTGCCCCTTCCCATCACTCACAATAGTGTGATCAGGTTCCCCTTGTCCTCACCTTTCATCCCACATTAGCCTCCATATTCAAAGGATCATTCTCTGCCATTTCAGACAACTCCAGCAGAATGCCACCACCAAACACATCTTCCCCTCACTCCCCCTGTATGTTTTTCGCAGGGATCGTTTCCTCTGGGACACCCTAGACCAATCCACAACCACCAACACCAATCCCCTCTCCATGGCACCTTTCCATTTAACTGCAGAAGATGCAACACCTGCCCCTTCGCCTCCTCCCTTGCACACCATCCAAGGGCTTTAACAGTCTTTCCAGGTGAAGCGGATTTCACCTGAACTTCCTCCAATCCTGTGTATTGTATTCACTGCACCCAATGTGGCTTAGTCTACATTGGAGAAACCAAACACAGACTGGATTACTGCTTTACAGAATACCTCTGGTCTGTGCACAAGCATGACCCTGACCTTCCCATAGCCAGTCATTTTAACACAGCATCCTGCTCGCATTCCCACATGTCTGTCCTCAGCATGCTGCAGTGTTCCAGTGAATCACAGCTCAAACTGGAGGAACAATATCTCATCTTCTGACTAGATGCTTTATAGCCTTCTGGACTTAATATTGTGTTCAACACCTTCAAATTGTGAACCAGTTCCCATTTCTTCTATTTATTTTAGTTTATTTTAGCTTCTTCTGCTATCATGTCATCTCTCTCCCATCCCCCCATCGCAGAGTCTGTGCTTTCAAGTCTGGCAGTTGTACACAATATTGTTCTGCCAATCTCTCATTCCGATCACTTAATCTGAATTATCGTCTTTTCCACAATAGCACCCTATACCCACTAACACCCTATACACACACCCCCCAAAGTATAGCATAAATGCTGCCCCCTCCACACTTCACTTCAGCTCTGATGAAGAATCATCTAGATTCAAAACGTTAGTTTGCTCTCTCTCCATATATGCTGCCTGACCCATTGTGATCTCCAGCATTTGTTGTTTTCAGTCTAGCTGAGAGACTGGTGAGTCTGCGTTAAGGAGAGAAGGCAGCACAACAGATATGGGTGGAGGAGTTTTGGATAAGATGAAGTTTACGTAGGGAAGTTAGCAGTCCAGCCAGCAGAAGATTGGAAGAATCAATTCTCGAACCAACAAAACCATGAAAGAAGGTTTTAGCAGCAGAGGGGCTGAGGCAGATGCAGAAGCAGAGTCTGGTATTATATGAGAGATGGAAATAAGTGGTCTCGGTAATGGAGCAGATATTTGGGAAGAAGCTTGGTGCTGAATGCAACACCAAGGTGGAAAAGTACTCTTTCAGTCTTAGGAAGTTGTCAAGGAAAGGAATGGCTTTGTTGCTAGGCAATAGATTTATGTCAAGATAGCAAGTACTTGCATTTGTGTGTTACTTTGATGATGCCGGGAAGTCCCAAAACATTTTACAACAAATTATATACATTAAAATGTAGCCACTGTTGTAATCTTGGGAAACAGTTTAAGATCCAAAAGCGAACATTGAGACGATGCCTAGACAATCTGAAGTCACACGACACCAGGTTGTAGTCACATGACACCAGGTTGTAGTCTAACAGGTTTATTTGCAATCACAAGTTTTCAGAGTGCTGCTCCCTTGTCAGGTGAAATTCATGTGACTTCTGACATTGTCCACCCAGTCCAACACCAGCACCTCCACATCATAGATAATCTGAGTGATTGACAGATCATTGACAGATACATGTCATCAAGTACACCAGGAGAAATGATGTGTTCTTTTTTGAAAAGTGACATTTGACCATTCACATTGAATTGAGAGGGCACATTGGACCTCAGTTCACTTTCATTCAATTGTATATCCATAATTAACCTTGAGGTGGTGGTGGTTAGCTACCTTCTTAAACTATTATCATTCATCTGGTATAGGTACTTCTATAGTGTTGTTAAGGAGGGATTTCTAGCATGTTGATCCAGTGACAGTTTCAGGTGTTTTCATTTTGTTTGTGTCCTTGTTCTTCTACATGGTAGAAATTATCACTTTGGAATGGCCTGTCAAAGAAGCCCTGGTTAAGTGTTACAATGAATATTGTAGATGGTGGATGGTACCAATCAAGTAGACTGTCTTGTTCTGGATTGTGCCAAGCTTCTTGAGGGTTGTTGGAGCTGAACCCATCAAGACAACTGAGGAGTATTCAATCACATTCTAGACTTATATCTTAATGATGGTGGGCAATAATTGGGGAGGCAGGAGTTAAGTTACTAGCTCAAGGAACTTCTGCAACAGGGCACTCAAGTTTCTGAAGTAGGACTAATCCATGACATTCTCACTCAGAGGCAAGAGTATTACAGCTGAACAATGGCTGGCAAACTTAGGCTCAGTAAGACTTAGGGTGGAACTGCATTGTAAACATGACCTAACACATCTTAACCTCCAACTGCATCACTCCCACAAAGTGAAGGAGGGGATTGAAATCTTCCCCAAAGTTACATTTGGTGGTATTTTCTCATACTTGTTGTTGTGTAAAGAAAGTGGCACATGCAAATAAGTAGAAAAATATCAGAAGTTATGTTTGGAGTTAGAGAATTTGGCATTCAAAGTTATTGGCTGGTTGCATCATATAACTGATGCAATCATACAAAAGTAAAGCCATGCATCTCTTAATGCTCTTTTGGCAAAATAAAATGTGGTTTTATATTTTCTGACACCACGGCCATTAGTGCTGGAGCGAAATTGGGGCTGAATAATCAGAAAATCTCACTGAGTTCCCTCTCACACCTATGGGCCTTTAGAGATTGATCTGCTAGGAATCTTAACCCAGCCAGAAATTGTTTAGCTATAATGAGACCAGCCCTCATTTAAATATTATAATATAATTAAAATCAAAACAACTACTTGCATTTATGTAGTCTCTTTAACAGAAAAACAAAATCCCATTTCGTAATTAGACAAGAATGGGAACCAAGCCAATGTAAGAATAAAGGAGGGATGATCAAAACCCTGAGCAACAAGATTGATTTCAAGAAGGTTCTCGAAGGAGACAAAGGTGAACACAAGTTAATTTTTCAATTTGTTTAGCTCAGGATTATCCCAGAACATTCTGTCATCCCTTCTGGTGGGAGACTGAAAAAGACTCCAGGGAGGGGAAGAAATACTTTATCTTTGCAATTTTTATATTTCTAATTTTGCAACCACATTTTAAATTCATTTTTATTAACATATTTCTGAAATGTTCCTGTTGCTAAAATAATGTTTGCAACTTTGCCACGCATAAACATAGATTTTCCAACGAGTAGCATTGCTAATGGCAATGGGCATGTGAGAACAATCTCTGCATTCTTTACTGACATCTGCAAGAAACCCCAATCGCTATCTTTTAGTTGAACTTCAACTGTGTGATTTGCTTTTAGTCTTTTTAAACAGGAGCTCAATTTCTCTACATGCAAATATTGATGGTTGATGCTGTAAAAGTCTTGGGAATTTCACTAGGTGTGATATGATAATGGTTATACTGAATCATGTTTTTTATTTCTGTTTTTGATGTGCCTTTGTTTGAGATAGCTGAAACATATCCAGATGGGAAATTGTGGTTTGGGCTTTCATTGACCAAATGTGTGATTGACCCCAAGGGTCTTAAAAGATTATGAAAACAGACAGTCTGCTGACAACTATATCAAAAATAAACACTTTAGCAGAATTCGAAATGCCCAGATGAAAGGGAAAGAGAATGATAGTGGCTTGAGTCTGAGGCAAGATAGCTAAGTGGTAATACTATTATGTTTTCATAGCTTTAGTCAAACTTGCCATTGAAATATGTACAAGTTAACAGGTGTATGAAAATGTGAAGCAGTTGCAGGCAAAGATCCTGAGTTTCTGATATAGTCTGGAATGGCAAATGATACAAGATAGCTTTTGTAATTGAAATGGTTCAGTTAAATCAGTCTCTATAGATTTTGCTGTTTAACAAGAGTATAAGAAATGGTGCTCAAAAAACATAATGTGTAAGTACTTGTCTAGAAGTTTTGGGATGAAACCCTGAGAAAGGACAAGGTAGCGTGAATGGACCATATTTTTACATGTCACATTGACTGATGTGGTAGTCCATTTTCAACCAATTACATTCAGTGTACCGGACATAAAGAAACAGCTGAAGCAATTGAATATAGCAAAAATTATGGTCCTGGACAGCATTTCCAGCAATCGTACTGAAAACTTGTCTTCCAAAACTAGCCACTCCCTTGGCCAAGTTTGTTGCAGTACAGCTACAACACTGGCATCTTCCTGAAATTGTTGTCAGTTAACCGGGTATATCCTGTGCAGCAAAAGCAGGACAAACCAGCCAGGCCAATTACTGGCCAATGGACTACTGCTGATTATCTGCAAAGTGATGGAAAGGTTCATCAACTGTACTTTAAAATGGCACTTACAAAGGAATAGCCTGCTTTCTGATGCTCAGTTCGGGTTCTGCCATGAACACTCAGCTCCAGGCCTTGGTTCAGGCATGGGCAAAAAGTTGAACTCAAGGTGTGAGTTGACAATGACTACCCTTGACATCAAGGCAGCATTTGACCAAGTATGGCATCAAGGAGCCCAAGGAACATTGAATGTGTTGGGTATCAGAGGGAAAATTCTCTGCAGATTGGAGTTACAGACTCACGAAGTTTGACACCATCAACAAAGAAGGCTGATTGATTGGTATCCCAATCACAACCTTCAACAGTCACTCATTTAGCAACTGATGCACAATGGTAGCACTGTGTACCATTTACAAGATGCTCTACAGTAACTCACTTGGGCTCCTTCAACAGCACCTTCTATACCCATGACTTCTAGCTCCTGGCAGGACAAGCAGCAGTTGCATGGGAACACCACCACCTGCAACTTATCCCAACTGTCATATTGTCCTGATCTGGAGTTACATCAGTATTCTTTCACTGTTCTTCAGTTAAAACTGTAAAGTTGCCTTCCTAACAGTGCTATGGGTGGACCTACGTACGGCAGCAGTTGAAGAAGGCAGCTCAACACCATCCTCTCCAAAATAATTAAGGATGAACAATAAGCTGTCTTAGCCAGTGATACCCACATGCCATGGACAAATGAAAAAAAAAAAGCTTCCTTAACACTATGCAGGAACATTATCAGACAAAATTTGAAAGTAAGAACATAAATGATCAAAAACAGAGAATGCTATGGAAACTCAGCAGGTCTAGCAGCATCAATGGAAAGAGAAACAAAGTTAATGTTTCAAATCTGGTATGAATATTCTTCAGAACCATCTTATTTCTAAAGAAGATTCATACTGGACTCGAAATGTTAACTTCTATTTCTCTCTCCACAGACATAACCAGACCTGCTGAGTTTCTCCAGTATTTTCTATGTTTGTTTTAGATCAGCATCCACAGTATTTTGCTTTCATTTAAGGAGATATCAAAACAGATTTGGTAAATGTTTGTCAAAAAGCAAGGTTTTAAAAAAATGTTTTAAGAGGAAAGAGTGTTTGTGAGATGGAGAATTTCTGGGTCAGAATTCCAGATTTTCAGGCCTAGTTAGCTGAAGGCCTGACAATCAGTGATGGCAATGAGGAACTTGGATAATACAGGAGTTCGAATTTGGATGATGTAACATTCTCACCGTTCTCAAGGATTGGAATAGGTTCAAGAATAGGACGAAAACACTTCGGTTGTCTGGAAATACAGAGCTTGAAAGATATTTGACAGTTCAATGTGAAATGATTATGCTTGGGTTTTAATTGACAATAATACACAATCATTGCTTCAATACACTTAAATAAAATTGAAGTAGCTTTAGTCCCAGAGGACTGCTCTCACATTAGAGAGACACGACTGATGGTGGGGGTCACCATGCCTCAGGCAATGGGAGAAGTTGAGAAGGAGAAATCTTTACGGTAGCCTCATCTAACATGGGAATTGAACCCATGCTGTTGGCATCATGCTGCATTACAAACCAGCTACCCAAACTAACCAACACCCATGCCTTAAGTAGTACAAAATTAATAAACAGATTTGATGAGACATTACTTTGAAACACCAGTGGATAAAAACCTCAGCAGGAAATAATGGAAAGTGCTGCATGGATTGGTCTTAGATCTATGCGTGATCGAATGAACCAAAATGAAAATGACTGTAAATGACTTTATGCATGAATCTCTCTGAAGATGTGGGTATGATAAGAGAGTCAGTTGTAACCTGTGGGTTAAAAAAATATGCTATTAGAGTGTGGGCTAGCATGAAAAGCAATGAGGAAATTAGCATATCTAATGGCTGATAGGCATCACATTGGTGAAAACAAAACACAGAAATTATCTCGTAAATTTGGATTTTCGTGATGTGGTAGGAGATTGGAGTTCCTGGGTGTATTGGCAGGAAACCCCAGAAACAGTGTTCAGGTTGCTAAGACTAGGCAGAAACTGTGCCTTGGTATATTGGCACTTCAAAGAATTTTTTTTAAAAAGCAATAAAACAAAACAGCCTTCCAGCCTTTGAACCCTCTTACTTCTCCCCAAACATTCCCCATGGCCCATCCAAGTCATCCTATGCCATCTCATGCTCTTCACCCATTCTTCAGCTTTTTTGTATCCTCCGTATCAATCCACCTCCCATTGCACCCCACACCTATTCACTTGCTCCCATTCCAATTGCCGCTCATACAGTCCAAACTAAATTATAGCTCCTTTATCCAATCCCCTCCGTACCTCGTTATACACTATATGTCAACATATGTTTTCCACACTACCACTATTATCTTTTATTGCCAATATTATCTTTTATGCCAATAGTGCCAACTCTTTGCACTTCCATCCACCATGCAGATTCTTACAACATCTGCTATGGACAGATCTGAAGATTCATGTTAGATGAGATAAAACAAAGTTCTCAGAAGTCTATCAAAAAAATCACTATTTAAGAAATACACACTCCCATTGACAAAATACAATCACTGTATTTAACTTTCTTTAGCCCCTTATTAGAACCAAGCATTGACATTCAAAGAGTGTATAGCCACTTGAATTTGTGAATGAATTTGTGAACCGGGAGACACCTGTACGATAATAGAATGATAATGGATATTGTGAAATTGACCATGCAGTTCCAATCATGTACTGATAATCCTCAGGTTCATGTCAAAAAATAGAATGAAATAGAAAGCAATCATTTATTTTAATTATTGCAGACAGGATTTTTTTTCTAAATATTTAAAAGGGAAGAAGTTTCACATGTCTTTGAGGTCCCTCTAACAGTTATGCTGATGGTTCCAATTATCTTGGCATTTCCAATGAGTGTACTCACATTCATATTTACTTTCAATGATCCCAAATAAAGTTTTCTTCTCCCTAACATCACTTGGGCTCTTAGCCAGAAGGCAACTTACTTCTCCAAAACAGTACTCTAATATCCAAGCAACTCTGCAAAGTTTAGATCTGTTCCTATTACTTCTAGTATATATACATCATATTTTTCTCTCCTAGCAAAGAGAAATCAGACATGACTGAAGGGAGCTATTGTTTTATTTGGGCAAGAGCCTTCATGAACAACAGATGTGTAACTTGGAACCCTCCACCACCATCCATTCCTCCCCCACCCCCTGCGAAAATGGTCAGATTTGTATTTGGGAGTCAGATTTCTGAAGTCAAACCTCCAGAGCCATTTTCACAATGACAGAGCCTTTGTGTTTGACACATCTGGGCTTCTGCTTGGTAAACAACCTCATATCAGAACATTTAAAAAAAATCAGCAGATCAAGACTATTCAGCCTCTCAAATCTGTAACTTCATTATTCAATAAAAATACAACTGATATCCAGAAGGGGTCTTGTTGTGCAATGGGAGTGACCTTCCCTCGATGCTGGAAGGACAGGGTTCAAATCCCATCTGCTCTAGACGTGTGTCATAACACACCTGAACAGTTGGTTCAAAAGGCCGATTGTTGATCTTTGATCTCAAATAGACATTCTATCCTTCCCCTCACATAGCTTGATTTCCTTTGTGTCCAAAAATCTAACTATCTTTTGTTTTTAATAGATTACATGATTGAGCATACCACTGCCATCTGGGGTACAGAATTTCAAAAGGTTCCCAATCCTCTAAGTGAAAGAATTTCTCCTCAACTCTATTCTAAATAGCTGAACCTTTATTCTGAGACTGTGGCAGAAATTAATGTGTCCTGCTCAATTGGGCTATGAGACAGGGAAGTGAGGGGCATTAAAATTGTGGTGAAATGTGCTGGCGCTGAAACTGACATTTCCCAGGTGAGGGTTCAGACTTGTATGTGGACATGAGTCACCTTGGAATTTCCTTCAGTATGATTTAAATCGTTTGAAGAAAAGGGAGAGGATGATATTTTCATAGTGATTCAGGAGGGCTCTAATGAGGGCAGAAAGAAGGTCACTTTGAGAAGCTGAAGGGAATGTGCCTGTAAGTTGTCTTTAAGGAGTGAATTGATTTCCAATTGTGATTGTTGCCTCTCAGTATCGCAGGCACATGTATACTCCCACAGGATCATAGATCCACAGGAGGTGGCTTGAGAATGGTAGAAAAACAAGCTCAACTTCCTGCAAGGGCACCATGTGATAAAAGGGATAGCAATAGGTATGGGACTCATCCACCCAGTCCTCCTGGAGTCCTGTGTGGACAAGGAGCAACAAACAGTGGAAGAGAAAGGACCAGTTCACAGGGGTATCACTGCAGCACCAGTAATAGTAGCAAGGGACCAGCCATGGGCAGAGTAATTCTCAAAAGGGGTATCAAAAGCAGCACCAAGAAGGTCCCAATCAGGAGCCAAACTTTTCTGAACTTGCCTGAGCTACCTCAAGATGCCTCCTTATATTCCTTTTACATTGACCATATTGCCTGATACTGGCCCCTTTGCTAAAACCACGATGTAGGAATCAAATTTGGCCCTCTGATCCCAAGTTCTTGTCTCTTATGCCAGAGTCTACAGCCTCTCATAATCTATTCTATCATCACTAGAAGAATTGCATATGCTTCAACACATTGCCTCTCATGCTCCTACAGAAGTCTAGTCTTTTCAGTCTCTTCTCACAAGCCTAACTTCTCATTTTCATAATTCATCTTTGCAACTCCTCTTAAAGAAGGATTCCAGAATTCTGCCCATTACTTGAAGTGGACTCTCAACAAGGCCTTGCTCAATTGTAGCAAGACACCTTACTTTTACACTCCAACCCACTTGCAACAAAGGCTAATAGAGTATTTGTATCTTAATTTTGTGTTTTATGTGCAAATTCCTCTGAATATCAATATATATTTTTTAAAATCTGTTTTCATCTGAATGAGCAACCACTTCATGCGATTGTCCCACCTTCGCTTTGTAATCACACACATTCCTCTTTTTCAGACAGCAGTCTAATGTCTTTTTGAATGTTTTAATTGAACCTGATTCTTCATGTCAAAATATGTAATTAAATCTTTTCCGATATTGTACTCTATCTATCACCTTCTTACCTTTACTTAACCTATGTTCCTTTGCAGACTCTTTGTATTCATATCACAGCTCACTAGCCCGTTGAACTTTATACTATCAGCAGACTTAGATGAGGGATCTGAGTATAATGGATCCCAGTCATTATTATTGATTGTTGGATAGTTTTATTCTAGAGTCATAGCTTAATTAAGAAGAGCCATTTCTGTTCCCAATGGATGGCTTATACGTAGCTGGCCTTGTCTACCATCACAAAACAGGCATAATACACAGTGGTTGATTACGGAGAACAAAGTCCATTGTGAAACTGCACAATGCTTTTCAAAGCAATCTCATGTAATGAAACTTGCACTACACAAAAAATTTAATATGGGTTCATGTGAAATGAATACTTCATAACTTATTCACTTGAAACCTTATTTCTCTTAATGCTGGTTGACTTTACCCTTATTTTTATAGCTATCTCTTTTGTTTTACAAAATCCAAACTTTAGAAGGCCGGCATAAATGTGGTTGCATTCTCTTAAACTTTACCTCCAACCACCCTTTCAGATACTTTTGTCAAGATTATAGTGCCAGGCACAACATAGGCTTCAGTTTGGGCTAACGATATTTATTTATGGATCATCTCAGAAAATCCAATAAGGTTAGCCTGACGGTGAGAACTAAATTCCAAAATACATCGAGCTGTTTTAGGCCTTCTCCCGTAAAATTCACCTGAGTGTTATTTTGCCCAAATACCTTACTACTCATTTTACATAAATGTTGGTTTCAGAAGAACATTGATCAAGAAAACTTAAGATAAAAGATTAGATAAACTCTTGATTTTAACAATATAATTGTATAGTTGTTTATATAAAAGATGATATATTTAAATGATCTATGAATATAAATCAGCAGCAATGAATTTTGTTATGTCATGAACTTTATTCATTAACAAATGCAAAAAGGCAAAAATCCGTGGATTGGAAAGAAAATGTCTTAAAGGCAGCTGGCCTGCAAAGCAATTGTGAATACACTTCCCAGCAAATCACTGCCTGACATATTTTGAGAATATGCATCACAAAACTTTGGCTTATCATGACAAATAAAGATATTGGAAACTGCATGCGAAGCAACCTCAATGAACAGAGGGTGTGAGTTATTATTTCAGGTTGGTCAACAAGATATGTTTGCTTTACCTTCTTAGCAAATGCAGCCTGACCTTTTATAAGAGATAACAAGGTGTAGAGCTGGATGAACACAACAGGCCAGGCAGCATCAGAGGAGCAGGAAAGCTGACGTTTCGGGTCTGGACCCTTCATCAGAAAAAATCCTGCTCCTCTGATGCTGCCTGGCCTGCTGTGTTCATCCAGCTCTACACCTTGTTATCTCAGATTCTCCAGCATCTGCAGTTCCTACTATCCCTAGCCTGACCTATTAAATGTTTTCAGCATTTTCTACTTCATTTTAGATTTCCAACAGTTGCAACATTTTTTACCCTTTCTCTTCATTCTTTTAGAAATTATTGCTGGCAAAATGGTGCCAATCTTAGCTTTCTTTTTCCCAGTGAGAATGATATATGAGAGGGTTTAAGATGAGTTTGATTATCACGTTGAGGTAACATTGTTCACATGCTACTACATCTTATCTAAATTTGTTGTCAGCTACTGCTCCCATTGCAGAAAAGAGGGAGATTAATTTAAATATAAAAACCACAGCCTGATGTGCCACTGGTTTGACAATGTGATTTTTAAATCTGGAATGACTGCCCAGTGGTAAGTGACAGCAGCCAAATAACACTGGGCTTCAGTAAACTGGTCAGAGAAAACCCAAAGTAAGTAAAAGTTTTGCTTTGCTGTGAGAATGGCCATTTGATGATAAGAGTCTTGATACCTTCCCTGTGTAGTTTTGTGCTCCTGCTCAGTCCTCTTCTAACCCAACTTTCTCCAACTCACCACCTGTATTATTTACTCACAGGCACCAGGCTTATACTTTCCCCAGAAACAATTAGGGAATGTTACTGAAGGACTAACATCAATTGATTCACAGAGCTTGGGAATTTATACGAGTGTGCAGTGAATGAGAAAGTGATGTAGACTGAGAAGGAGGTTGCCAGGGACTTCAGAAGTTGCTACCCTGATCTCATTGGTACTTACTTGGAAATAAAGATTATTGACGAGCATAACACTCCAGGGTCAATATGCAATAAGATGTCAGTGGAATCTACCCAGGCCCCGAACACTGTGCACATTGGTGAAAATATTGGGAAAATCATGAAGTGGCCAGTGAAGAGCATCCAGACATTGAGAGCAAAAAGTCCCATTTTCAAACTGTGTTGAATTGCAAGACAAGATTCTCATCAAGGTGTGGCGAGATGCCTGCTTGAGATTGACATCTCATTATTACCTAATCTCGCCTCGCAAATGTGCAGTTTCTCTCTCTCACTTGATAGAAAGTAAACAGCAACAATTCCCGACTTGAAACTCAGAGCAATTACCTGGTGACTCCAACTCACCACATGTTCCTCTGGACCTCCATTTGGACACCGAGCATCAACATCTCCGGGCATACTCTATCAGCAGCGACATTGCACACCACCATCCGTGGACGTTAGCTTTCAGCCTATTGCACACAGTGACAGGCTCCAATCTCATGGATTAGACCAGGGTTGATTGTTTGCTCTCTTAGCACTCTTTTACTTTGATGTTCACAGATTCCCTGCCCTGCCTTGCCTTTTGTTATTTCACTTTCCAATCAGAACTAAAATGTTGTGTTGACGCAGGCAGCCTCTGATGTTTGTCATCAGCCAAAGGTTGGACATATTGCTGTAGAAGGCACTATGTTAGGTCAATCATACACACATTGCATGTGTCAGCAGTGTACACAGCAAATACCCGTATGTGCTTCAAGCAAATGGGCATGTCACAAAGTCTAAATGGGGGTGGAGGGGAATTAGCCCCCAGTCAAGTCAAGGGGTCTTCATTCAGCCAGGAACTCCTAGTACAGTAAGTCAAGGGCATTGTCTGATCTCAGTCCAGGGGCTTGGACATGGTCAATCAATGTTTCACTACAGTCTGGGGAGTGGGCCACAGCCAGTCCTACAGGCCAAGTGCAAACGGGGGTTTGTGGAATGTGATTTGGAGAGCTGCACAGGGATCAGTCAAGGATCTTGTCAGTCTTCATTCAGGGCTGTCTGTCCAAATGGGCAGGAACTGAGCCACAGTCAGTCCAAGTTAATTAGCTGAATGAAAGTCAGGAGGGTTTATTAGGAGACTCTGCTGTGTTAGGGAAACTGGGGAACTCACTGGTGGGAGTTGGAGGCTGCAACTTGGAATACTGACAGGATAAGAATTAGGAATGGGGCAAATTCAACTTGAAAGGGGATGATAGTGCATGGGAGGACATGTTGTACTGTATTGCAGGAGGAAGAATATCAGCAGTCACCACTCTAGCTAAACCGTAGGGCTGGGACTTGGAATGGATAATTATAAGGACCGCAGACATACTTCTTAAGAGATGTGTGTCAAAACATGTGGAAGACCAGAACAAATGTGCCTGTATGATGAAGAACAAAGAACAAAGAACAAAGAAAATACAGTACAGGCCCTTTGGCCCTCCAAGCCTGCACTGACATGCTGTCCATCACAACTAATACCCTCTACCCTTCCGGGGACCGTACCACTCTATTCCCATCATGTATTTGTCAAGACACCTTTTAAAAGTCACTACCGTATCTGCATCCACTACCTCCCCCAGCAGCAAGTTCCAGGCACCTACCACCCTCTGTGTAAAACACTTGCCTCGTACATCACCTTTAAACCTTATCCCTCACACCTTAAACCTATGCCCCCTTGTAACTGACTCTTCCACCTTGGGAAAAAGCTTCTGACTGTCCACTCTGTCCAGGCCCTTCATAATCTTGTAGACCTCTATCAGGTCACCCCTCAACCTCCGTCATTCTAGTGAGAACAACCCAAGTTTCTCCAACCTCTCCTCATAGTTAATGCCCTCCATACCAGGCAACATCCTGGCAAATCTTTTCTGTACTCTCTCCAAAGCCACCACATCCTTCTGGTAGTGTGCCGACCAGAATTGAACACAATATTGCAAATGCAGCCTAACTAAGGTTCTATGAAGCTGCAAAATTGCCTGCCAATTTTTAAACTCAGTGCCCCGGACGATCCTACTATCTCTCATGCCACATGCCTTGTTGACTAACTTCTCCACCTGCGTTACCACTTTCGGTGACCTGTGTATCTGTATACCCAGATCCCTCTGCCTATTGGTACTCTTAAAGGTTCTGCCATTTACTGTATATTTCCCATCTGGATTAGACCTTCCAACATGCATTACCTCACATTTTTCCGGACATGGATGTTCAGAGGGGGCCCTTCATTATCAAGCTGAGCTTGAGTCTCACTGTGCCAAACATGACCTGCATTGCCATCCATATGCACTCAGCTGTGAAATACTGTAATTGAAAATGGCTGTGACCACACCCACAATGGGTGGAATCATTGTCTTCTTTCTGTCTTAGCATGTGGGATCAATTTGTGAGTGACAGGAGGCCTTTCAGGCCAATTGCATTACTGAGGTATTTTCATGATACAGCACGAAGTCATTTGCAATCACAGTACTGTGTATGTGAAATGCAAGCAGTATATAATTGTGTAATGTACAAGTGCTGATCATCAGCAATTCGAAGGTAGTTATCTCTGTGAAGCAGAAATAGTCACAGATATCTGGAAATCTTGTACAATACACGGTGGCCGTATCCCTACCTCTGGACTAACAGTCTGAGTTTAAATCCCACCTCCCCAGAGAAGTGTCATGCCTGAACTGGTTGATTTAAAATATTTTAAAAGTGGTGTTTCCAGGTACAAAGTATAATATATGATCTCATAAGATTCACAAGGGCACAGGATTGATTGCATCTCACTTTGAAGTGTAAGTGTTCTCTAACATGTTCTTATATACGATGATGCTTTTCTTAAGTAATGTGGGGCAAGAAAGAGAAGATCTCAATATTCACACATCATTTAAAATTGCCTACTGTTCCTTGTGTGACATGACTTAGGACTTTATCCTGATGAATTCAGCTTATGTCCAATTTCCATGAGGAAACATTCCAATGGCCCTCCTTGTCAGAGTGGTCTGTGTCCTATTGTATCGAGGATTAAGGTAAAGTTCATTTGTGAGTGATGCGAACGCTGACTACTTACATCAGTAAAGGACTCGTGTATCGTATGCTCCCCACAAAGGTTCATTGTTGGCATGATTGATGGATCCAGCCACAAAAAGGGCTGTTGTCATTGTTGCTGCGTTGTAATGAAGGCACAGAGAAATGGAAGAGGAACAGATATGCCAGCAAGCCTGGGTGTAACAGTAACAACCAAGAGAAACTGAACAGCTTCCGCATGAAGTTGCAGTCAAAAGCCCTCTCAGTTTATCAAGGAGGTACAGGAGGACTAGAGTCTATCATCCTCAATGTTATTTCCTCCTGAGTGAGGCACAGTGTTGCTGCAGACTGAGTATGTCCAGGGACGCTGTCACAGAATGATGTAGGTACTGGAGTGGGATCTATGACATGGAGTAGGTGACCATCAAGGAGACAGCTGCACAAAACTTTCATGCACCTGACTCCTTCCAAGATCCACAGGGAATCTGTGTGGAATCTCTCAAACTTCTACACACAAACGCATCAAGTCTGCTACCATTGCAGTTTGTGATAGATCACATCACTTCATCTCATATCCCATGACTATTACATGCTGAACTGTATGCTAGCCTGTTTGAGTTATGCACAATGATCCTTAAATCTCTCTGTGCTGCACATTTGTTTTCAGTTCTTCCTACCAATGCGCATAACTTCACATTTTCCCATGTTATATTCCATGTGCCAAGTTTTTGACCGCTCACTTAACCTATCTATCTGAAGACACCTTGTATCATCTTCACCACTTGCCTTCCCACCTAATTTTGTGTCATCTACAAATTTGGCAATAGAACATTCACTTCCCTCAAAGTCATTAATGTACATTGTAAATAATTGTGGCTCCAGCATTGATCCCTGCAGCACTCCACTACAGGTTGCCATCCTGAAAATAGCCCCCCATCCCAACTCTCTGTCTTTTATCAATTAGCCAGTTGTGTATCCAAAAATGTCATTGGTGACCTTTGTATTAAGTTTTATAATGCCTTTAAGCTGATTGCTGTTTTTAATCTGAAAGGAAATAAAGTATTTAGGAGCTCAAGATAATTTTCAGTTTCGTTTCAAAATACAAATAAAAAAGACATAGCAAAGAAAGATATAAGAGGCTCAAGGATCAAAAGTATGTTGTTCTGAAGGAAACTAAATGTCCACGAAATTAGGTGATAAGCCAACAAACCCATTGGTTACGCTTCATACACTGCCAATAATTATACTAACATCCAAAATATGTTGAAAATAAAAATACATCGAACCACAATATTTCTCTCCAAGACTAACGAAAAAATAAATAAAAGAATGATGCCTCCTATTTTCTTGTTGTTTTCTTTTGGCCAATTATCATAATTAGTTAGATCATTTTGCCTCCCAAACATCCGGTGGAAAAAGTGGAAAATCGTTTGGAATCCATCACTGTCTGGAAAATATTAAATCAGATGCAGCATATCAGGTAATAGCCAATAAAATGAGTTAGCTTTATGGAAGAGAACCAAAAATTGTTCTGTGTTTGATTATGTGGGTCCATTTACTATGGATGCTCACTGAGCTTTATTGATTAAGCTTGGTTTAGACTCAGGGAAAAGTAAATAAATGCTGAATAAACTAAAATCCAGAGCTGGAAGCAAATTGCAGGTGTTTTAAGCACTGCAAATTAAACCTGTTATGCACATAGAAATGAAAGCTGTCTGTGCACAGCTCAGATATATAAAATGCATACTACACCACAGGGTCCATTTAACCTTCTGAAGGACATTCAGCAATCCTTGTACAGAGTTAAATCTAAAACTAGCTCAGACAATCACATTTATTAGCTCTCCAACACCAGGTTTCTCTATTCTTATAGGATTTCAACGGACCTTATAGCTGAAATGAAATGTGAAATTAACACTACATGGATGAAATGCAGCATGAGGAAGTTTCAGATTTATTCAACATTTTTTGCTATAATTGAGAAAAGCAAAGTAGCTTAATAAAATTACAATCCACAGTTTCATTATTGAAATTGGCAGGATTCTTGGCAGTGTGGAGGAACAGAGGGATCTTGGGGTCCACGTCCTAGATCCCTCAAAGTTGCTACCCAAGTTGATAGGATTGTTAAGAAGGCGTATAGTGTGTTGGCTTTCATTGACAGGGGAATTGAGTTTAAGAGCCGTGAGGTTATGCTGCAGCTCTGTAAAACCCTGGTCAGACCACACTTGGAATATTGTGTTCAGTTCTGGTTGCCACATTATAGGAAGGATGTGGAAGCTTTAGAGAGGGTGCAGAGGAGATTTACCAGGATGCTGCCTGGATTGGAGGGCAGGTCTTATTAGGAAAGGTTGAGGGAGCTAGGGTTTTTTTTGTTGGAGCGAAGAAGGATGAGCGGTGACTTGATAGCGGTGTACAAGATAATGAATGGCATAGATAAAGTGGATAGTCAGAGACTTTTTCCCAGGGCGGAAATGACTATTAAAAAGGGACATAATTTTAAGGTGATTGGAGGAAGGTATAGGGGAGATGTCAGAGGTAGGTTCTTTACACAGAGGGAGTGGTGGGTGCATGGAATGCACTGCTGGCGGTGGTAGTAGAGTCAGATACATTAGGGACATTTAAGCGACTCTTGGATAGGCACATGGATAACAGTAAAATGTAGGGTATGCAGTGTAGATTGATCTTAGTAGGATAATAGGTTGGCACAACATCATGGGCTGAAGGGCCTGTACTGTGCTGTACTGTTCTATGTTCTATGTTCCTTCTATGAAAACAAACTGACGATTTGTTCAACTTTCATTGTAAACTTTTAGACTCTGGTTCTGTACCAGCAGAATTCATCCATTTTTTAAAGAAAAATTCATTCAACATGAATGAAAATGAAGGTGGCCTTTTTCGGTTCCCTTTCATAAAACTAAATACCAAATTAAGATGGTGCAGGGCTGGATGAACACAGCAGGCCAAGCAGCATCATAGGAGCAGAGAGGCTGACGTTTCGGGCCTAGACCCTTCATCAGAAAAG
>NC_063333.1:76710941-76721229 GCF_021869965.1 Rhincodon typus
CAGCATCTGCAGTTCCTACTATCTCTGACCAAATTAAGATGATTGACTATGCCACTTCTGATTTACCATTCTCTTTCTGGTGGACTCAGATCAGTCTTCCATTTAGCTACTGGACAAAAATGGCCTCAGAAGAAATCATGGTCAGTGCCTAAAACAGACATAGAGTCATAGAGTTGTACAGCGCTGAAACAGACCCTTTGGCCCAACTTGTCCGTGCCGACCAGGTTTCCTAAGCTGAGCTGCAGGAAAATTTGAACCTTTTTTTTATTGTTTTGACACATGTTTACAAATAAACTATTATTCAACGTAATGTGACAATCTTATACGTATCTTAAACTTCTCATTTTATTTTTTTAATGAGATTTATTGTGATTACTTAATTGAATGCCTTCATCACCTTCTATTCAAATAATGTATGTTTCTTACATGCCACAGGATAAATATAGATGATAAAATGCAAACAAGCTGACGAAATGTCCTTATCTTAAAGGCCTTCAGTCACTCTAACTCAGCATCCAACTATTTGTTAAATGATTTCAGAGTCTTTGCTTCAGTCACCCTCAAAAAAAATTTAATAAGATTAATTATTACATGTGAGGCAGGTCTTGACATATATCCTCAAACTTGTTGTCACTATATTTGGCTTAGCACTGAAGTGTGTTACCTATGTGAGCAATGTGTAATAAATTTACAATTTCTATGTAATATTTCATGACTTTAGTGGAATAATGATAAAAATATTTTGGATAGCAACCTCTGGTATCCCCTTATGCACAGCTAAATATGGTAGTGCTGAAGACTTGAGTTCCATAGCTAGGTGCATCCTTAGTCAAGCTGTTCTGCTACAGCTATAATGATAGCAATAAAGTAGAAAATGGCCCAGAAATATCCTGACAACATAAAATATTATAAGTACAATCAGATCAATTATTACCCATTTGCCTTCTCTCAAACAAGAGCAAAGTGATGGAGGGACTTGCTCACCAATGATCAACCTACTGATGTTTAGTTATTGCCTTGGTTCAAACATAGTCAAAATGAATTTCAGAGGTGTGTTGAGAGTGACTTCTCTCAATATCAATTGGCTGTGTTTGACTAATATGACACCAATGATCCTTGTAAAATTGACATTGATGGGAATCAGAGGATAAATTCTCTCCTGGTTGGAATCATACCTAGCATATGGGAAGATGTGGTGTTGGAGGTCAATCATCACACCTCCAGGTCATTTCTGCCAGTGTTTCTCAGACTAGTGACGTATGACGAACTATCTTCAGCTGCTGCATAATTACCTTCCATTCAAATGGGGATTATCTCTGATTATTACAAAGTGTTCAGTGCTATTTGCAAATCCTTAGATGCAAATGCAATCTATGCTTATTTGCAGTAAGACCTGGACGGCACTCAGTCTTGCCAAGTAACATTCATGGTATACAAGTACCAAGCAATGACCACCTTGAACTTCACATTTTCCCACATATACTCCACTTGATAACTGTTTACTGTTACTGTACTGTCTTCTATGACCAAGCCAATATTGTATCCAACTTATTGACTCACTGTGGATCCCGTATGACTTAATATTATGGACCAGCCTTGAGGGACCTTGTCAAATGTTTTAATGAAGTCCAGAAAGACAACATCCACTTCCCTACCCTCATCAATCATCTCCATCACTTCCGCAAAAAACTAAAATGTGTTTGTGAAACAAGATCTACCTTGCACAAAGCCATGCTGACTATCCCCAGTAAGACAATTATTTTCCAAATCTGAGTGAATCCTGTCCTTAAGAATCTTCTCCAATAATTTTCCTACCACTGGATGCAAGATTAACCAGCATTTCTGGATTATCCCTGTTGACCTTCTGAAACAAAGGAACAATATTTGCTATTTTCTAATCTTCTGGGACATTGCCTGTGGCTAAAGAGAATGCAAAGATCTCTGTTAAGGTCCCAGCAACCTCTTCTCTTGCCTCCCTCAGTAACCTGGGATAGATCCCATCAGACCCTGGGGACTTAGAGTCTTAGACTCATAGAGATGTACAGCATGGAAATAGACCCTTCAGTCCAACATGTGCATGCCGACCAGATGTCCAATATGAACTTAGTCCCATTTCCCAGCAATTGGCCCATATCCCTTTAAGCCCTTCCTATTTATATACCCATCCAGATGCCTTTTAAATGTTGTAATTATACCAGCTCCACCACTTCCTCCAGCTGCTCATTCTATACATGCACCACCCTCTCCGTGAAAAAGTTGCCCCTTAGGCCCCTTTTAAATCTTTCCCCTCTCATCTTAAACTTATGCCCTCCAGTTCTAGACTCCCCACCCCAGGGAAAAGACCTTGTCTACTTACCCTATCTATGCCTCTTATGATTTTTTAAACTTCTATAAGGTCACCCGTCAGCCTCTGACGCTCCAAGCAAAATAGCCCCAGCGCATTTAGCCTCTCCCTATAGCTCAAACCCTGTAACCTTGGCAACATCTTGTAAACTTCCAAGTTTCACAACATTCTTC
This sequence comes from Rhincodon typus, assembly GCF_021869965.1. NCBI lineage: Eukaryota > Metazoa > Chordata > Chondrichthyes > Orectolobiformes > Rhincodontidae > Rhincodon > Rhincodon typus. Next base: position 76,713,459 of record NC_063333.1, read on the forward strand.
CTATAGCAAGGAGAACAGAATTGCACACAGTACTCCAAAAGCGACCTAACCAATATCCTTACAGTCACAACATGACATTCCAACTCCTATACTTGATGCACTGACCAATAAAGCCAAGCATACCAAACACCTTCTTCACTATCCTATCTACCTGTGACTCCACTTTCAAGGAACTATGAACCTGCACTCCAAGGTCTCTTTGTTCAGCAACACTCCACAGAACTTTACCAATAAGTGTATATGTCCTGCCCTGATTTGCCTTTCCAAAATGCAGCACCTCACCTAAATTAAACTCCATCTGTCACTCCTCGGCCCATTGGCCCTTTTGATCAAGATCCCAATGTATTCTGAGGTAACCTTCTTCACTGTCCACTACACCTCTAATTTTGGTGTCATCTGCAAACTTACTAACCATACCTATGTTCTCATCCAAATCATTTATATAAATGACGAAAAGCAGTGGACCCAGCAATGATCCTTGTGGCACACCACTGGTCACAGGCCTCCAGTCTGAAAAACAACCCTCCACCACCACCGTCTATCTTCTGCCTTCGAGCTAGTTCTATATCCAAATGGCTAGTTCTTCCTGTATTCCATGTGATCTAACGTTGCTAACCAGTCTACCGTGAGGAACCCTGTCGAACACCTTAGTGAAGTCCATGTAGATCACACCTACTATTCTTGCTGTCATCAATCCTCTTAGTTACTTCTTCAAAAAAACTCAGTCAAATTAGGGAGACACGACCTCCCACACACAAAGCCACATTGACTATCCCTAATCAATCCTTGCCTTTCCGAATACATGTAAATCCTGTTCCTCAGGATTCCCTCCAACAACTTACCAACTACCTATATCAGGCTCACCAGTCTGTAGTTCCCTAGCTTTTCCTTACCACCTTTCCTAAATAGTGGCATCATATTAGCCAACCTCCAGTCTTCCGGCACCTCACCTGTGGCTACTGATGATACAAATATCTCAGCAAGGGGCCCAGCAATCACTTCTCCAGCTTCCCACAGAGTTCTAAGGTACGCCCGATCAGGTTCCGGGAATTTACCCACCTTTATGTGTTTTAAGACGTCCAGCACCTCCTCTGTAATATGGACATTTTTCAAGATCTATCTTAGTGCTTTTCAAGACAACCAACACCTCCTCCATTTTAATATCAATGTGCCCGAGAATATTGATCATCCATGTCCTTCTCCTTGGAGAATACCAATACAAAGTGCTTATTAATGACTTCACCCATTTAGATCAGAATAGTTCTTATTGATTCAAAGCCATTTTCAATCTCAGATAGTCTATGGATTAAAATATTGCAGTAGATCTGTGAAGTCACCAAAAACATATCACATTGATGGAAAGTTAGTTTTACCATAACACTGCAAAGATAATATGGAAATGATTTATTAATAAATTTACTACTGGATATTTGATTTTCCATTTGGAATATAAATCCACTTAGTTGAGATGCCATTGAAGAGCATCCCTGTGGGAGTAGAATGGAAAATGGAAAAGTTAACGTAAGCAGATCTCTGATTAAATGTATAATACAAAAATGCACCTAAATTAGAAACAGACAGCAGAAAGAAGTTAAAGTTTTGATAATGGAGCATTCTGGTCAAAAATAAAATAATCCTTTGAGGATCTGGCTACACAAGATAACTCTGTTTATGTGACTGCCTGTCATACTTGAGATTATTAAATCATGTAAATTCTACCTCTAAAATATGGGAGAAATATTGACATGTGGAGCAAGAATATGTAATATATTCTCGACGTAATAAATATGCATAAAACATTAGGGAAAGCAAACCATAAAATTGTATTGAATTAGTAAATGTTAATTTTTATCAGTAGCTCAATTTCACCCAAAATTGGCCATTTTGACTATGTTGTGTTGAATGAGTGACATGATAAGTAAACAATGCTGTAATGCAGTTAACTGCTAATGCAAAAGAAAAGCAATTTTGAGTAAAAGTACATCCATTGACAAAGGAATAAGAGGAGGGAGACGGTGGCTGGACAACAGTGAGTTAGAATCCAACTATTGGAGCAGTGGACTTCACCATGACTCAGCTACAGCATTAGCCTCCCATTTCCAGGCTTCACAAACAATCACAGAGTGTGGGCATGATGACTATCTACACTTTTTCAGGAGTCAGAATGGTGACAAGAGTTCAGCAACAACAGGAATTCAGAGGAGATTTATAACAGTGACATGAAGGCCTCTAACTCTGCCCTGGATGAACTCTAGCAGGATCTGAGAAACTCCTCAGACAGAGGTTCAGAAGTAACTCTGTCGGAACAGGAGCAGTTACCCTACAGCTGCATAGTAGAGGAATCCAAGAACCTGTGACATTGTTTCTGGAGGGTGAAATGTCAAGAAGGGATTAGTTCATTGGACTGGGGGGAGAAACAGTGAGAAGAAGCAGCTACATGGGGAATGGTGTTAGATGAGGGACTGGGAAAAACAAAGGTAATACACTGTGCAAAGGGGTATATCAAGAATGAATTAGCTTCCTGAATCAAACGGAGTTTCAGCCTTGTCAAAGGATGGGCCTGTCAACACGGATGGTAACACCGTCGTGTATCCTGGTGGAGAGCCACGTCAGCCATTACTGTTTATGTTGGCACATCCTGGCATTAGATGTCAAAGTATCTGAGGCACTGAATTTCGTTGCTGCTGGGTTCTTCCAAGGAGAAACATGTGCCCTCATTTGTAACTCACAGACAACTGCACATTGCAACAAATGCCCTGTTTGAGAAGTCATCAGGTCATGCGAGTTCAAGAACAATGCAGCCATACAGCCCCAGGAATCAGTGGAACTTTCCTGCATTGTTCAACTCCCTGAGATACAAGGGTTGTCAACTATCCCCCTTTGGCCTTCAAAGAACCAAACAGCAGACAAGGACTGACATGAACATGAAGGGATTCCATTTCCTCACTGTTTTAACAAGTATACAACTACAATAAGCTTTTTCTTTCCAAGCCTGTGTACAACATCTTGGTAGCCACATAACATCTTCATCCTCATGCAATAATAGATCCTATAGTTGCATGTACTGTCTGTTAAAATTTATGGATGGCTGCTAGGATACATGGAGCATGCACTGAAGGTATGGACTTTTGAAGATACAGTTCCGGACTCATCATGCTTTCAGTACAACACTCCCTCAAGAATATTTCAAATTCTAGAAGGCTACTGCATGCTTCACGAGATGGCCTCCAAAGAGGTGTTGACTTCAGTGAAGGAATGTGATACTTTCAAGGAGGAGGAAGATGACCCAATCTGACAGGAATATATGGAGGACTGTTTGAGAGCTCAAGGCAGAAATCAGACTGGAAGGGATGCTTGGACTGCTCTGAGTAAGGCACATTTCCACTGTGTTCTTCTCTGCCAGGAAGACAGTAGATCATTACCTTAAATTTGTGCAAATTTATCATGAATCATGATCCTGAATGAAACCCATAAATGTCATTACAATCCCATTACAGACCAGTAATGTTTTTTTAAAGGAGATGATATATGAAACCCCAAAGTATTTACGAAGAGAATATTCCATGGTGTAAAACAAATAGAAGAAATATTACTCAATAGGAGTAAACAAAGTGAACAATTACTACCCTCTTTCCGATAATCTAACATCTAGAATTAACAAGAAGTAAAATGAACCAACAGGAAAATTAGTCAGACAGGCACTAACTGCACATTAAACGGTAAACACAAAGAAAGGGCCCACAAATTTCCTCAGCAACCTGCCCAGCCGCCAGCTACAGCTGCAGTCACCAAAATCCTTTAAACTCTGTCTTCTGCATGAGGAATTTCAGCTCCTCTCTTTTAAGGATCTAGCCTCTGATCTTCCCCAAAAGCAACTTCAAGTCAACCTGGAATCTCTTTTATTTCTGCGAGCAATGTATTGACAGGCCACTGGACACTATCTAAAATATCCCCAATGACTGCATATTTTCCAGTGGTTCAATCTCTTTTCCTGAGACTAGATGCTATGGAGTTTATAGGATTGCACATGAGCATCCATTCACAAGCCTGATCCTAGCTCTCCAGCTGTGCTGAGCAAATGGCACCTGATCATGTGAACAATTTCCAATTTCAATGAACAAAGTATAGTACAGGAACAAAAACAAGGGTTCCCCTTGTCCTTACCTATCATCCCACCAACATCCACATCCAGAAGATCATCGGGTGCCATTTCCACAACTTCCAGCAAGATGCCACCACCAGACACATATTCCCCTCACTTTCTGCAGGGACTGTTCCCTCCAGGACAGCCTGGTCCACACTTCCTTCACCCCCCAACACACCCCACAGCCCTACGGCACCTTCCCATGTAACCGGCGAAGATGCAACACCTGCCCATTTACCCCCTCCCACCCCAGTATCCAAGGGCCCAAACATACCTTCCAGGTGAAGCAACACTTCCCAGAATCTAGTCTACTGCATTCGCTGCTCACAATGTGGTCTCCTCTACATTGGGGAAATGAGTGTAGAGTAAGTGACCTCTTCACAGAACATCTATGTTCTGTTCACAAAAAAGACCCTGAGGCTTCCAATTCCTACCACTTTAACACACCACCCTGTTCCCTGGCTTGCTGCAGTGTTCTAGCAAAGCTCAATGCAAGCTGGAAGAACAACACCTCATTTGTCGCTTGGGGACCCTGCAGCCCTCCAGACTCAATATCGAGGTCAATAATTTTAGGGCCTAAACTCTCCCATGTCCCAGCCCCCTACCCCACACACCAGGCCTTGTTACCACATAGCCTGCCATTACACACTACCTGTTATTAGTCACTAATAGTCCCACTAACAACTATTCACCCTCCCAGCCTGATCGTTATCAACTCTTTTGTCTGTCCAACTGCTCTTCTCTCTCTTTAGGCTCTATCTTATCATTTACTCCCTACCCCATCCCCCTCCCTTTTTTCTGCACATAAGCTGATGTTTTCCCAGACGCCATCAGTTCTGAGGAAGAGTCACCGGACCCGAACGTTAACTCTGTTTTCTCCTCCACAGATGCTGCCAGACCTGCTGAGCTTTTCCAGCAACTTTGTTTTTGTTCCTGACTGACAGCACCTGCAGTACTTTCGGTTTTTATTTAGTATTTAACTCACTGCTACATCTCTTCCAGGCATGCCCACCTTGAAGAAGTTCTGCTCCTCTCTCCGACGGGATTTCCATTCCAATCTTTCTTCTTGTCCACCGACATTAATTTCACTGTCACTCCTGGTGTTTGACCAAGTATTTACTAAACTCGTTTCCACAGCCATATCACATTCCTCACTGACTACCTCTGGCTCAGACTCACCCCCCGTGCATTCCAACTGAAGTTTCATCCCTCATGTTTTGAATCCTCCCAGGATCACAGATATCTCTATGACGTTCAATGTTCCACAGACAGCTGCTCTCACCATGTTCTGAGATCCACACTCAGTGCCATGCAGTGTCACATGCACACTCTCAACCTTTCTCTCCAACAGCATCGCAACGTGCTGGTTCAGGACTGCACCACTCCGCAGTTCCACTTCATCCTCCAGCTCGTTCGCCGTGCTAACAAGAAACTTTTTCTTTTCCTTTCATGCATCAAGGCTCACAAGATGCAACAACTCAGAGATACCCATGGCGCTCAGGAACCTTCCTCTCCTCCCCTTCCCTCTGACTCCATCCCCATCCCTCCCAACCTTCCACTCTCTGATGCTGAACATTCTGTACTCAGCAAAGGCCTCAGCTTTATTCCTCGGTGTCCCCACTTTAATGAATTTTGGGCACGAAATGACGCCGAACTCTTCTTCCACCATCTTCGCTTCTGTGCTCATTTCTTTGGACATGAGTCCTCTCCCATCGCACAGACCTCTTCGCCCAGTTCCAACGCTCTCCCTCCACCTGGACCCCTCCTTCCGGCCTTTTACCTGCACTCGATCCGTCCATTGAGAACCGTCGATGTGATATTAGTCGCCTCAATTTCTCTGACCCCCTCACCCAATCCAACCTATCTCCCTCCGAACTGACTGCATTCCATGCACTCAGATCTAACCCTGACTTTGTTATTAAGCCTGCCGATAAGGGTGGTGCTGTTGTGGTCTAGCGTACTGACCTCTACATTGCAGAGGCTGAGCGCCAACTCTCAGATACCTCCTCCTATCTTCCCCTGGACAATGACCCCACCATGACACATCAGGCCATTGTATCTACTACAGTAACTGATCTCATTCCATCCGGTGATCTCCCCCTCTCTGCTTCCTTAAGCTGATAGTCCCACAGCTCCGCAAAGCTCGCTTCTATCTCCTCCCAAAAATCCACAGACAGGACTGTCCGGGCAGACACATTGTTTTAGCCTGATCCTGCCCCTCAGAACTCATCTCTTCCTACCTTGACTCAGTCTTCTCTCCCTGGTCCAGTCCATGCCCACATACATCCATGATTCCTCTGGTGCCTTACGCCGGTTTCAAAACTTCCAGTTTGCTGGTTCTAGCCGCCTCCTCTTTACCATGGATGTACAATCCCTTTACACATCCATTCCCCACCAGGACAGTCTCAGGGATCTCTGCTTCTTCCTGGAGCAAAAACCTGAACTATCCCCACCCACCACCACCTTCCTCCAGTTGGCTGAGCTCGTCCTCACCCTCAACAACTTCTCTTTTAACTCCTCTCATTTTCTTCAGGTAAGAGGGGTGGCCATGGGTACCCGCATGGACCCTAGTCATGCCTGTTTCTTCATGGGTTACGTGGAACATTCCTTGTTCCAGTCCTATTCCGGCCCCCACCCACAACTCTTTCTCTGATACATCGATGATATCATTGGTGCTGCTTCCCTCTCTCTTCCAGAATTGGAAAACTTCAATTTCGCCTCCAATTTCCACCCTGCCCTCACTTTCACCTGATTTATCTCTGACTCCTCCCTTCCCTTCCTCGACATTTCTGTCTCCATTTCTGGGGATACACCGGCCACTAATATCCACTATAAACCCACTGATTCCCACAGCTACCTGGGCTATACATCCTCACACCCCACTTCCTGTAAAGACTCCATCCCATTCTCTCAGTTCCTCCGTCTCTGTCACGTATGTTCAGATGAGGCCAACTTCGACAAGGGAGCCTCCGAAATGTCCACCTTCTTCCTCAACCGAGGATTCCCAAACTCCGGGGTTGACAGGGCCCTCAGCCAGGTCTAACCCATCTCCCGCACTTCCACCCTTACCTCTTCTCTTCCCTCCCGCAACAGCAATAGGGTTCCCTTTGTCCTTACTTATCATCCCACCAACATCCATATCCAGAAGATCATCAGGTGCCATTTCCGCCACGTCCAGCAAGATGCCACCACCAGAAACATATTCCCCTCACCTTCTGCAGGGATTGTTCCCTCCGGGACAGCCTGGTCCACACTTCCTTCACCCCCAACTCACCCCACAGCCCTACGGCACCTTCCCATGTAACCGGCGAAGGTGCAACACCTGCCCATTTACCTCCTCCCTCCCCAGTATCCAAGGGCCCAAACATACCTTCCAGGTGAAGCAACACTTCACCTGCACTTCCCCAAATCTAATCTACTGCATTCGCTGCTCACAATGTAGTCTCCTCTACATTGGGGAAACGAAGTGTAGATTAGGTGACTGCTTCACAGAACATCTGCGTTCTGCTCGCAAAAAAGATCCTGAACTACCTGTTGCCTACCACTTTAACACACCAACCTGTTCCCTGACCAACATGTCTGTCTCTGGCTTGCTGCAGTGTTCTAGCAAAACTCAACGCAAGCTGG